>NW_024580665.1:705571-875655 GCF_017639235.1 Corvus kubaryi
ATGTTCCCCCGGAAAAAGGGGAACATTTCTCAGCAAGCAAAAGAAAACAGGATTCCTTACAGTCAAGGAAAACCTGATTTTCCTATAGATTTGTACCACAGTCCCTGCAAACTCCTGCACCACCTGCAGAACTGCAACCTTAAAGCCAGGTGATGCTTTTAACGAACCAGCTGCAAAGTCAGGTAACCGTTTCTCCTAGAAAACACAGTTTCTACCAAAAGGACCAGGAAACAACAGACACATGGGTTCAAAAGAGCCTCATTTATCCCACAGAAAAAGCTGTTGCAAATTAGCTTCCAGTAAATGTGTTTCAAGAAAATAGGCATGCTTGTAGGGGAGCAATACTGGCAGAATGGTCAACAACTTTGATCAACTCTCTCATTACCACTGTTGCCCTATTCCTAGCACCATGATTCTCAGGTTTAGGGGAGAAAAGAAAGAGATGCTTAAAAAAAAAGTAAACCAAAAAGGCAACTGAGCTGTATATGTAGTTATGACACAAGTCCAGATCACTGCCAAAATACACAAACATCCTAAATTACTGACACCAAGGAGTTCAAATATTCAAGTTGCTCATGTTCTGTCTGGAACAAGTGACAAGAATTTACGGCCCTTAAACAAAATGCACAAAGTAAAGTAGCTTGTAGCCCCAGACTAACAAATAAAAGCACACATTCAATTTCCTTAATAATTTCGCTCTTTTAGTTATTTCAGTAGGTTCCAGACTTGACAGGGCTCTGGATTTGAAATTCCAACCTGGACTTCAAAAAACCCACACCTTCTCTGGATCCAAACTGAGTTATGTAACAACTGAGTGTTGGGGAGTGAAAGAAGCCAGGGGTGTGGCTTTCCAGTGACAACTATACTTACACCTCTGTAGCCTCAAGAAAAATGTACAGCTCAGCCACCACCAGAAAATCCATAATTACCATGATGAACCTCTGTTACTATATATTCCCTTAGCAGTAGTAGTGGCAATATAAGATGTTTAACAACACACTCAAAATTATGTTTCAGATATATTTAGAGTCAGTGTAGACAAGTGAATAGAAAATATTAAACTCTACCCTCATCTGTTCTTTAATTTCACTTCCATACAGATACCTGATCTGTAATATTTTTACTTTAAATATTTTTGTTTCATTATTGAAATTATTCAACACAATTAATTTCACAGGACTTACCCAAGTTTTCTTCTTACAGTCCGCGTAAAATAGGGGTAAGATGATACAGGACTAACAGATGTACCTCCCCTTAAAGCAGGAAATTCACCATTATTTTTAAGTATCTATTTAAATGGAAATTCACAAAGCAAGGAACTTTGATGTTTTTCTTTCAGGCAGAACTAAACTAAGATACTCAAATGCTGGAAGTTTTCATATGGAATAGAAACCACTAAGTCTGCTGTAACACTGCCAAGACAACTTCTATTCACCCAGGTTTTCTTAATACTAAATTTTTATTCAATCCTAATTATATTTTTTTTTAATTTTCCCTCAAAATATTCTAAATATCCACCCTCTTCACACATTATAACTTATGGATGTGAAAAGTCAAGAAGAAAAATATACCCTTTATAGCATGAGAAATCCACTGCAAAAAACCCAGATGTGACTGGCCTGACTTTTGAAACATTCCACCTGTCAATGTATACACCAGGCTCTCAATAATAAGTATGGGTGTACTAGATTTTACAGAAGTGTTGCAACAAAGGGCAATCTTATGCAAGCAGTTACTTTACTCCTGAATCTAATATAGTTGTATGAGACAAATTACAAGTTATTTTGAGCCCTTAGGTTAGGATGACCACCATCCACTTTCCTTTCTGACAGCAAGTTACAGCTACATGCAGTACACCCCATTACTCAGAAATCAAAAATAAGGTGTGTTTGAAATTAAGGAACAGGTATATCTGATTCTGCATTTTCAGTCAAGATACCTGATTTCCTCACACCCCTGTAACCATTGTTTGTTCCACAGCTATGTCACTAAATTACATTTGGTTAAAGTATTAACTACTTTTATTTCAAATCTGTGAGCTTAGTAACAAAGTAGTATAAGTATTAATCAGAAGAGAGCACTGCAAACCTGCTTTAATTAATGCTTCATTAGCATGAACAGTGTAATTGTCAGCACCTGATGCTAGGAAAAGTACGTAGCTACATTTTAAAGAATAAACTGTATATGCTTTTAAAGCTCTCTCATGTATTTTCTACAGTCTGGGCTCTGGCCTAATTTCTGTAAACACTTTTTGGAAGATCCACCACATATTTACGAAGAAAGCTTACTGTTCTGCATCTCTACTGAATCTGTGTGGTGTCTTTCTCTTGACTGAACTCCCCTTTGACAGCAGAGCTTGGTGCTGATGTTCCCCAGGAGTGCAGGGTGGCCCCAGGAAAGACTTAACTTCTTCATTTTTTCCCTTGTCAACACAGTCTTCTTTGGACACAGAAGAACTTCCAAGAGACTGAGAAGTATCTTGCTGCAACAATAGTTAATTGTTTAAGACTTTCAATGTGCTTAAAGCTATTGCTTCCAACTCAAAAACCTGCAAATTTCTGACAGTCTCCTTATATCTAGCAGAAATTATCTTCTAATCATATTAATAAGGTAAATTCTGTCTAGAAAGTGACAAGTAAGCCTGTTGCAGCAGTTGCCTCTCCCACACTCCAATTTACATCAGGTGATCAGTCAAACTAGCAACTTTTAAACAGTCACAAGTTTTACAGAGGACTGCCAAAATACTTTCAGAAAAGCACTGAATCACTGCTTTTCAAAATTTGCTCTCAAAAATCAAATTAAGAGACAATGTAATTAGGTTCTGAACTCAAATGCAAAATTCTCCATTCTAATTACAATCATAGCTGCTTAAGTTCTATGCCATTATCTCTCACATGCCGTACCTGGACAAGTTCCCCTCCTGGGGATTCTTCAGCTGCATCTCTACAGCTTATGTATCTTATGGCACTAATTATTCCCTGAACAGCAATTCGCTTGTGTTCTCTGTAGTGCAGGTCTTCAATCTCTTTCCCTATTTCACCTATGGGTTTCAAAATCGATTCAACTGCAAAAAAAGAAATTTCCAGAATCAAGTTTTAGAGAAATATAATACCAAAATTTCTGAACACAAGACTAACAGAATGATTTATTTTACTAAATACTAAATTTATTTAAACTTAAGGTTTTAAAGAATTCTAAACCTTTTTGTTATCCACATCACATGGAAAAAAATTCAAACAATAAACCTTTTAGCTCATAAGCATCCATTAGGTATGCATTATCAGACACCACAATTTCTGTTTCAGGTGAAATTTCCAGCTCAATGTATCCCTCAGAATAACTATTTTTAATTTTGATTTAGCAGAATATTCAGAGTAAAACTTCTGGGTATATCTGTAGCTCATGTAAGCTTCTACAATTCTCCTGCAGCTAAAGGTATGATATTTTCTGTAAGGTGAGGATTTAGCCTGTGAAACATCTAGTCATAAAAGAGAGTTTTTCTTGGAGTAAGACTGACTGAAAAAGGCCACAAATCTTACAGATATTTGATATATGATACCTTCATTGTTTTTACAGTATTTCAAAAAGCTATCAGGAGGTCGTGGAAAAGGGTAATAGCCACCGATGACAGTTTTCTTTATTTGATCAGCTTCACTTTGCGATTTCGTCCACTGAATGAAGTTTTTCACTTTGGCATCCTTGGTGTATGGCTGGCCCTTGTGCCACCCTTTTAAAACAAAAATAATCAGGTATCAAACCAAAGCAGGTTACTGAAATCTGTTCTCATTTTGAAACTTCCCTGAACACTACATAGAAAAAATAAACTAAGAAAATCTTGACTAAAGAGTACAAAAGATGTCTTTTGTCAAGAGTGTTTTACAAAATGAGTGCCTTGAATTCCTTGACTACACTTGCATTTGACACTGAAAGTCAGACAAATGTTAAATAACAGAAAAAAAATAAAACAACTAACGAAAAAGCTCCTAGAAAAGGAAAGCTGCGTTTTTTAATGTTTTAAATAAGTGGTAATTGCCATTGCTACCCTATCAAAAGATTAACAGTCTGACAGAATTAGTAAACATATGTCTTAACCTAGTAATACTTTTCATTAGATAAACCCATTTCAATGCCTCACAAGAATGCCATTTGCCTGGTTTTTTTGCAGTGATGTTTCATTATTACCTCATGGTCTGCACTGATTATTTTGTTGTAAAAAGAAAATACCCTTTCCAAAGAAATACATGAGAACTACATAAAACTAGAACTAGTTTAAGTTACCTGTAATGAATATTTGACTTTCATTTGAAGTCGTAAGGTAAACTGTCCTGGAAGGATTCTCAGTGAGGTCCTGGATCACCCTCATCTGTGTACACACCAAGTATGTCACTGGAGAAAAAAAAATCTTCATTTTTTTTTTCCTGATAGTTCATTGATTTTAGAACGGCAAGACTGACACATACTGGATTAATTTTATTAAGTGCTCTAAACAAGACAATTTAGTTCTTGACCCTACAAATGTTTCAGAATGTTTTGACTCTCCATTATAAATTGCATGGAGATGTAATTAAATCTTCAATTTAATTTCAGCATAGGTATTAGAACTAAAACATGAGATACTTCTTAAGGATAAAAACTATAAAATCATGAGAAATTACGACATGCCACTGCAAAATTTCTAAACAGAGTTCAAACTCACTCTTTTGTTAATATCTCAGTTAAACACTGGAATGTCGTTCTTTCCCACTTCCCCAGAACACTTGAGATGAATGCAGCCATATTCTTAGTAGGGCTGTGCAGCTGGTGCTGCATCATATGATATAAAAAATGCACATTGACACCAACCAGTGTTAAAAGAAGGATGAGTGCTTGGAGGAAAAGAGAAAGAAGGCAAGAAGAAATATTTAAAGCTCTTTTAAAATCCTTCATTAAGGATTCCCTAGTTTGAAATTTATTAGTCTTAGCTCATGTGTGATAACTAACACAGCTGGGTGATAATTGCTGTTTGGGCAAATAATACTGGTTCAAAAAAATGAAGCTTTTCCACTTCCACCTCTCTCTTAATTCAATCTTCTTATATTACTCCTGTCTATAAAAAACCAGGTATTTACAGGTCAAGAGGAACAAGAGATTTGACCAGCTGCTGCCTTTAATTGCCTCTGATGCAAGTGATGTTGCCCCATGTGCTGCTTAACTTTTTGTCTGAAATGAATGAAATCAGAGGAGCTCCAGGCCCAGCTGTCCATCTAATTGTTTAAACTAACTGACAGACTGCAATTTGTAAGGGTTTCAAATATTTAAAGTATTTTTTACTTCTTAAATTTTAACTTCTGATCAACTACCTTCTGCTTGAGGAGATAAATCGTGGCATTTTTGGCATTTTTTTTTATTCAGTGGCAACTAATCTCAGAATTAGAAATTCGCAACTAACTAGAAAAACATTATAAATAATTATTAGTAAGTATTATAGAGAGATGAATACTTGGATGAATATGCTCAAACACATCTGGCTGAGAAGTTGCAAACAATTCCAGTATGAATGGTTGGTCTGAGGTCCCATCAATGGCATGTGCCCAACGATAGAGCCAGAAGTCTTCACTGTGTTCTATATAAACAAATATTAAGAAATATGTATAAGCATTTACTCAGAAATTTAGAAACTATTTGATAAATTCTCAAAGTCATATTTATAGAAAAACCTCTTTTTCTGGCTCGCTCAGCCCTTCCTACAAACGTCACAAGACCAATAACATCACAGGAATGATTGTTTGGTAAGTCATCCAGTTCTGACCTAAAACCAAAATAGAAGAAAGCTGGGTAAGCTTTCTCAGAAACTTTGCAAAAAGCATTTCCAATTAACATTCACTGTAAGGTAGTGTAATTTAAGTTCCAGCTTGATAACCAACAAAATTCTATTTTACCTTGTGATAAACCGATATTTAACTTCAGGCAATCCCCACTCTGGCTTAACCATTTCTTCTGGAATAATACTTATTTCAGTAGGAGGATCTCGAACATTAAGGCTAATTTCTGACAAAGAAAAAAAAAGTCAGTAACATTTAAAGCATGAATACAAATTATCATCATCATCGTTGTTGTTATCGTAAAAATGTAACAAAAATAACAACAACCCATAAAGAAACCAGGGTAAAGTTTCTTAAAAATTCCAACTTTGTGAAATTATTAATCAATTTCTCTGACTTCAGGTTTTCATCAAAATAAAGTACAGAATTCAGGTACAGCATTCAACAAAGCAATTTTATCATCTAAGGAATGTTAAACTTTCCAACTGCCTACATGAGCCAACTAGTCCAATCCAGACAGTATTTTAACAGAAACTAATCCAACCATACTGATTAGATACAAAGTACTTTTTACTAGCTTTATTGTCAAATGTCATTAAGGTCTGAAACTGATGTGCAGACAACAAAGTAAAACAGAACTAGCGCATGAGAATTTCTGTATTTGATGCCAGTCCAGGTAATTATTAATAGGATAGAAATACACCATGGCCATGGAGGAAAACAAAAGGTCTTCTCATACCTATTCTATAGCACCTGAAAATTTTAATTTATTAATCAGATTGTTTAGATACTAAATTACAAACATGGTGGAGCACTGGGGCAAGCAAGGTGTTCTTCAACCAGATTAAAAAATACAGGAAGAATGGCTTCAGCTTCTAGAATACACAAGGCAGTACTCTATGGTCTCATAACAGGACAAAACTTGCTGGTATATAAAAGACAGATTCTGATGAAGTTTCTTGGGTTTGAGTAAGGGATTATTCAAATAATGCACCTAGAAAAGTAATTGCATAGATACAGATAATGTATACAACTGTTTATGTAATTATATCTGGCGCCTTACCCTGGCAGTGCAACATTAGAAAGGTGTTATCATTCAAGTCAGACCCTCTACTTAGGAATATTCTGTAGGCTTCTGCTTTCTAGAAATTAATTTGGAGGACAATTGTGGTTTTGCATATGGTCTTCTAGGACAGTATCGCTGAGAAAATTCCTGAAACAAAACTTTCCCATGCATCAGAACTACCTATCAATTGTTTCATTATTTTGAGATTAGATGAAAGTCATATACTCAAATCAGGATTATATCATAGGATGAGTCAGGAGCTAAGGTCAGTCCAGGCTGTCATTAGTGCCACACAAATTCAGTGATGTGTGAAATTAAAACGTGCACTCTGCCTGGCAGTGGAATTCAAGGCATTGGTACTAAGTTCCAAAGGTTTTAGGTCTTGCAATGGCACCTCTCAGCACATCCCACAATGCTGCAGCTGCAAACAAGGGCCAGCGATGCAGAGCTACTCCACAGAAGTCTAGGGATGTGCCTGAAGCATAGCACCTTGCAGGACTCTCCATTTGGAAAACCTTTAATACTGGGGCCTAGATAACTCTGCAGATATATTGTACAGTATTTGCAGGTGAATGGTTCTAAGGACACACTGCCAAGTTGGGATCTGATGGAATTACAAATTGGATATAAATGAAGAAAAAAGTAATTATTACTTAAGCGATGCAGTGTAATTGAAACCTGAAATTGTCCAACATTGGGCATATACAGAGATATTCAGTGAGGTAACAAATTTCACTTCATCTGAACAACAAAAAAAAACCCTCATGCAAAGAAAGTTGCACAAAATCCACATTACAAATGCTCTAAAATTTTTACTGGATATTCTGTTCTCTTGAGACTCACTTCTTATAGGACATATGGTCATATCATCCATTCATGCATCATGGGATTATGTATATTCATATCAAGACAAAATTCTTGGCTTTGTGCAAAGAACTGAGATTCTGCACATAGTTTTGTATGAAACAAAGATTTACAGTTTCTGCAGTTTACCTGTGGTCTGAAAATACACCGTGGCACTTCCCTGTGGAGTGACTTCTAGCTCTTCCATTACACATCTAATACCCTTTACAGCCCAGTGGCTGAATTGCTCATTTTGATCTCTTTGTTACCATTTCTACCCCAATAATGCTTGCAAGAAATCAGAAGTGTAGAGTGAATAAGGCCATGAAAATGCAGAGGTATTTGCCCATAGAGAAAGTCACCTCAGATGGCATATTTTATTCTGTCTTCTTTGCACAGAAATGTTTCGTGGCAATTATAACTGTTTACAGGGTTGGCTTGTAATTGTCATCACCTTCTCTCACAAACTTCCATTTCTGGCTGAACATTTCTATCTCCTGCCAAGTCATCACAAATACTTCAGACACTGAGATCTGGTTTTAATGCAAATATATATCAGTCAGGGAATATATTGCTTCTAGCAGTGAAAACACTGCTTATTTTTGTGCACTGTAGTAACTCCTTTAGGAAACTGTCATTGTCAATAAGTTATACATACATCATCCTTCACCAACATGCATATTGTTTCAAGAAGTTACTTGAATTGTCTGGGTGTTGGCTGTCATTTTGTTCTGAGTATAAAAGCACAAAATGAGAAAGAGTTCATGTAGAGTGAAGTAGGAGAGAAAAAAACCCCAAAGCTGATCAAATCCAGTTTGAAAAGGCCATTACTGTTATGTTGCAGGACTTGTATTTTGTAGTATAGCTCCTTTGAGTATCTGCCACACTAAATGACTCCCAAGTAAGAAAATGCTTTTTCATAGCCAAGGAATATTCTTCATACACACACTCCCACGGTGATGCTCTTTCAGCACACAGAAGTAATCAATGCAACTTTTTATTCTGTGGAGCTGTGCAGATACTCTGGGCCTTGACAATATACACTAAAATCTAAAGTCAGATGAGGATTGAAAAGGTGTGAGCAGTGCACAAGTGATACGTGTATTATAAAGCAGGAAGTAGAATCAGATTAAAATTCAGTACCAGAGGCCTATCCTTATAATCTCAGTTCCTGATATCAGGGATACTTTTTGTATTTCTTTATTTTTTAATTAAAGGTTTTAACTAATTGTGGCAGTAAACTTTGTAGACATGATTCAAATATAAACAGGGAACACCAAGAACCTGGATGCTCAGACACCTTTCAGAGGTACTAATTAAGGATTTATACCTTATCAATTACTCTCAGCAATGGATCACTTTCTATTTTATTTCTATGGAGAACTACTTTGCACAGCTGTATTTCATTGATTCAAAATAGGATTCTGCAATACTTAACCAATTGTAGCAAATCTCTTCATCTGTGAATCCCCTGGGGTGGGGTGTGTTTTAAATGGGTAACTGGTTTTGATGGTATACTTGTCAAGGAGGAGCACTGTGCCAACCTTCATACTGTGATACCATTCAGGACACAATGAATTCCACAAAACCATTGACATCATGCCTGAACCATCAGCAACTTCAAAGTAGGCCTGAAGAAAAAAGAGACAATATACAGTCATCTTTTATTTATTATAATTCTGGTATGTATTTATTTTGGATAATGCACCAGGTACTTGACTCATAAACTATTTCCCTGTTACAAATGTATATAGAGGATATTCCAGAACTTGTACTGAATACTAGAGCTGAAAAAATCCCCAGTTTTTAAACTGGGCAAATGCTGAATCTGTAACTGAGCAGACCACTAAGCAGTAAAAAAAGATTTTTAAAATAACCCACCACACCTCCAGTCTCCTTTTCCAAGAAGTTCAACACAAAAATATCATAAGTTAAATATATTAGAAAAATGATTAAGAATTTTACAGTAAATTAATCTATCTGAAAGTCACCAGATGAGAAAATCAGGGGCTAGAAATCATTTAAATGTATTGGTTTTGTTTTGTTTTGTTTTTTTTGACAGGACATACTAACTCCAACTTTCAAAGCACAGAGACAGAAAAGTTTAGGCTGTTAAACTACTAAAACCTCCAAGTATCTCTTCACAAAAAGCTCAAATTTAACTACAGTAACTCAAACACATCCACTAAAGTTTGTACACATATGATCACAAAATTCAGCATCTCCTACTCTAGAGTGCTCAGCATTTTTGTACAGGCAGCATTTTCCATATAAAATAGCTATGAAATAACTTTATGTGCTTACTATATGGGAAAAATTATTTTCAAATATCCTACAGCAATTTTTTTGAGTGTTAACCTAATGCATTCATCCCTCTTTACCTGATAAGGCATATCCATTTTTTTCTCTGGTTTTCCATAGTACCTTAGTCTAGATTTGTGCAGGATTCTCACAAGAAGTGGATGGAAATGCACTCTGCTTCTCCATGTCATTTCCAGATGACCAAGATTAGTCAGTTTGGAGACTAAAGTTAAGGGGAGGGGAAAAGAAAAGACCAAAAAAGAGCATTCATGATTGAACATTTAAGTTTTCAGGAGTAAAGTGCCAGGATATCACATGTATTTTATTAACGTTTCTAAGATTTAAAAAAGCTCATTTGCTGATATCATTCACCAATAAATTCTGTTATGAACTATCTGCACACAGCATAGTTTTGCTTTGGGTTTTTGTTTACTGAGAGTGATGACACATTTTAAATTACACAGAAGTGTTGTCAGATGAGCAGAAGAGCTATTACAAAAAAACACAGGTGTCAGCCTACCAGGGCATCACACTCATGCAAAAGTCCTGTTACACCTCTCTCCTCACCAGGCTTCGTGGAATGGCCTGAGTGCCTCAACACTGACCATATTTTGGGTGGCAGCTTCTAGGTGTGAGCATCCCGCCCCACAGACCAGACACAAGACTACTACTGCACCCAGTGTTTTTGACACCTCAGAAGACAGGGCACAAGCACCACAGCAACATATTTTCAGTCAATGTTTCATAGAGTTTAAGAAACTCTCTCAAAGCAACAGAGAATCATGGAAAGGGTTGGGTTCAAAGGGGTCATCTTGTTCCAGCACTCTGCCATGGGAGGGACATGCTCCACCAGACCAGGTTGCTCAGAGCCCCATCCAAGCTGGCCTTAAACACTCCCAGAGATGGAGTATCCACAAGCTGGCAACTCTGAGCAACCTG
Source organism: Corvus kubaryi (assembly GCF_017639235.1). Lineage (NCBI taxonomy): Eukaryota > Metazoa > Chordata > Aves > Passeriformes > Corvidae > Corvus > Corvus kubaryi. Next base: position 716,522 of record NW_024580665.1, read on the forward strand.
TGCCAGTGCCTCACCATCCTGCCAGGGGAGAGGTTTCTCCCACAGGAGCAGGTGAACACAGGTGGCACATTCCCAGTGGGGCCAAACCCAGCTGGAGAATCACCAGGAAGCTCAGCCCTGCTGCACAAGCAATCACAGAATCAATTAGGTTGGAAAAGACCCCTAAAAATCATCGAGTCCAACCCATGACCAAACACCACCCTGCCAGCCAGGCCACGGCACCAAGTGCCACCTCCAGGGACGGTAACTGCATCACCTCCCTGGGCAGCCCGTTCCAATGTCTAATCACCCTTTCTGTGAAGGAATTCTTCCCAATGTACAAGCTAAACCTTCGCTTAAGACTATGTGCCCTTGTACCGCCGCTGGGTGCCTGGGAGAAGAGCCCGACCCCCAACTGGCTACACCCTCCTGTCAGGTGATTGTAGAGAGCGAAAAGGTCCCCCCTGAGCCTCCTCTTCTCCAGGCTGAGCCCCCCCAACTCCCTCAGCCGCCCGTCATAGGACTTATGCTCCCGACCCTTCCCCAGCTCCGTCGCCCAACGCAAACAACGGCAGCACCCCTTCTCTGCGTGTACCCCGGGGCGCCTCAGGTCGTCCCTCCCGCACCTCTGTAGCCGCCGCCTCCGGGCTTACCGTCCACATCCACCTGCGCCGGGGGCCTGTCCGGCACCCATACGTCTCCATAGGGATCCTCGTTGTTCCAGAGCGGCAGGTAGTGCCTGTTGTCCCCACGGAGGGGCTGGAGCGGGCGGTGCCCGTCGGGCAGGGTACCCGCGGCGGCGGTGGCGGTGCCCCCCGCCCGCTCCAGCCCCTCCAGGCAGAGGAAGCCGCGGTTCAGGCGCTTCTCGTCGTAGCGGTACGAGCAGCGCGTGAGGCGAAGGCGCGTGCCCGCCCGCAGACGCGCGCGCTGCACGAGCCCGTTGAGGCGCGGCGCGAGGTGGCAGCGGTGCCGGCGCGCGCCGTCCGCGAGCGTCACGTCGTACCAATATTGGTGGGGGGCGGCGGGCGGCGCCTGCGCCAGGTACCGCTCCACCGCCACCACCGTCACGGCCGGTGGCTCCGCGGGCGCTGCGCTCAGTTGCGAGGAGCCCTGCACCTCCTCAAACACCCTCTGCAGACAGGAGGCCCCGCCGCCCTCCGCAGAGGCCGCCGCCTGGCTCTCTTCGGCGAGTTCCGGGGTAGGGTCCTGCATGACAGCGTCCTGGCCGCCACTCCCGGGCGAGAGCCGCGGCCCTGGGCACTGCCGGTGGCGGCGGCCGCGGGTTCCCGCTGTCATGGCTGAGCAGGGGCGCCGCCCCCATGGCGCGCGCGCGGGGGCGGGGCGGGTGCGCGCGCGCCGTTCAAACCTCCAACGGCCGGGGCGGGGGCGGGGACAGCGACATGGGGACAAGGATACCGGGACAGGAAGGCGGCGGCCGGGGAGCAGCTGCGGTCGGGAGTAGGGGCGAAGCTGAGGCCCGGGGAAGCGGTGGGAGGGGCGGCCGCGGGGTCACCGGCGATAAGCGGCCGGGTAGCGGTGGCGGGCGGCTCCGGGTGTTCCTCCGCTAGGCCGGGGGCCGTGGCTGCTCCTGTGCTGGCTCGCGGCCCTCCCTCGTCGGGGCATTGTGGCGGTGCCCAGGATCGGGGATGTAGGTGACCCCCAGCGCCCCGTCAGTGGGACAGAGGTGGCAGGCCTGGCAGCCCCGTGAGCAGCGAGTAGCGCCTTGGTCCCTCCCTCCCTCAGAGAGTTCTGCTGCACCTGTTCCTGGTTCCATTTAAGTGGATGTGCAACACTCATCATTGCTTCTTCCTTATCATCAATGTGTTCCGAGTTGGGAGAGTCTTGTGCCAGCTCCTAATATTGTATTTGCCTTTTACATAGTTGCAGTGTGTGGTTAATCGCAGTCATCATTGAAACGGTCTCCTGAGTCTTGTTTGTTGCTCCCATCTTCAGAAGAAATTCTTACTAGTAGTTGCTACGTGTGTGACATTAATATTAATTCTTGTCCCATTGCCACTATCAACTTCTTTATCATACCATAGAATCAAAGAATGCTTTGGGTTGGAAGGGACCTTAAAGGCCATCTTGTTCAAAACCTGCCATGGGACACTTTCATTAACATCGTAAGTAGTCCAATGAAAGCTTAGAGAGATCATGAACTTTGTATTTAGTGTTTTATTAGTGCCTGTATTTTTTTCAACTGGAGGAAACACCTCTTATGAGGAAAGGTGGAGGGAGTTGGACCTGTTGAGCCCAGAGAAGACAAGACTGAGAGGGGATTTTATCAATGCCCACAAATATCTCAAAAACAGGTATCAAGAGGATGGGAACAAGTGGTGCCCAGTGACTGAACAGGGCAAAGGCACAAAGGAGTTCCATCTGAGTAGGAGGAAAAATTTCTTAATTCTGAGGGCAGAGGAGCACTGGAACAGGCTGCCCAGGGAAGTTGTGGAGTCTCTGTCTCTGGAGATACTCAAAAGGTAGCTGGATGAGATCCTGTGCAACATGCTCTGGGTGACCCTGCTTTAGCAGGGGAGTTGCATTAGATGTTCTCCAGAGATCCCCACCCATCCCAGCCACTCCAGGAGAACAGAGTGAGGAGAGAGGGGTAAAAAAAAAAAGGCTAGGAAGAGCAGCAATTTCCAGTCTTTGTAGTGTCACTGGTCCAGATAGCCTTTGGAAATCCATTAAGTGCGGCTGCAGCTTTGGCAGAGCTGGCTCAGGTGCTGGGCCAGAGCAGTTCTTCCAGCATGAGCACAGTTGTATTCTTAGGCTACTGCCTTTATTACTGTGGAGCAGTTGCCATGGGCAAATTGGAAAACCTGTTGCCTGAACCATTTAAAACAGAGCAAAAAACTAGACAAAGGGGTATAAAGCACAAGCTTTTGCTAGCCTTTAGAATTCTCTAGGAATGATACGAGATTATGTATTTTATGTCAAAGTGAGAAAATTTAAAACTAATCAGTCATTTGTGTTATGTTGAAGCCAAGTATTGGGTAACACTTCCACGTGATGTCTTTCTTCCCCAGTAAACATGGCTTGTTGTGTGAACTGATAAAATGGCATTTACAATTAAAAAAAATGAACGTGATCCAAAAACCTTCTCAGTGAGCTTGCACATGATGTGATTTCACATCACATACAACCCTTACCTGGAGAATTACAGTGTACACTTTTTTTAGTTATTAAATAACGTGCAGGTACAATGAGGAAATCTGTGGACTGCTCCCAGCTTATCTCCACTTTTGTTTGTGCTCATGATGTGATTTGCAGAAGAAACTTATTCATACAGAGGTGATTGTTACATGTGCATTTGTTGCCAGATTTTGTAATTGTGAGTCACCGTGGTTTCATTCATTGAAGCTGAAGTTTTTGTGGAGCAGTAATGGACTGATGTGGACTGACAGCAAAGTTAATCCTTTATACTGGATACATCTGTCTGTATTACAGGTTCAGATACAAGATAGTTTCTTCTCTTAGGAACTTGCTCCTGCTGCCTTTTTTCTCACCAGCAGAGGTCCACCTAACATACAAATTTCAAAACTGGAACAAGGGTAAATCTCTTGCTGACAGTGTGTCAACATATTTTAAAGAGTGGTTATGTCTGTGAGTTCCTCTAGATGTGACTTCCCTACCGTACCTGAACAGTGGGACCAATGTGATTGTATTAGAAACTCGAAGTTCAGAAAACAGAGAATCAGTAATGACTGGAGAGGAGCCATCAGCAGAGGGCTGTATCACATCACAAGAACTGACAGCTTTTTGTTATGCTGAGCCTGCTTCATCACGGCATGTAAGCAGCTCAATGAAGACAATGTGATTTTTAAATGCCTGCAACCAAGTGTACTAAACCATACTTGTGTTCACGTCTGGTCAATCAATAGTCTCAAATTCTCAGACATAATTAGCAGTCAAATATCTTGGTTTTTATATACAACACGCCTTAAGAAAACAGCCTTTATAGCAGTGACACTGAGGAATGAGCTATGCTGAATAGGAGGATGTTATTACATTCTGTTAAGTATTACATCTAAAATATGTTGGAGAAGTGAAAGGCACAGAATGGTGCGCAAGATCATAAAACTTGCTGTTAAAGTTGTTCACCACAAAGTGTTTTGAGGACAAAAATAGGAAAGTTTTTCTGATGCATTTCACCATTATTGCCCAGGTGCTTTTGTTAAGTCTTCCTAGAAAATAACATAAGCGGTTAAGTAATGTTAAAATAACATTTTAGGTGATTACCCAGCTGACATCCCCTTGGCCTTTAATCAGCTCTCTGCACTTTGAAAGGCAGTGTAAGAAAGTGGTGGGCTATCAGCAGGAAAATTTCTTACCCTTTTGGTGTGTGGAACTTTGACTTAGTGCACCGGTTTTAAAATCTGTAGTAGTATTTTCTGTAGACTGCAGGTTTGCTTTTGCTTCATTTAACTTAAATACAGCTGTTTAAACATGGCACTGAACTTGTAAGCCAGCTTTTATGACTGTCTTTGGAGAAACAATTCCAGTGGCAATAAAGACTGCATGAGCTTACCTGAAAAAAAATGACTTGGGCTAACCTGGCACTCCAGCAAATGTGCACAAAATGTCTTGTAGCATCAATGACTGCAAGCTGTCATTTTGCTGTAGTCCACTGTCCTCATCCCACTGGGTGTTTGTGTAAAGAGAAGGGTGGAAACACAGAAATTCAGTGAAGCTCATTAGCAGCACACACATCACAGCACTGGCTGTCACGCTTAGGAGCACTCTGTCCAGTCTGAACTCTCACACTATCACCTGGACATCTTTATCCATACAAGGATATGTATTTGTTTTGTCCCTACAGGCAGATATGGATGTTTCCCTAAGGACAGTGAGTGGATTTGGAAAACAATAACAAAGGTTTCTATGATTTTTACAATAGCCGATGTCAATATAACAGAATCATTACAAGCATGATACTAGTTTTGATTTTCAGAGTATTTTTATTACTGTTTCAATTGTACACTTTCAACATTAGAGAACAATACATAGTGTACAGTATGTAGCTTGCATGGTTCCCAGGTTTTAAAGTCATGTGCCAAGGTTCAAGCTGCAGAAGAGAGTTCACCATGCCTAAAATGAAAGCAGGCACATACACACAGTTCTACACTGCTGCAGCATTAGCACAATCTTGTGTGGCAAATGCAACATTATGAGCACCACCTGCCATTAGGAGACTGCCTGTACCAAAGGGCTACTGACATGGATCCTTAACATTCTGCCCCTGTAACATTTTTTCATGTCAAAGTGACATCACTAGAAAAACACCTCAAAAAGTGAAATTACAAATCTGATATACATTTTGCATAGTTAAAATTATGTCTGGATAACCTTGGTTACTGGATTTTTTTTCTTCTGGCCTTTGTACTTTCGCTTTGAGCTGAACAGTTACTCAAAAGACTCCCTCATTCAGTGCCCCCCAGTCACTCCAGATCTCTTTCCATTTCTTTGGCTGCTTTCTTTTTCTTTAACATCTTTTAGCCTTTTGTATTCCTCCTACAGCAATATGCTGTGCCAGACGTCCATTCCCTCCCGTTTGGGCTACTTCTGTTTATTTTCTTCAGCTTTTCCCTCCTCTTCAGTCACTTCCCCTCTCTTCTGTTACTCTTCTTAACATCTCTGGGCTCTTTCTTACCATCAACCATTCTGACTACCTCTTGATAGAGAGACAATGCCACAGGTTTCTCCTTGTTGCGTCCAGTTGCTATTGCTATTTGCAATACCACTTCTAAATCCTTCAAAAGCATTCACCCCTAGGTGCCTCATTGTTTCCATAATTACATATGTAATTACAATTACATTCTTTCCATAATTACATCATGGATGGATTTACAATTTACTATTGTAAATTCCAATAGTTTTTAATGGTTTTTTATAGTGAATAGAAGATGAAAATCCAACTCACTGTCTTGAATTGTAGCTAGAAAGAAAAAGCAAATAGAGGGAAACAGAATGAAAGATTATAATCCCAATGTAATAGTGCACATTCCCTCTTGAACTTGGGGTTGTTTGGGTTTTTTCCCTCTTAGTATGGAGTTAAACTTCTTCACAGCATGTCAACTTATTGTCACAATTTTCTGCTACAGTAAATTTTAAAAAGTTTGATCACATTTGCTTCTTTAATCTGTTGATATGGGTTGTTGTTACAAATTCCCACTGTTCTTTGCTAAATTCTTTTTAACTGGTCCCTAGCATCAGGAAAATATCTGCCTCCTGCCTGTTGATACCAGAACAGGGAAGGGAAAAAATTCACATGCATTCTCTCTAATGCAGAGGCTGATGAGACAAGTACACTTTAAAAATATTACAGGGCAGCCTGGATCACTACTTATAGCACGAGCAGCTTTGCAAGTTTTGCACACCTACTGTGTGCAAAATGAAAGCTCTTCTTCTTTCACAGTCTCAGACTTTTAAGTCAAAAGCAAGTAAGTTGCTTATAAGTTGATTGTCTGCAACTTACCTTTTGCCAGTAATTGTAACTTTGATCTCCAGTTCTGTTATAGATTTGGGCTTGTTTGGTTTGGTTTTGTTGTTTGTTTGTTCTGTGAAAGTTGAATGCAACAAGCCCAAGTGTTCAGCAGCATAGGGAACCAAGCCAGGTTTTGCTCATTTGCCCCAGCCCTGGCAACAGGCAGGAACATTACTACAACCAGACAGAGCTCCCGTTGTCACACAGCTCTGCCCAAGCAGTTTCCATTCAGGTTTCAAGTCTGCACACAAGCTAATTACTCACATACATGAAGAGCCACTTTGAGTATTTAAAGGTATTTTTTTAGTATGGTTTTAGGGCTTATTTTTCTGTTAGTTAAACATTTAAAAGGAAAATACTTCATTAAAAAACACTATACATTTTGAGATAAGCTAGTGCCTGTGAAAAGTGCTAGGTTAGTAACTTTGGGAAGTGCAGTCCTCCATATCGCCAAAAATACAGATAGCAACAGTGCAGGCACCTCTGATCGGCCTGCAGCAGTGAGGTGCCCAGCACAGGGAACAGGGGCAAGGAAGGGTGATTAGCCCCCAGTCTGATTCCCTGCTGACATACACAGGGACAGCAGTTCTAAGCACCTGTCAGTCACAGCATCACTGCCAACACCCAAACTGACGTATTGGACAGTGCAGCTACCAGTTCCAACAGCTCTTATTTCTGCCCTCTTAGTCAACACAGAATCATCATCCTTGAGGTAGATGACCAGATATTCCAACACACTTTCCCTGCACCTTTCAGTATCAAACATTTCAAGTAAAAAATACCTATTTTCAAGCACTGGAACTAGTGATTTCACTTTTGCCCACAGTATTATCCCTACTGTGTCATGTCTGGAATGAGCTCTTTTGATGCTTTACATTTTCAAAGTCCATCCAAAAATCAGCTAAATGAGGATTACATTAAACCCTACAACTGAATCATAGTATATGATTACATATAGTGTGTATGTATATATATATATTATATCTCTATATTATGGCCGACTTATAAGCCCCTGAGAACAGAGTTTATGCAGAAACACTGGCACCAATAACACTTGAGGACGCAGCTTTATTTAGATATAACTAGCATAGAAAGCACCTGGAATTATTTATATTTTCTATTTATAATAGATTAACTCTTTGGATATTTTCATAGCTATATTAAGAATACATTTGTTAATCTTAACATCCATCATGAGAAGTTTATATTTACATACAAATACATAAAGACTTGAAGCGAAAGAGTAAGAAGGAAGAAAAGAAAGTGCCTGCTCTTGTGCCCTTATTTATATACATGGGTAGTGCTTTTAAATTGATTCATATGAGTGTGGGTCCCAGGTGTGAATAAAAGTTACAGGTTCTGTTTCATAATGCTTTATACATCTATGGTTTTGACAGACTATTTAAACTATTTTTACAAATACATCCTACGGTAACTGTGTCTATGGGCTCAGGCATCCAGCCCTGACAGAAACACAAAGTCTGTCCCCTGCATTTGTAAAAATCTCCCAGATGGTGCACATGTTCAGAATTAACTATTTTTACAACTCTGTACTGAAACATACCTGTCCACCCAGCACAGGGGATGATCCCTCAAGATCCAAGGAGGGAGGATCCCTCAAGCCTTCTCATCTATGCTGGGACCAACCACAAACAGTTACTCTTTCACTGTTTTAAGACTTGGACAAGTCATTCAAGTTCATCTTGGTGACACAGTAACAGCTTGCTTAAACTGCAAAACGAGCCCAAACCCAACTCAAAATAGATTCCAACTGTGTATCTACCTACAGCTGTTGCTGTCCATAAAAAGTGCCTTCAGTTCAAGATAACAATATTACATCACCTGTGAAAATGAAACTATCCATTTTTCAGAGTACAGGAGCTTCTTATATTGGCTACATTCTCCATTAAAGTCTACTAATACAATCTTGGTTTGCAACATACTTTGAAAGACAAACTAAACATGTTTGTAACACTTCAACAGGAAAATGGAATCCTTTCCAGACTGGAAGAACATGAATTTTGGTAAGTCAATAATGACAACATTTTTGTAGGTAAAAAGTGCAAATTTGTGTGTATTACCTCTGAGAATTTTACACTGCTACCTACAGGGAATTTTTCATTTTCTTCATTTTGACACACTTTACCAGTTGAATAGTACATTTTGACCAAGAGTCATAAAGTATATTTGACTGCTGCCTCCTGACTGTACAGATGCAAAGAACACCTTGAAAAGGGGAAAAAAAAAGAAGAAAAAAAAGATGCTACTGTCAGTTTGTATTTATGAAAATATTTTTACTCCTACAGGAAAGGTGACAGAATGCCAGAGGCCCAAATACAAGGATATACATATATCACAATTGAATTTTAATCCCATGAGAAACTTTTTAAAGTGAAACTGTACTTGTGATACAACTGCATTTTTAAAATGTATTTCTTTTCCTATTTGAAAAGACATAGGAGAACATTTAAAAATAATTAATCTAAGGTTTTAGGGCTTCAGTTTTCTAAATATCACAGTGGGACTAAACAGATTTCAGAGAACATTTATCAAAATTGCTGTATGTAAGAAATCATACCTGATTATCCATACCCTGGTGTCTGCCAATTAAGAGTGCTGGGGTTTTTTTTCCCCACGATGACTGCTCTCAACTGCCTGCAATTTCAGTAGCCCAGGAGAGGCAGTCCTTTAGCTGGGAATTTTTGGGGCTGACTCACTAACCCGCCCCACTACACCTGTCATGCTGTGCAATTCACAATGCCTGTATTTGTTATCCCTGATAGCAGTAAAGGCTGTGTGGAACAGAGTTGTAACAGAGCTGGTGGTGGGAACATGTGCAATATCCACAATGGGTGCTTTGTGGGATCAGTTACTATGTTGGCTTTGAATGGGGAAGTTATACCAAAGTAGGAAATAACTAATAACAAAGTTACCAAAATGAACTGGTCTGTCAGTCAGCTATTGCTAATTTTTGCTAAGTCACCACACTGTAGTCATCTCTGTACCTTGTCATTTCTTTCACATAGAAATTTTAGCTTCTGTGCTTTCTTGTGCATAAATACTCCTTCCAGATTTCCTGTTTCCACAGAGCGTAGTTCAATCGCTTTTTCTCCCCAGCCCATGACCTGACTGGACTGAAGGTAAGCTGAAAGACAAAAAAGAGACAAAAACCCTTGCTACTATTTAACAGCTGACAGACTGATTCTTGCCTCATTTATGTTAATTGTGGATCTGATGCATTTCTCTTTGATAATATATTCTGAATTATTTGTATTTTAAGTTTACACAAAAAGCCTTAGGAATAGTAACTAAATGTCAGTTTCTCCTCTCAGACTTATTTTGAACTCTAGACATAAATCTAAGACATAAAAAAAAAAAAAAGACTACTACTGTGTATCTTAGACTCAAAAAAGCTTGGAGGAAACCTCTGAAGGGCATCTTGTTTAACCGCTGGCCCCAAAGTGGGGCCAAATTAGGGTTACTCAGGACCTTTTACAGATACGGTTTGATGGATGTTTCACAACCTTTCCAAGACCCTGCTGCAATGCATCACTACTTTCAAGGCTGATCATTTCTTCCTAGTATTTTGGTGCAACTTGTGCTCATCTTTGTCTATCATCCTTTAACTGTTCATATTCAAGAAAAGTCTTGACTGTCTTCTCTGTACCCACCGTACTCTGTTCCCATTAGGAAGGTGGGTTTGTATTTACTATGGAGTTCAGCTTAGTCTGAAACCTAAATACTTCAGAATCTGAGACCACGGCATGATTTATTTGGTGTCTTCCCATCACTGGTTATGTGCAGTATTTCCAAAACCAAAAGAAGATATTCTAGCACTGTGGAAGCTTACTACAATACTCCCTTTAAATCTGGCAATAAGAAATTGGAATAGTGATGAAGGAGTTAACACCACAGACTTCAAATTAGGCACAGTTTCAGTGAAAGCCCTCTGATTGGTACTTGTATGGGCTTCCAATGTGATCACATTAGTTATGCTCTATTGGTAGTCAGTGCTCAGAAATTGTTCTTGCTCAACTATCAACTGTTATTTCATTAGTCTGAGAATTCTGGTGCTCTAAAATGATGTAGAGGGAATGTGTGCACTGGACTGGGTTTTAGCTTCAGTGGACAGTGCATGCCTGCCCTACATTTTTAGTGTGAGCAAGATCTGCTTCTTAAAACCTTCCTTGTTTATTTAGGTTTTTGTCTAAAAATTAAACTTTTAGTACAGAAGCAACAGCCTGCAATCCTGCTTGAGAAGGACAGCAGAAAATAAAGGCAATATGCCCATGTGACTGTATATACTTCTAGCAGGGTTGACTCAATATTAACTTGGAATCCTTGCTTTATAATTGTTGTTAGAACAAATGTATGAAAACCATACCTCCCTGGAAACACTTAATAGTTTGGTTACAGTGTTGTGATTTTAGTTTCCTCAGAGTCTATAAATTTCCCCTAAATCTGCTCAGAAGCCTTTCAGTTATTCTTTGTGCACACTAAAGGCTTCCCTGCCACTAGTGCTGAGAGCAAGATAATTCTTTCCCAGTATCCCAGTCATGAGGAAAGAGAAACAAACCAACCTGTTTTAAAATTAAAAGCAAAGCAGCAGTGAGCAACTGAGGGTAAGTGGCAAAAGAGGAGGAGGAGTATTTTCTAACACTCAAACACATGAAATTAATATATTTTAAAATATTTTCTTTATGCTTCAGGCTGTACAACAGGGCATCATTGCTGTAGGCTGTGAAGAAACTGTCATTAACATTTCTGAACAATGCAGCAGTAGCAGGACGAGCCCAGGGCAGCACCCATGCAGTCTACAGTGTCTGAAAAGTAAGTCCAGACCACACATAAAGCGAGAAACATAAAAATACTCAGACTTTTGCCATTTTTTGTACCAACTGGTATCACATTAACCTTTTCAAACTTTGATTTTGAACACAACAGAGACAGAGGCACCTTGTGGTTCTGGGGGGTGGGAAGCAAGGCAGGTGCATGTATATAAACAGCATGAAACCATTCTGTGGCTACACTATTTAGTATAGGTCATATAGGTCTAGCAACAAAGAACTAGTAAGTGTCCTGATCTTTTCCACTACATGAAATTTACACTCCAGGTGTCAACTGTGCTGTGTCTGTATCTGTGCCTTTGGCAGATTTCAATTTGATAGCTTCCTTGCAGCTCCCAGTAACCACTTAGTCTCTGCTGCAACCTCTAGGTCATCTGCTGGACCACTTCTGCTGTGTTCTGAAAAGATCTGACCTCCAGGCAGTATTCAAACAGGAACATAATAAACCAGATATGCCAAGTTCAGCCTTGATGGTCTGCTGTCTGGCCAACACCAAGAACTTGTCAACTGACAATGGCAGGTTTAAGTACAAGTAGCATTTTTGTAGCAGAATCAAAAAATTCTTTCCCAAATTTAATCTGTGAAACAGCATGCAAACAAAATGGTCTCATTACACCATTTGCACAGTTGTCCAGTATAAAGGACTTATCTATACATGGAGATTATTTGAAGGATAGCAGGCTGTGACTTCAAAGGTCAGTACTGAGTCATGATAATCCTCCCATGTGGGAGTTCTTAGAGGTGTTTCATGTGAGATGAACTGAGAGCAGATACTCAGAATAAAGTTGTCTTATTTTGGAACAATAGCTCCTACACAACAAACAACTTGGGAATAGTTACTTTGAGTCCTCTTTCCACCGCAGCTTTAGATAAAAATATCTTATGCTTCCAGCTGGTGTGTTGTAGAGCACAGAGGCAGTAATTTAACTACCTTTTGGTAACACTGTCTGTTTCTCTACAGAATAGTCTTTTTGCTTCTAAAATGTACAGCGAAGAGGAAATGAAGACTTTTACTGGTTCCTCTGGGAATATCCAGATTTGTGTCAACCCTCTATGGCTACATACTGTAAATAATTCATTACTCGCACAAAAAGGCAAGAGTGCTCCCTAATCTTATTAACTTGATGTTTCTTAATGCCCTTTTAAAACCTGTTTTATAGAAAGAAAGTATTACAGCTATATTTATATTTAGCCCTACATATGTGTATATCATTCAGATTAAACATAGAATACTTTTACCGTTTTAATTTCCCATGGGATTTGAGCTTCCTGTCTCCGGTTTCTTATTAACGGATTGGTCACAGTAGTCCCAGTTTAACACTATGAATAAGGTGACCTAAATCCATCGATTATAATACAAACTATTTTTTATTTTTTGTATCAAAATACTGTCACCGACTACGAAAGTTTTCTTTCAAAATACTCGTTTAAAGAAATCAAGAAATGAGCAAAGGATGACTAGAGAGCACCCTGACAGTAACACAAGACCCTTCTATCTCTGCAACACAGAGTGAAAATTGAGATAAGCTCATACAGACTTCAAGAGGTTTGAAATGGATGTAGAAATCCCAGGAAAACAGGATCTTTTAAGAAACTGTCAAGTTGCCCCTAAGCTGGGCCATTCAAATTAACAGTTATTCCCACTTCTCTCATAATGTTTTTGTCTGCAGCCAAGAGTATCAAAGGATTAAGAAAATTAATAGCATCTAGTGGTAAAATTATTAATATAACAATTAAGAGGTCCTTATGTGAAGTTTGAGTTGTATGTTTATAGGCTAGGTTAATTTTTAATGGAAATGTGATTCCAATCAGAAGTCAAATTTGGTTTGTACCACTTCCCAAAGATGGGCTTTTCCTAAAACTACTCAGGTAGAAGTGAAAGGAAGAAGGTGAACATCCTTGATTTTTCACTGTGGTATCCAGTTTCCTCCAAGCTAGTAACAGGCTTCTGTGCAGTCTAATTGTCTTGGGCTTGTTTTGTTGGTATGCTTGTTTTAAAATAAAGAACAGGAGTGAGACAGAAATCAAAAGTAACAAGTAATGAACCTGTAATCTGCCTGTATTGTTCTTCATTTTCCCCATACTGTTAGCTTGAAGACCTACGGGAAAGGTGAAACAAACAGCTGTCCTGGCTTCAGTACAACCAGAATCTCTTACACAGCCAACTGTAAGCATGGGAAGACTAAGAATCTATCACAAATACCCTGGGCTGGCAGCCCTGTGAATTTAAAGTGATAAAATGAAGGGGCCATTTGACAGCAGTTAAAGATCTCTTCAGTAACTGACCCCTCTGTAGCTGTGAATTTCTACATAAAACGCTGTGAGCTATGAACAACCAAAACACTTTCCCCTCTCTGTAATTCACATAATTCTCCCTGTGAAAACTGGTGGTAAGCTGCATCCTCAGTGAAGTCCATCTGTATAGTCAATGTGTGATGCAATAAACGGTGTGACAAGAATACGGACTGTGGTCCAAATAGGAAGCCCCTATTGCAATCACTGGCTGTATTAAAACAAACACCTACAAATCTGTTTACTCTTTTACACATCTGGTTTGCTCAGAAGCTGCTTTATGTGCCATACAACCATTTTCACATAGATACAAAACTCATAAAAAAGTCAGGCTTCATGCAGCAGAATTTTATATTTAATAAAGAGCTATTTTTCATACATACCTACAGATGCTGGCATTTCTCCCCACTGTAGAACAGTCTCCTTTGTGAAATGCCCATATATATCAATATAGATACCTTCATCTTCATAGGTGAGCAGGAGCTCCATGCCACTGGTGTTCGGGAGGATGATAATGGCATGTGGGCGAATTGTCCCCTGGATCTAGAATCACATTTAACTAAGATTTATATCAGAACATGGGCTGCAATTTCAGTGATGACATCAATCTAACTAGCTTGGCAGAGCAATAGAAAGAACTAGCTCATGGCTCATGGAAAGTGAAAGAAAAGCCTGTTCTCAGAGGCTATATAGTTTGCTAGTTAGCCTCTGAAACAGACTTTCTCCCCTTCTCCCCCCTTTGCATATGACAGTAGTTTTGCAAATAAATCAATGTTCAATATTTCACTTTAAATTTACCAGTGTTAATTGGTTTCAAGAAGCCATGGAGCCATTGAGACACAATAATATTTACTTGGTCACTCACAAAATACTTGCATTATATAAATAGGAGAAGGGTGAAATAGATTTGAATTCACAACTTTTTCAGAAGATGGAGGAAGGACAGAAACTTCCACATTCCAGGAGATCAGTGCTTTCACTTTCCATGATATTTCCCTAACCACACTCACAAGTTAAAAACCTGCAAATTTAATAATACTCATCTTGCTGTAAAAAGTTCCCTGGACCTTTTCACTCATTCTTCCCTTCCCACATCCTTCACTACAAATAGCTGCCCATCTGACTGCTGTTGGGCACGCCTCTGCATGCCACAGGAACAGTGCATTTCACTCAAACGGATCTCTCCCAGAAGCCAACATATCCCAAGCAAAAAAACAAAACCAAAGTTAAAGTCTACAACCATGAAGGTGGGGTTTTATGAAAGCATTTTTGAAAGTAAAAGAGGACAGCCTTAAAAAAACAGTAACAAAACATTTTCTTGTTTAAAGTGCTACTCAAAACAGGATGTTAAATAGTAAATTAAACCACCATGATTAACATTTTTATAGGAAGTGAATGACTGGAGCTTTACATCATTCTCATAAGCCAGCCATACAAAGGTCTTTTTTTTTCCTCAAGCACAAACATTTACGCACACTGTAAGGGCACAACGAACAGTTAAAGAAGCACTGAAGCTGTACTTGCCAAACTGAATACACTCAGGCCACCCACTTGACTCCGTGCCTCCGCAACAACTATCCGTAACACTAGAACGGGGATCCAGAGCCGCAGAGCAATTTTAATGCGTTGCCTTGGTACTCGCATGAGCGACCGGAGCAGGTAAGAGGTGAAGAAAGAGGTGGGGAACCAGGAAAAGAGGCTACCAGAAAGCAAGAGTATCTCAAGTCAGCCTGTTACAGTCTAGGCTATTGCCACCACAAAGCTCCTTGAGAGAATTATCCAGTTCTAGCAGATGCTCTTTTAAAATAATAGAATTCCAAAAAAGATAGAGCTGCTGTAGCAGCTGATTTATTTCAGGTCTAAGACTCTGAAAGGAAAATATATTTTTAGTCTGTGCTAACTTGTGGCTCAAGAGCTCACAAAAATGCAGTAAGTCTCAGCTGCCCCACATATTCAGGGCAGTCACCTGGGAAATTTCTCTCATCAGGTACCTAATTGTATTTGCAGCCTGTTGAAAAAGTAAAGCCTCTAAGAAGGTTCACTTTTTTTTTGCGTTTCTTCTCTTGGGCAATTATGCTAATGATCCTTTTGACAAGTCACTGTTCACCTTGCTCAGCAACCCACTTCCAGAAAGGCATGTGGGTACCACGCTTCAATTTAAAAACTGATGTGAATTCATCGTAGCTGCATAATTAACAAAGCTACTGTCAGATTGAATAAACCCTCTAACAAGACAAATACTAAGTAGCTTACAAAAAACCAACACAGAAATAAACAGTACAAGCCTTTAGCAGGTGATTCAACGGTTAGAAAACTCATTTTTCAGTTAAGTTTGATAGCTTCCTTGCAGCTCCCAGTAACCACTTAGTCTCTGCTGCAACCTCTAGGTCATCTGCTGGACCACTTCTGCTGTGTTCTGAAAAGATCTGACCTCCAGGCAGTATTCAAACAGGAACATAATAAACCAGATATGCCAAGTTCAGCCTCAAATCTAACAGCCATCCTCACACACTCTGTCCATCAGAACACAGTTCTGACAGAACATGGAGGCCGTGGCTTGCAGGGGCAGCAGAGTGATAAACTCTCTCTTGGAGAGAGTTTTCATTTGAGTTGAAAACGAGGGGCTGAGAGTGGAGAAAAGTTAAAAAATAGATGGATTCACGGCACAGGCTGCAACATGCAGATCTGGGATGAGATTTCTTCAGACCTCCCAAGCATAACTTTGGGACACATGGCCTGGGGATGCAAGGAGGCCATGGTACCCTCAGCCCCTGTGGCATGCTGTTGACTTCAGGGAGGGTTCAAGTGTGCACAGAAGTTTCTCTGTCAGGAGCCTCCCATCAGACTGGAGCCAGTCTGGAACCTGCCAGTTTGCTGAACCTAAGTCCCCAAGATTCTCTGGCTTTTGGGACTCACAGCTTTGAAATAACTATCCAGAACAGCTAAAAAATAAGCAAACAAACAAAAATCCAAAAATATTAACACCATAGCACAGACTTCATATTGGACAGCCCTATGGCAGCCATTCACTTCTGCAGGAGAATTTGCTGTTATCTGAGCTTAAGCAGGAATTTAGTGATCATCATCACCTCAAACAGAGACACAATGCAGGATTGTACACATCAACCTGAAATCAACACCTTCATGCCAACTTACTGACAATCTAATGAGAAAGTCCCAAGGAAAATATAAAACTACTTCTGAATTTACAGAGTGGTTTCATGGGCAACTGAATGGCAAGAAGATCAGCAAATTTATTTAGTCTGAAGTTGGCTTCTGCAGTCTGCAAAGTGGCAGATTGTAAAAGCCACCTAAATTCATGTAGATATTATTGTGTCTTTGACTGTTTAAGTTCTAAATTTCCAGGATAAATAAATTAAAAATAGTACTGTCTGTACAATAGGCTTTCTGACATTAAACCACTGAAATTGATATTCTGAATGTGATAAAAGCATTTAAACAGGACTTCATTGTTATAAAACTATGTGAAAAAAGGTTTTGTATTAGCTGCCACTAATTATTTTGAAAAATAGCACAACTCTTAACCCGATCATCATCAATACACAGCCCAAAGAACAAAGGCATGAATGTAGTTTTTTGCATTCTCTTACATGTGTTGGAAGGTACAGGTCATACACAGATCCAGAGTCCACATCAATGGCATGAAATCCTACTACTGAGCCATATATGACCTTCAGTCTTTGCCCATTTTCAACAGTCAGGTCAACTGACAGTGGTTTGTGATGAAGTGAGGTAAAGGACTGGAAAAAAGAAAAATGCAGTATGTAACACAATAAAGCTGTTGGTTCACAGAACTACATTTAGGATCCTAAGAATTCAGAAAACCCAAAAGTTAGACAGCTATTTTTGTTAAACATAGGTTACATTTAAGGAGCTAAGTATCCATCATCCACTGAGTTGCAAGGACAGTTGGATAATTTGTTTGTGGTTTGAAAAAGAAATCAAGATTCTAGAAATGGACTTGGCAAAAATTAGGCTGAGTACCATTGTGTTCAATTTCCTCCCCTTTTGAGGGAAAACAACATCAACTTTGGTAATTCAAAGGCACATTTTGGCACAGCACATGCTGCGTTTGGCTGGGGTAGAGAGAAACAAGTTACTCACATCTAACACTCATGACTGTGACAGTTTCATACTTGCCATCTCCAAAGTATGTCAAATGAGCTACATTTCCTTTAGAAGAATACTCAGTTTAGTTAGAATGTGATACAAAACAACAAAAACAAAAGCAGAGAGTAGATGAGAGATACTGAGAGACAGTGACACATCTGAACCAAAGTGATGTTTCACTTACCTTAAAAGCCATGAATTTGTGATAAGGCTTTGGAGCCCAAGCATAAACCTCTACTGAGTTTTTCAATGCGATTACAAGGAATTTGATTCTCTCATATTTTACTGTAATACAATAAGAACAATTCCTTAGGTACCAGATAGACACTTAAAGACCATCTCATCACATGAAATAATTTCAATGGATTACTTGTAGAGGTAGACATTATCCAGCAAGGGAGACTGATGCATTCTGGACATTAATGTTTAATATCACCAGTGACAATACCTTGACTGGAAACCTGTAATTCATTTATTTTCAGTAAAGCCAAATTACTGTTAACAATATTTATATATTCATTTTAATATAGTAATGAAAAAAAAAATCTCACTAGTCAGAAAAATAGGTTTTGACCCTGCAGCTAAACCAACCTACTTGATTAAGTATGAACACACCCCTGGCTATGAATAAGCTACTGTTGGAGGACTAGTGGTTATTGGCTGAACAATTCTGTCAGACTTGGCAGGATGAATTTTCATTTCACTCCTCATCTGTGGGTTAAATCCCCAGGTGTTGTGTGGGCAAAGGACTCCCATCTTTCTGAGATGAGTAAGCATTTAAGAGATGAGCAATTTCTCCAAGACAATTAAGGTCATGCTGGGCCCATTGAGAATAAATGAAGAATCATGCATTGAAAATTAAGATTTCTTTGTGCATTGTGTTTTCACTCTGCCAGAGACAAGCATTTGGAAACAGGATGCTATCTCACATAGGCAGAGAACAAGAAAATTCAGCAAACTCCACCAAAATGCAGAACAGTACATCCTTTTCCTTTTCTACCAGGAAAAATAGCTGTACAACCAAAGGTCAAGATATAAGAAGATTCACCAAGAGAAAAACAGCAGCAGCAGTGCTGTCAAAATTGCACGAGTGGTTTGTCATATGTAAATACAAAGGCTCCTATCAAATGTTTGTCTAATTTTAGGACAAGTTTTGTTTTGTTTTTTTTTTTAATGCACCAAACACAACGATGAGCAACTGAAGTGGAATATGTAGGTGCTTAGTTGTAATCACAGTTGAAGTAACAACACACATCTGTTTCACATTCTTTCTTGAGTTTAACCCCTGCCACTTCTAAAGCCAAAGGGCAAAACTATCAAGCAAGGTATTCATAAGAAGCAGCCACCTCACATTCCCTACGCTCCTCTGTATCATGGCTTTATTTGACTTTGAAGAAAGTGCCACTTTCATATACCATCCCTTACCAAAGCAAAACTTGTGCCAAACATCCACCCCCACAGTTAAATAACAGAAATCACAATCCTCATGTTCACCTTCAAGAATGAGCTGCCTGAAAGCCAAAGAAAAGCAAGATGGTATCATTTCCAAGGTGTTTAAATAAAGGTGTATTTGGGTCTTTCATGAGAGAGAAAGGGATGAGCTGATCTACCTAAGGACATTTGACAAATATGATTCACTAGGATTTGAACTAGGTCCAATTGCTTTCCAGTCACCTAGGGTCAAGAGGGAAGCTGTGTGTGTGGAAAACATCAGTTCAATTAAAACCTTAAGTAACTACAGAACAACTAAACCACTGACTGAGCACAGACCGTGGCTGGCACTTCCTCTTTCCAGCCATTACAAGGAAAAGCAGTAACATCATCTGGTAACTGCTGCAAGAAAAGATGCTGCCTGAAATGACAGGGAGCAAAGCATCTGCCATGTAAAACAAGGAGTCTTGAAAGAACTCATGAGATATTCAGCCCAATACAATCCTGACACAAAGCTGAAAAATGCTGCTGTCACAAGATGCAAAAGGAGGATGATTAAGCATCTCTCTAAGGAAAAACAGGAAATCCTTACCAACTTTGTAGTGCACACAGCCTTCCAGGTCACCCACGGACACCCAGCCTTGTCGCTTCTCCACCTCTGGATCGTTGCGCAAAATTTTATTTCTCAACCATGACAAGTAATACACCCTCAACTTATTCTTCCTCCCTGGGATTTGCAAAAAGAGACAGAATGCTTTAACTCCCTGAACTACAAATTCTCCCCCACTTCCAAAAAGCCAGAGTTTTGTGACCTTGAGTATAGCGGGTCCTTGTGCCTTGCCAGGGTGAGAGAACATAGCAAGGGACAGGAGAGCCTGGGGTGATGGGGACACAGGGGGAACTGGCGCAGGAGCAATCCTATGACACTGAGAGCATGTGCACTTACCTTGTGACTCAGACTTCATGTAAGATTTTCACACCTGATTAAAATTCTTCCCTCAGGCCAAAGAACAGGTTTCTACAGACACACGTATTATCAGAAACCATCACACTATCTGTTTACCTTGGAACACGGTATGTCCTACAGTGGGCACTTTGAATAAGCTATTAATTTCTAATTAACTGTCAGTCTTCATTCAAAGTAGCTATTTTTCTTTTGGATGCCTTTCCAGGTGAGAATTATTTTGTCATCCTTCATCTCAATCACTCTTTCTGTTGCATTAGTTCATAAGCATCTATGGTCAACAGCACTCTGGGACCACAGATTACTCTGAAGAGAAGGACTATGTCATGTCCCAGCATCAACTGGACCTGGCCATATGGGACAAACAGCTCTTGCCTTTGCCCACCATGATGAGTCTGGATTGGAGACAAGGAGCTGCTACTCCCTGTTGGACCCACACCTCTGACCTTGGTATGTATTGTGCATCCCTTGAGGCCACTCTCAGCCACAGGGAATAAGGCCAGAGTCCAAACTTTTTCCCACCAGAGGCTGAAGACCGCCGCATAATGTTATTGATGCTTTCACAATACAGAATACAGATCACTCTCATGATGTTACTGTTCATATCTCCTGTTGAACACACGATGAGGTTATTTCATGATATGTTAACAGAACTGCATAGATAGATGCCTACCCATCATAGAAACAAGAAAAGTGACAAACTATAGCTTGCAGAGAATCAGTCCATTTTAGGAATATGAAACACTCTGTACTTCCCACAAACCATTTTACACATTAACCAGGCAATGAACTATCCCAAAGCCACTCTGGAATGAGAATGTAAATGTTAAAAATTCAGGAGAGTTTTCCTATTAACAAGAATAACTGTCCTGTGATTTTCTGAAAGAGGAAATTCCTCAACCTAGTTTATAACCTAATTATTCTTTTTAATTGCTTCCAACCCCAACGTGGGTCAGATACTTTTAGCCACTGAACCAACCTGATATAGTAATTAGCACATTGAGTCCTTCCAGAACATCCATTTGCTGGAACCGTCTCCTTGTAATCAGCGTATAAACTCTTCCTTGCCCACTTCTGTCCAGCAGCCACAATCCATTCTCTGTTCCCACCAATAAATTTACTCCTGTAGATACATGAAAATAATACTGCAGAAGTCACCTAATGATTCAGAGGTCAAGAAGTGTTCATAGTTTCGAGAATCGATTTTTATTTAGTCTCACTTAATGGTACATGGTAATTTCTCTGTTGCTCTGTGAATGACTTCCCAGAAAAAAAAAGATCTCACAATTAGAGGTTTCACTCAGCAGAACACCTGTATACCAATGGAACTTGAAGGATGAGTAGTTCTGCTGAAGTCAATGTTGATTTAAACAAAAAGGAAAATACTCTTTGAACCTGAACTTCTCAGGTGACCTTGGAAAGTACCTGTGACCAGTGCAAAAGTCTCAGTCCAGTACCATTACAGTAGTGACACAGGAGACCCAACTAATTGTTCTAAGGATCCCTATCAATTAAAAAAAAAAGTAAAAGCAACCAAAAAATCCCCCCAAACTCTCTTATTCCAAATATAACATTCAAATAACGGGGGAACCAAACTTGTGGGAAGAAGCACTGCGTTACATGGAGGTGCAGGGTTTTTTGAAAACAAGTCTCTGATTTGGAAGAATGCCTTCAAATGCCAAATTAAGGAGTGAATCCATCTGAAATGCAACTGCTGCTAAGGAAGAGAAGGCTCCATTGGGTTGCTGACATCAGAGAATGTCAGGAATTGTGTTTGGCTGGAATGACATCTACGTTTCTAATCAGCAGATTCTAGAGACACAACATAAGGTAACCTGCTGTAACAAGCACCCCCCTCCACTGGCAATGCTCTGACAAGTACCTGGTGCTCTTCAGCCCCAATGCACATTTAACTACATACCTTGCCACACAGCTCTGTTCTTAATTTAAAATTTTGGATTCCTATAAACACACATTATGCAAAATTTATGAAGCTATAAACTGGAAATCTACATTTGCTTTGGATAATTTTCCATCTACTTCATTCATCTACCATTCCAGGCTCAAAAAGTGAGGAGTAAAAGGCTGGGCAAGTCCCATAGAATACATCTGTTCTTCTGAAGCAGAAAGATGGTTAAAACAACTCAAGAGTTTAGCTAATGTGCAGCTGGGACAAGGTCTACAGCTGTTGAGACATGGTCTGACTGCTGTATCTTGGTTTTACACCATGTGAAGCTGACCCTGTAAGAAGCATGTAAGTTTAAACAATGGTTCAGTGATGTTCAGAATAAGCAGTGACAGCAGGAACTAAGCAAGACAGGCTTTTGGAAAGACCCGACCTGCTTTAGATCCTTGGAATACCTAACACACATGACAGCAAAAGGCTTTGTGTTTGGATTATTTCCAGGGTCAGGGCTGTGTGATCAGCTGTACTTGTGTGCAGCTCAGATGAGTCTCATGAGCCACAAAAGCTGCTGAAACGTTTGCAACTTTTGGCTCTCCCAGCGAGCACAGTTTCAGCTTGGTGCTTGATCAAAACAGTTCCTCATTCTGATGCACAGAGTCCTTTGCAACTGTAATTCATGTGTTTGCCATCACATCCCTGGGAAGGCAGTGCCATGTAAGTGACACAGGTATCAGGTCAAGGATCCATTCCAGCACTCTCTGCCAGGAGACCTGCAATACAACTGTGATATCTGCCTAGCAGACACTGCCAGCCTCTCCTGTTGTGCCTTCCCCTCCACACACCTGCCCAAGGACTCTGAGCTTACCCCACAGAGCAGCACATAGGACCTCCGAGTTGAATTTCTTCTTGTATTTACGGATTTCTGGGCTGTCACTTTGTGGGCGGATATTGGTTGGATTGACATTGACAACGGAGCCCTTCCTTGCATTTTCTCTCCTGACAGGCTCAGGTTTGGCACTGGATGCTAGAATGAAAGCACATGCAATTGTGGAAGATGTTTGGCTACAGCTCATATTTGACCCACCTTGTTTGTGGGAGAACAAAAGAAACCCCAGAGGGGTGAGAAAACACCCTGAGAGCTTTGTATAATACAGCCAAAAAAAAAATCTGGAAAATTCCTCAGGCATTCCTAAGAAAGCATGGTGGTAACACAGCAGCATAGCACAGCAAGCCCCACCTGAAAGAAGGGCAGAAGCAGTACAATGAAAATTCGCAGTAATGTGAAGTCCCAGTTTCAGGAGATTTTACTCACAGTTTCCATTTCCAAGCAATAAGCCCTCTCCACACCTGTCAAAAGAACCAAACCAACCGACCAAAGAAAAACAAAACAGGAGGAACATTTTAATGCAAAGCACACTCACGAGAACTACAGGAAGGTCCCACTGGACTGGTGGGAGGGGTGATTGGCAGAAGTCTCGGATCTATGAATGATGTGAAGGATGTTGTGGAGGATGTGCTGCTCTTGGCAGGTGGGCTTTCGGCACACGGGCTCTGCAATGAGAAACAAGAGCTGCCTCAGTGCTCGGGGCACACGGCCCTCTTGTGCCCTGACAGAGCTGTTATCTGCCTCCAGTGACACCTCTCCCCACAAGCCCACGTGCACAGAGCAGAGGGTGTGACCCGTCTAGCTTGTGCAAAAGGGGAGGGAAAAAAGCAAGGAAAGAAAATGGAGCAGAGAAGGAGATCAGGGAAAATAAGTGGAACAATGAAATCTGTTAGGTAGCTCAAGATTTATCATCTTCCTCCCAGATGAAACTTTTAAAGGAAAGAAGGGATGTGGTGAAAAAACTCATCCTAAAAAGAAGACAGGATAGAGGAACTTAAAAAGGCTGGAGTTCAATCCAGTCAATCTGTAATTTATCTCTTACCTTAGTCAGAGGTTTGTTCTGAGGTTCCAGGCAAGTCAGTGGCACTTGTTGTGGAACTTGTGGGTTCACTGAGGAGTCTGTAATTTGGCTTTGCTGGAGGAGATCTGGCAGGAGATAGTTCTGGTTGTTTACACTCCAAAGGCCTTCATGGGTGTTTGGAATTTGTTTCCCTAAAATCTGATCCTGCATTGACAACATACAGTTAAACACCACATCTAGTTTATTTCCAATGCATTCTGCAACTCCAGTTAATTAGGATGATAAATAATGAGCACATGGAGAGGAGTGCTCTCCCTGATGCATCATTTAAAGACAAACCCCGCGGTAAAATTAAAATAAAAAATTAAATACTAAAGTGTATGGCAAACACCTGAGATAATAAATTTGGGATTTACTCCTGAAGCGCTCCACAGATTTTCTTCATCTGCATTACCTCAAACACAGAAAAAGAAGGAACTTCAACCTCAGAGATACCAAGTCAAATGATTTGCTAGCAAGTTTCACACCTGACCTTTGCGTACTGCAGACAGAAGAAGGCACTTCTTTGTTCTGGACCTGCATTTGGTTCAAAACCCTTCACCATTCATTTCATTGCTACTTTCCATTTACTGAATTAGGAAGCCGTACTCCAGAAAGAGGACATTTAGTAGGACCCAGCATCAGCACTTCCAGTATAGTGACATTTGGTTCTGCAGATGTCCTTACAGCATCCCGCGTGAGTTTTGTGAGGTACCACACAAACTCTTTCCCTGACAGCACAATCCACAGAGTCAGAGGTTGGTTTCTGAGAATACATTTTATGTTTTAATTTAGATGTAAAAACTGAAATCAAAACATGCAAGTCAGTATTTGAGATTGGGGAACCAAGCCAGTATGGGGCTTTTTAGTTCAGTCTTCAGTCACACTCAACTGACCTAAACTAAACCAAACCAAATTCCCATTTGAATCATTCAGGGTGGTTTGGTACACCCTAACCACTTTAAAGCAGTTCATGCTGATGGGATAGGGAAAGGGATGTTGGAGAAGATGTGGAGACTCATGGTGGCTGTGGCTGGTGGGTGAAAAAGGGTCCAGAGGAAAGGACAGGAGGCTCCATGAGAAGGTGGGAGAAGACTAGAAGGCAGCGGAGAGATTTATGAGGCAAAGTGTCAGCCATCTGCCTGCTCTCCCTCCCACACTCTTTTCTCCAAACCCACCAAAACATGTGACCTCAACTCTTTATCATCCTCCCTCATCCTCACTGTGGGCCTCAAAGACCCCAACATTCTCCCTTCCCTCAAGCAGCCTATTTCCAATACCTGGATATCAGGGGAAAGAGGAAACACTGGGCTGGTTTTTCCACGAGAGAAATACTGGTTCATGCCCCATTTGTAGTTCTTTCTCCAAAGCAGAGTCTTTTCTCCTTGAGAATGGTAGGACAAAGGCCAAATAGAACTCCCTCCCCAGTTAGGAGGGCCACCACTCTGGTCCAAAGTTTAGAGATATGAGAGGTAAAGAAAACTCCTTTTTCTTTCTACCCTGCCACAGCTCTGGAGAAACTAGTTTCACAGCAATTTATTTTCCTATTTGTGAAGCAAGAATACACTCAGTAATATCTGAAAAGGGCCCTGACACCAAGTACAAGTCATATTACTGTAATTTTTTTCTTGTTTTCAACCACAAAGAACATTGTTCTGCTTTGTCTCTCTTCATCTTTTCAGCGCTAATATTTATCACAGGGGAAAATCCACATGACTGGAAGCCTCTACTAGAAACTACAGCTGGAAGGAACAACAACATGACATATGAGAAAAGTATTTTTGCTAAGCCAGCAGGGAGAGATGAAGTGGTTTTCCCCTGTTCTGGTAATGTTTTAAGCAGCAGGAGGTAGCTCACTTTAAACTGGAATAAAAAGAAGTCAAGATTTTTAAAAATAGCAACAATGCACACCAACAATAATCAACTGTGCTTTTTGCCCAGTGCCTTCACAAAATACCTTAACATCAGAACCTACTACAGGTCAGTAAGAAGGACAAATAAAGAACTGCAATTTTGTACCTAAATACAAACATTTCTACAGGAAGCACAAAACCTGAAACTACACTTTTTTTTTCAAGGCTTATAGCTATAATTTGCAATGACAGAGCAGGAGTGAGAATGTTACCAAGAAGTAATGGATATGGCGTTTATCTTGCACACTAGTGACTTGACTCCCCCTCACTGTCCCCACCCCCTTACAAATGGCCAAATTACCTTCTGTTCTGCCACAGTGCTTTGGGGTTTCAGTTCAATTCCATCTGGTACCCTTGTCCTTGAGAAATCTGCAACTCTGCCGCTTAGCAGTTGCCTGGTAACAAACTCCAATTAATGAACAGAACTACTTCAGGGGAAAAAAAAAAGAAAGAAAAAAAAAGAAAAAAAAGGAAAAAACCTACACATATCCATGTTCAAAAGTGAACATAATTAACATTCAATAGTTACACTCAAAGGTTCTTATACAAAAGCAAGCTGATTAGTCTGTGGATCTGCCTGAATGGACTTGTGCCTGAGGACCACTCACACACAGCAGGAAGCTCTCCCCACCTCGACAGAGAACATCCCTTCATCTCCCTGCATTTCATCCATCATCTTTCAGACACTGCATAGCTCAGGCAAGTCCCTCAAGCTGTCATTTGAGAAGTGCCTACTTCAAAACTTCTGTCTCCTGTCACACATTCCCCTGTGGGGTGTAATTATGAGCCACCCTGCTCTCCAGAGAGAGCACCAGCTGCTCTGCCATGTGCTGCTGTCAGGGACCTCTCTGCCAGTGCCTACTGGGACAGGCTACACTGGAATTTCATCCTGTGAATCAGTCCCTGAAATACAGACATCCTCACCTTAAAAGGAAACACAGAAAACGTTGCCCAGTGCACAGAGAGACAGAAGAAAGCAAGAGCTGCTGGACTGGCTGGGGCCAAGGGCCCTCCTAGCCCAGCATCCCGTTCTCCACAGTGACCAAAAGCTGGTACCAAAAGCAAGGGTGAGAACAAGGCAAGTGTCTGTTGTGAATTCCCAGCACACTACTGCTTCCTGCACTGCCTGAGGTATCTTTGCATTTTAAACTTTTTCACCCAAGTGGAACTGCTTCGGACATGTCTTGGCCCCATTTCTGTACATCTCCACCGCAAATGATTTATTTATCCAATTTATTTATACTCCTATCTTTATTACTGCAATTCATTTAACCTATTGCATTTTTGCTTCCTTTCCAGTAATTATAAAACTGACTGGATTCAGGATGCCAGTGTGAAGGGCTCTACAGTGCTATGTGCCAACTGGTAGCAGACTGTAATGTATTTTTTTCTTTTAAATGATGCCCCATGCGATAACAAAGAAGGTTTGGTGAGAGACCTACTGAATTAAGATGGGCGTATAGGAGTAGAAGTTTTTGCGGCACTTTTTGTTGTTTATTTTTTGGTTTTGGATTGTCCCCCCATTCTATGTGAGTGGGTAAATATTTGCATACTAAACTTAGAAGGAATGACAAGATGTGGAGTAGGATCAATGGTGAATGCCAGGACCTGCTCTTATCAGGGAAGCAAACAGCAGCTGATCTTAAATAACGTCAACCTCCCACTTAGGGAGCCAAGCACACACCTGCATCCACCTTGTCCAAATGCTTGTAGGAAACAGCATTTAAAGAGCAAAGAGAGGAAACTGAACTATACAAATGAGCCCCAGGATATTCAGTGTTTTAGGGGCATTGTAATACTGCAGGCACTGAAGGAGGAAGCACTCTCAGTAAAGAAGAAGAAATTAACATCAATGGAACAGATGTGCTAAACAAAGAGGTAAGACACTGGATCATACACACTGACACTCTTTCCTTAAAATTAAAAACTGGAGTGTGGGAGAAAGAATTCTGGCTCATCTCACTGTAAAGAAAAACAAGACCAGAAGTTGCTTTACTGGCAAAAGACAGCAGCCCTCAGTCCAGCATCCTCAGAAACGAGCCTTCTCAGGGTGGTTAATAGAATTCATCCAAGAACATAGGAAGCTCCTTCTCTTGTGTATGTCCCAACTGTAGTCCTTCTGGGCACCTCCAGGAAAGCTGGAGTGTAGACATCACGTGCTGTTCCACAGCCCGGGCAAGAACAGGAAAACACAGTTTGGTTTCAGTAGTCCACAAAAACTTGGCCCAAGGTGCTTCAGCCAGAGCCCCCACAGAAACGCTCCAGCGTGCAAGGGGCTTCAGATCCTATAGTCACATGCTTTAGAGAGCAAAATACCCCCAAACCCTTCCCTTTATCCAGAATATGCAAAGTTTCAACACTTTTTTTCAACAAAGGCTGCTCCTTTCACTCTGATCACTATCCTTTTTGCTATTTACTTGGCAGCAATCAGGATATACTTCCTGATGTATCTTTTAGTATAAATGATGTTCAACCAAGGTGAAGGGACTTTGTTAATAGCAAGATTATATCTTGATTTTACAGGGACTCTTGCAGTGGCTGTGTGCACAGGAAGGTAAACATGACAGGGAGCATCCTGCTAATTGCACCTCTCCAGAGGATGGGTGGATCTCGCATACAGAGGAGATGCAAATAACACATGCAGAGTTCCAAAGGCAGTGATACCACTCCTTCAAATCATTACAGCATGCAAGGATCACAGCAATCTAACACACAGCAAAGTCATTGCTACAAGGCAAATCCATATTTTTATGTAGAGTCTTTCTGAGGTCTAGGATGAATTCTACGACCTAGAGTGAATAAAACTTTTTACACATCAGAGTAAGGTGATTTGGAAGAGGATCAGTAGGAAAATAAAGGCATTACTGTTAAAGTCAGCTCTTTCAGGCGCACTGAATAAACTACAAGATTTTTAACATTCTTTCTCCTCACTTCAGAAACACAAATCCGGAGCATATGCAGGCACAAAAATTCTACCTCTTCAGAGCAGCACAGGGGAAAGGACTGGTACCAGCCCAACACAATAACCTGCCAACAATGCTCCAAATCTGGAGCCTGACAAATGTGTCTGATGCCTGACAAAACTGCATGTTTAATTCTGCCAGAAGAGCAAGAGCCCCACCCCAGAGAGCTCTGTGGCCCTGGGATGTGCTTCAAAGTAAATCCTAGAACTTGAATTAAACTGAAGTTTCTTTTCAAGAAAATCAGAAGTTTCATTCACCAAGACTAAAAAATGTTTTTGTTTGCTATTCCCAGCAGCAGGACTGGCCAAGCAACCCCCTGACTCCCTTCTCTTGGAGTAGCAAGCTATTCTTTCTCGACTATTTCTCCACTATTTCAGGGGAATACACATTTTGCATGACAGGTAGAACACCACAAGATGTCAGTCACAAAACCAACAAGATAAACTGCAAAACTAGAGAGAGACAGTTCAGGTGGGATCAGCTCAGGACAAGCCACAACATCAGCTGGAAACCATAGCAATTGAGCAAAATGTCAGTATTAAAAATACAACATATTTTACAAAACTATCTCCCCTTTTTATAAACAGCCCTGGTGAAGGAATCAACTTTTCAATGGTAATTATTTCTCCCAGAATGAACAGACTACGTGAATTCAAGGGTCATGTTTGCCTGGTTTTCTCCACTCTAACCTGTATTTAGCATGAAGGCATACAGCTTTTCAGTTTTCTTTCCCTCTCCTTTTTTCTTGCAAAAATTCCATATAAATGTAGATCAATGTGAAGTAATCCCTATAAAAGCACTACCCAGTATATCCAGTTAAAACAAGACATTTCCTCATTGTCCCAGGGCAGCAAGTCATCAAAGTGTATTATTACGCTGTGCACATCTGATGGAGCATTTACCCCCAGGAGTTCATTAAAAAGCAATTAAATTGCTTAATTACAACTGACACGAGTGAGAGTAACTTCAAAGGAGGAGGAATATTTATGTATGCCAGCTTTTTCTAGATATTTAGAAGTGTGTAACAAGAAGAAAAGAATATTAATAATAATAGTAATAAAGCCAACCTTGTGTGGTTCATGTCATCTTCATCGCTGCTGCTGCTGACTTCATCACTTGAGGAGGAATAGTCTGCTGCTTTTAACAAGGAGTTGGCACTGTCCTTCACCTTGGCAAAGGAGCCTGGACTCTGAGCAAAGAAAACTCAGTTGAAGAACCCATTGTTAAACCGCATGTGCCATATTTTACTGTCCCAGCATATACAGTTATGGTCACTTCCACACCAAAAAAAGTTTTACTAGGAAGCTGATGCTTCTGTTGGTCCATCACAAGTGGGTGTCTCACACAGGAAAGTGACCAGAGCCAAAACTGGACACCCTGCTGAGGACCTGAGCTGGACACAAGTCAGACCTGGACTGAAAGCAGTGAGCTCGAGCCAGCCCCACACACCCCTCAGGTCGACTCACAGGTGACAGCAAACTCACGTACCAAAACAGAGCTGTCTGCACAGACAGACCCTCGGTGAAAATGATGAACAAATCAAAAATATCAGTGGATTTAAAAGAACCTACTGCAATCTGGCCTGGATGAGAAACTTTTTCAGGCTTCTGATGCAGCTGCATGTGGTTCTGGGACAAAACATTCTCTGCCTTGGCCAGTCCTGGATTCCCTGGGGGGTAAAAAAACCCAAAAGTGTCTTTTTTTAAGTGTACATGCAGTGGGTGAGAGAGCAAGACAAGCACACATAGCTATGACCCAAAGCAGATACCAGTCTCTGCCAACAAACTTCTCTTTTCTCTTCGTTGCAAACGAAAATCTCATTCCTTGTTTCTCAGTGGTTCTGGATGCTGCAATATTACGTACATAAATTGATACTGGTGCAATTTAATGCTGCAAGGTTGCAATTTAATTTAAGACAAGCAAACCAAACCCTTGGCAACATACTCCCACTGCACATTAGCCACAGTTCCATGGAAAGGGAGCAAGGGAAGAAAGTGAGGGCATCCTAATCCCTTCCTCTGATCCTCTTCCTGAGGAGAGACAGCTCGTCACATCAGCAACTGCTGGTCATATTCCAGCACCAAACAGCCACGCAGCTGTATTCCTGTGACTGCAGACAGGGGGCCAGGAACAGAGTTGAGGAGCCTGAGCCCTCCTACACACCTTTGGGAGCAAGCGGAGGTGCTGCCAAGATTTGGCCCTCATAAAACTGTTACACAAAAACAGTTCAAAGAGTCTGATTATCTAAACCCAACAGGGCTGAGGGCAAACAGCTGTGCTAAACTGCAAATCTTCCTGTTAAATGTGGGCCCCCCTATTGCCTGCAAGCACTGGAAAAAGCAAAACAAGCCTTGAAGGGATGCTCTGCACACAATCCCTGACACAAGAGAAGGGAGGGAAAGCCACTGTACCCTTGCCCTGCTCTGGGACACACTGGCCAGCTCAACACCTGCCTTTTTCAGCAGTTTTTCCTATGACTACCCCACTGTTACCAACAGGAGTCCATGCAGGTTAAGGGGGGAGAATTCAAGCTCACACAAATTAGGATTCATATTTGGTAATTTAGATAGTTTTATCACAACGGTTTCATGTCTTCATCCATTTTTCAAAGCTTTCAAAACTCAGAATTCCTTACTGGTCAATAAGCACCTAAGCAACTCAGCAGAACTAATAGCTTTAAAGTATTTATAGCCCTTTCCTGCCCAATTCATTATTCCTGTGGGTTTGGGAAAGCAACAAACTCTATCTGAAATGCCACATGCCAGAACTAGCTGTAATTTAATGACACTTAAGAACTCAAGGAGACAGTTTAAACCACAAGGGAGGTTTTCTATTCTTTCCATTGCTGGTGAGATTTTTGTTTCCCCATGCCAAAATAGCACAGGAGTTACACATCACATGGACCCTGCAAAATTGAGCTGGGCTGTTGTTGTTCAACTCTGTTATTCAAACACAAAATGACATAAGAACAAAAGAAACAAAACCCAAGCAATTTAAAGTGTGCTTTGGATTTCTCTCGAAGAAAAGCTTCCTATTCTGTGTAGCTAGTAAAAGCAAAACTGGCTTGATTTTGTAAGTGTAATAAATAAGCAATTTGTTCCTCATTTATGAAGGGCTTTTAAATTAACAATCTAAACCTCAATATAAAAATAAATGACCTCATAAGCTCACAGGGGTGGTTTCAGAATATTTTTGCATCCACCCTACTTCGACTTGGGCATGTGCGATTCCCCATGATCCCAATCTTTAGTAGCCAATGTGGATGTTAGGCCTTGTGACATACCACGGCTTCACAAAGGGCTACACAAGAAACTGCCCTGCAGCTGACCCACAGAAAACACCTGTAGGAATAGCAAGAGAGGAAAAAAACTGTCCACTTTTCCAGTCCCCATCTGCCAGAACCTCAGGAACCAGAATCTGTACTGCAACACAACCACAAGCAGGCCAATGCATTCCTCCACCACTACCAGTGACAGCAAAGGAGCTTACTAAGCTGTACTTTGCCTAAATCAGATGGTTTTCCTTTAAACTTCTTTTGCCCTTTTTTCTTTTTCAATTCCATTATCTTTCTGCACATAAAAGGATACTGGAGGAATATTTCATAATATGCTGTAGAGAGAGACTTACACTTCCTTTTGCCACTACATTATTAGAGTGCAGAAATATTAGTGTACATCAACTGCTCAACTGTATCATCTTATCAGTGGGCAGTGTGAAGAGCAGAATTTGGCAATGGGTGAACATCAGTACTGAATTACATCTGTATGTCTGGAACGTTGGCTCTGCTGAGTTTCAATTGTGTCACTAACTGCAACATAAATTATTTTTTTTCAATTCTTAATTGAGGCAATTCAAATTTTCCATATGAAAATATATTCATAGTCACTTTTCTGACTCAAAAGAGGAAGTGCTTATATTTTAGGAACACGGAACCAAAAAAATCCAGAGGGCTTTCAAAAGCCTCTCACCAGAGGATGTCATTAAAAGGACATATCCCATTTGCAATGCAGAACTTGACACCCTGCAGAAGACCACTTCATGTGATAGGAGGTTAGTACATTTTGACTGATGGATCTTTGACTTAGGAATCACCTGAGGCTGACCAGCTGCTCTGATGAGATCCCATCTCCCACTGCTTGGTGCCAGGAGTGTTGCTGCTACTGTTTAGCTTCAGAGCGTGTCCCCTGGGGGATGACTGATGAGTATTACTAAACAGAAAGACAAAAAGGAGATCAGACTCATGTGCAGGAACAGACTGGAACAGAGCTCCTGGGCCACCAGATTGAGCTCCCTGCTGTTACAGTACGAGATCATATTCTGGATAATGAAAAGTTTATCTTCACTGCTGCTCAAAGCAGGGCCACCCAGTAGTGAGAGAAGATTGTGGAGGGGAGTTTCCTCTGGGCAGTCATTCTGGGAGATTACAGAGATTCCCAAGTCATTACAAAATATCCTTTTATATTACATCTCCCTTGGACTCTTCAGACCTGTGTCAGTCCTGATTCCAAAATCTCACAGCTTTTACAACTCAAGAGAACTGCTCCACTACCTTCCTAGAAGATACATCAGCAGTCACTTATCAGTGGAGAAAGGAACGCATTGAACAGTAAAATAAGTTGCCAAGCCAGTGGTTCAAACAGAAACCCAGTCTCAGAAGCCACTCGTAACACTGACAATTACTTACATGTTTCTTTTCTGCTTTGCCTCCTGTAATTCCCAAGTGCAGAACATTTAGGGCTTGAGTTCACTTGAAAGTTATTTCAGACTATGTTTCTGACTCTGGCTCATCAGAAATGCTGCACATCACTGTGTTATGTCAGGTAAATCTGCTTCACTTTCCAGCCTCTCCAACACATTTTGTTCCCTGATTAGACATCCAGTGGGGGCTGCCCTTTACTGCTAAGCTCTAGACATCCTTGGTCTTTTCTTCAGGGATATGAAAAAAAATACACCAGCCTTAAGGGCAGACTGCCAAAATTGTCAAGATACATCTACAGGCGGCCTGTTCAAGCTACTATCAGGCAAAACAAGCACCACAAGCTGTAATTAGAAGTGCCTGTACAAGGAGTTGAGGCCAGACTCCCTCTCACCAAAGCACCCAGACACCTGACTTTCCTTTGAAACCAATTCCACTGGCAATGAGGTAGAGCATCTGCCAGATACTTTAGTTTTCCTATTGACAATAAAGCAGCATAAAACAATTAGTTTAAGCATGAAACACAGTATAAGCACAGTGTACGTATGTAAAGTATACAGTGTAAGTTTAGTTTTAGTATAAGCATAAAACACTTTAGAGCTTACCTTGAAAAGCATCTCTGATAGCCAGGCTGATCCCTGCTGTAAAATTTTGAAGTTGTCCTTTCTGGAACCTTAAGGATTTAATCAAACATTTCAAGGCTGCAATTGATATTTTAGATTTAGTCAATAAACCTAATGCTTATTCTGTATCAATGAAAAGGCTAACCAACAGAAATGAACAATGGTTCAGTGGGACCTGTAGGGAGGTATTCCATGATATCAGCACTGAAAGCTGCAAGTCAGCAGCAGCTGCTTCCAGTGTGCTCCAAGCCTTTCAGTCTTTCAGGGTGCAGACAGAAAGAGGTTTGCACCTTTACTCAGAGTCAGCATCATTCTTGGTCAGTATTTAAAGCAGACAGTGAAAGGCATCTGCAGTCACTGAATGCAGCTTTCCACAGGTGGTGGATTACCTTATGTTGCTACCACAGGCTGGGGGATGGGACATACACGCCCCCCAAGTGCAAAGTAATAAAATAAATACACACATGGGCATATGCATTCCTGCTCAAATAGTCGTGGACTTGTTCTTAGAAATTCTGTTAGAAAGAGAAATATACCATCACCTCAATTGCACAAAACAACAAGCTTTTCTGCAACAAGACAGATTTTTTCACCAAATGGGCTGCTACAAATACTTGGTCTAACAAAACAGGTGTTTTCAATCACAGATCCTGCAGATATTATATGTGTGCAGATATTATGCACATACACATAAACCCAGACCACCAACCTGCCTGTAAATTTGCATTTTTTTCCTAGACTAATGTGACCCAGTTCATGTACAAACAACGAGACTTTCAGAGTTTTGCAAAGTGCAGAGGATGGATACTAAACAGAGCAGTGCAATCAACCCCCAAGAGTGCCAAACACCCCGAGTTTCACCCACCTTTGGGGGCTGTTCTTCGCTGTGACTCGTGCTCCAGAACACGTCGTCCTGCCCGGGGCTGAGCGGTGCTGTCACCATGTCTGATAGGGAGCTGCTGTGGTACACGTCCTTATTAGCCCGGAAATTCTCACACTTGAAACAAACCAAACACATGTTGAATTGCACTTCCCTGCCTATGTAACAGGTCGCAGTCTCAACAGAGATGGCTCTGCTTGGGAGATTAAATATTTGCTAAGTGTAGCAGGAGTACTCTGTTTGGATAGAGCCCTAATCCCCTTGTTCACTGTGCAGTGAGTTATTCATTTCCAGCATGTTAGGCACAAATCTTCTAAGGTGAAGGGTACAATATAAAGAAATAGTAAACAAATCTATTCTCTGTATGTGTGTGTGTGTATATATACATATATATATATACACACACACACACACACCTTTCTTAAATCTCTAAGAGAAGCAAATAGGTCACTGGCAATGCACAGGGAACTAACAACCTGGATGATGCAAAAAATGCTGTTGAGTAACTACATTTCATTCAAACCTGGATGATGCTTCCACTGCAGAATTTCCATAGTCTAATCACTGTGGGAACCCGCCTCCCCTAACTTAGATGTTGACTTCCAAGCTATTCTTTGTATGCCCACCACCAACCCACAGTCAGTGGAAGCAAACTGCCAGCTGCAAACACTTTTAAGTGCTCCAGTGATTATGAGGGGATCCTGGTCCTCCTCTGAAACAAATTTTTCAATTACTTGAAAAAAATAAAGAAAGAAAAATCGAACTTGAGAATGCAGTAAGAAAGAATGAAATTATGCCCAGACTACACCTTCATGGGTGGTCAAGTTCAGGTGATCCCATTGCAGCCGCCTGTGTTTAAAACATACCTCTAAAGGTGTCTAATTAGAGCACGAGGATAGCAAAAACCCCAGTTATAGCAAGGGAAGGGGAAGGAATCAAGTTACTTCCTTACAAAGTCTTCACTCCAAGGGAGCAAGAAGTAAGCAGTGCAAAACTCAAACTGAAATATTCAACATTTGGTCCTCTGATTCTTTCTACATGTAAAAGAAGAGATCTACACACTAATGATCTGCTACACCAGTGTCTTCCAAAGAGGAAGAAACTCAGAGCTAAATGTGTCAGCTGAGAGTACTGCGTTCCTGAAATGAGAAATCCTCTTGGACACAAGACCAAGAGAGAACACACAGAAACTCTGTCTGAGCTGGGCCTGTCTGCAGGGATTGCTATGCTAGAACCAGTTTGATATTACAGAAATAGAAGAAGTATTAGAGAAATGTCTGAAGCTGTACCACTCTGTGCTTCACCTTGTCTGATCTCCCATGCAATGTAAGGCCAGGGCTCTCTGGGAGGTGCTTCTTTCTCAAACACATGGCAAGATCAGCACCTCCAACACTTGGAGGCCTAAGAATGAAGTCTGCAGTTTTTGTTTGAGTCATTGAGGTCAAACTCCTGTGTCCCAACTGAGTTACTGCAACTTAGACCAGAAGCACCTGTAGCACACTTTCCCAAAAGAATGACTCAGATGAGTATTTTATTGATTAATCAGCCCAAGTTTATAAAATTCTCCAGTTTCTCCATCCTAAAAAGTAAGTAACAGTAACTGGAACTTCACACAGCTTTTCAAGAAGATAAAAGGATTGTGAACTCTCTATAACTGCACAAGACTAAATTTCATGGGAACAATGTTCAACGTCAATTAAATATTGACAGGCAGTAATTCTAAAACTAGATAAAGGTGTCAAAGATGTCTCATTGCAACTTCCCATACAGTACTGCAAAGTCAACTGCCAAAACCAGTCCTGAAAAGTTCACGTAAATTATTCAGGGGGTGCTTTTCCTGCCTTTTTGGGACAAAATGTTCTGTTGATACTCTACAGAAAACAGCTTTTTCAGCAGTTGTAACATCTCATAATCTATGTCCTTTCAAAATACCTTTTTGTTCAACACGATTATCTCTAATAATAGTTTTCAGTTAACCAGAATTATTTGAGTAGCAAAGTGTTTACCTGAAGTGATCCATTGTAGGTACAGAAACAGGTTTTGTAGCAGGTATATTATTATCAGAATATAGGAGGATTTTCTTTTCCTTGCCACTTTTTCAACAAGATACATATATTCCTTTCTAAATTACAGCCTTTGAGTCCTGCAGATTACCAGAAAACTATTTTTGTTTACGAGCATGGATGAGCTTTGCTGAGTCATGATATAAGTGACTGAATGAATCCAGACTCTGCCCAGTACACTGGTTCCATGTAAAGCCAGGAACAGACACCTGCTTCCACAAGCAAGCCAAAACCATCTCAGATAACCCCCAAAATCAGGGTTTGATATTCCCCTTAGGTTTGTATAGGGAAAAAAATTTAAAACCCCCACCTAACAACGATTCTAAACAATCGAGATTTGAACCTTAAATTGTTTTTCTTTTAAGTAATACCTAAAGAACAGCAGCTCTCCTCATGCACAGAAAGCACTGGTAGAGAAAATGTTACCTACTGCGTGTCTTCGAACCATAACTGGACACATAACTGAGCTAAGGAAAAGAACACTTTGATCCACAAAATGGTAACATAAGGTGATATAGCACAAAAGACTCATTACCAGAGTTAGTTTAAAACCATTTAGAAGCAAGAAGCTTTAAAAAGTCAGGCTGCACTGTTTTTTGGAGGACGCCCAAGTTACTCATTTGAACTGAATCTACATAGAGGAGATAGATTTAGTGCAAGTGTTCTTATGAAACAGCATAAAGAAAAGGAATTTCTTAAACTTCTGAGCAGATGTGCTCTGGGATACTAGGGCAGTCCATGGCTTTACCACACAGCTAGCTCTTGTAATATCGTTAGTCTTCTTGTTCTGATTCAGTCACATCATCTAACACAATAGAGAAGATCTACCTAGCAAATCCTATAGGTAAACCACAAGAGTTAATTAAAAATGGAGTTCATTTCAGATGTGAGCTGAATTTTTCCACTAGTCAGGCAGCAGGAGATGCTAGGCAGAAGATCAGACTCAGTGACTTTGTTCAAGAAGCCTCCGTGAAATTCTGCAGGCAATCCAAAACAGCCTATCCCACACAATCCCGCCACAACCAGAGAGCCAGATCTGCTACTGTACTGCAGCAAACACAAACCTGGTACAAAGCAGGTGGAATTGGTACACTCTGAACAGGTAGTATCTCACATTTCCCTCAGCAGATTGGATGTAAGGCATTGAGAAATCATGCTCCTTTCACCTCAGGAGCTGTGTTAAGTTTTCCAGCGAAATAACTCTGAGAGAGATTTGGGCATCCAGGATGTGCCACAATATATATCACAGAATACAACGGTTGAAAATAAGTCATTTTTGTCTGAGCAGAGCAGTGATGGCAGATAATCCCTCTCTGACAAACCTGTCTGGAAGCTCTCCAGTGCAGCATCTGTGATGAATTCAGCTTGCATTTTAACTCCACAGTTCACTTTTATTTTAAATCAACAAGGCACCCACATACTGAACTTCACAAGTATATTGTTGTGTCTTCTAATCTCCAGGTGACTACCTGACCCATCACTTGTATCGCCCAAACACCTCATCCAGTTACAGCAGGCAGCAGGTCCAAACATGCTGCCATTAGCATCAACAGCTGCTCCCAATCAGCAAAGGGAAAAATAAGCCTTCAGGGGATTTATAAATTACCCACTGAAGTTCATGTGGTCTCCATGTGAACACAGGCAGCAGACTGGCTTCTCCCTATCCACGCACACCATCAGTGGGAGCTCTGCCTTGTGAGGGGGTACCAAGGGTACCAGCAGGGAGGGAAATCACTTGCTGCTATTATCCTTAAGTAACATCATACTCTAAACAGCATATTTTTTTTGTAGTGTAGTTTCCAAAAGGAATGTGAAAGAAGTTGGTAAAATACTGCCTCATTCCTCACCACTCCCCTCAGCAGCTGGGAGAGATGCTACAAAACAGGAAAGCACTAACAGGATGCAGAGGAATGATCACTTGTCCCAGGTGAAGCAGTCAGTCTAGAACAGAGCTCCTCTCATCCCAGGAGAGGCACCTTAGCAGGGCAAGGCTATCCTCTGTACAGCTACCATACTCCTGCAGAATCCCAAATGCCCTGCAATAAACTACAGATGCTCCCACTGCTATTACAGGGCTGAAATATTTGCCTCAGGGAAGCTGCCAGCCTCTGCCCAAGGCTAAGATACAAATGCCCTTCTTGTAGACCTTGCAACAGCTCTCCAGTGATTTGATGTTACAAGCCAGGCCATCAACTCAGCCCACTTACAATACTTGTGACTTGAAACAACAAACAGGCCCTGGAAAAAAGGGATGTGAGAAGACACACATAAATATTTTTCCAGGTAAAAGCTATCAGGTGAAATGAGGCCCTTCCGCTCACAACATCTGTCTCTGGTGATTTTGCCATCATCACCAAACAGCAAAGCAACCTGAACAGGAAAGGCACAGGGAGGCTTTGACACAGAGACACTAAGAGTCTGCTTTTATCCACCTCCCAGACTGGCTCCAGGGCACAAACCAAAGCAGGATAGGGGAGAGCTGCTTCCCCATATCCTGCTGGGGAATTTCAATTGCTCCGGTATCTGCTGGGAAAGCAGCACAGTGAGCTGGAGGCACTCCAGCAGAGTCCTGGAATGCACAGAGGGTAACTTTTTAAGGCAGGTCATAGGCAGCCCTGCCAGGTGGGGTGCAATACTGGTTCCAAGGGTCACCAGCACAGGGGAGCTAATCAGTGACGGCAAGGTTGCAGGCAGCTGGGGCTGCAGTGATCACACACTGGTGGAGTTTACAGTCCTGAGAGTATGGCTCAGGCAAAGAGCAAAGTCAGAACCCTGAATTTTAGGAAAGTAAAGAAATTCTTACGATGAGGGGGGTGCAACACCAGAGAAGGCTGCCCAGGGAGGCTGCAGATGGCCCCTCTCTGGAAACATTCAAGACCAGGCTGAACAGGGCTCTGAGCAACCTGATCTAGTTGAAAATGTCCCTGTCATGGCAGGGGGGTTGGACTAAGTGACTCTTAGAGGTCCCTTCTGACCCAAACCATCCTATGATTCTGTGACCTTTCATGCAGGATGTTCACCTGAAGCTCATGCCAAGCAAAATCAGCGATGAGTTTAAGAAACATTTAGGATAATACAACATGATCTCATAGTAATAACCCATAATTACAGGTATGCTCAAAGAAGCATACAGGCCCACACTGCTGCTTTGGTCAGGCAGTGTGACATGCTCTGAAAGCAGCTGAGCTGAAACCAATAACCCATCCTCTGCAGTCTGACCTTCCCTCTTTGACTCCTTGATCCAATGCAGAATGAGGCCACAAGATGCCACAGCAGCACACAAACAATGCCTAAGCCTGATGTGAATCTCACTCTCCTGTGGGTAGCACTAGCTAAATCCCACAGAAGCAACTGGAGAGACGGATACAAAAACTACATCCATCCATCCACCCATCCATGCATCCAGGAGTCCAGCAGAAACTGAGAGCTGCCAAGAATAAAACTAGTGCTATGACTGTATGTCCCCTCTGAGGGGATGAATGAATGCAAAAATGAAATACTATGTAAAATGTACAGGCAATGAGATTATTCTGGCCACTGCACACTTTCAGAATAAGTGGAGATAGCCAGGCTAAATGAGTTGTGCTCCCACTTACAGTAGTTTATTCCATTTTTACTTGCTGTTTGGTTTTTCTTCTGCTCACATATGCTTACAGTCTTTTTCACAAGAGACTGGAGAAAAAAAACCCTGCAGCCACTTCCAAGCCACTTCCTTCATGCGCTATGAGTAGGATGTTGAAAGGAAACTCGGTTTTTGGGCACATTGTGAGAACCATGAATCACCTCTTCCAGAACTGGTAAAAATATCAGGAGTTAAAATGTTTTGAGAAAAGGATTCCAATGGAGAACTTCATCAGAGTGCTTTCACTGCATAGGTACTGTTTACATCCCACTTTACCTCTAATACTGGAAGTTTAAAAAGACTCAGACTTTCTGGGCTCTATCCACAGGCAAAATCTGATTCTGCATTACTACTTATTGTACCTCCACATACTTCCAGATTATTTCAAAAGATCACGAAAAATCTTGATTGTTTACATGGTTTCACTTACAAAAAATTTTGGATTTGGACTTGTTTTGTGAAGTGCCATATACACTTATGGCACCATATAAATAATACATCATCCAGGGACTGCAACAGCACTGTCACTCAGACTTTGTGAAACATCTGAGAGGAGTCTCATGGAATCAACAATCAGGCATCAAGGATAAAAAATAACTGTTATCTAACCCTGATCTACAGTGCTTAAGTATAATTCCACATAGAACTCAGCAGCAGAGGCGGTACCACAAAACCTCTGAGCTGGTTTGCACAGGCCTCAGTCATTTGTGCCAGAAGCAAAGGGGATTCTGTTTCTGATGGGTTGTCGTGCCTAAAACCACCCCAGGCCCCTCCTCCCCAGCTGGGGCAGCAGTACCTGCACTACCAGGGCTCTCTGTGGTGCGGGGGTGCAGGGGCTGGAGCTGCTCCCGGATCCCATCCTGGGGTGTGGAGTGGCCTCGCGCCCCAGCACCGCTGGCCACTGCGGGGAGGGCTGGATGCTGTCACTCTTCTTTGCTCGGTCCTCGGCCTGGGAAGGACAAAAGCAGCAGCACATTGCACAAAGAGCCCCAGGCTTTGCAGGCTGGATGCTGTCCCATAGCAGCACAGAGCACACCACCTCTGATGGACCTTCCCACCAAGGAGGACAGCCCTGGCACAGTACAAACCACTATTTCCTCTCCATTTGCAACCCTTCCTTTTCCATCAAGCTTCCAAGCTGCAGAAAAGAGAAGGGCCTGAGTTTCCACCTGTTGCATTCTAGGCCACTCCTTTGGAGACAGGCTCCTTTGGAGGAATCATCTACCCATACTTACTTATCTTTGACAACATGCAGCCTGTTTTGATGTGCATTTATTACCCCCTTCCACAGCACTGACATTACTGCATGTTGCTTTCTACCTTAAAACACTTCTAACACTCTGTTTTTTGGTGTGTTACTTGTACTGTGAGAAAGACTGAGGAACATGATCTAGAAGGAATAAATTTCCTAAGGGCATTGCTCATTACAAAAGTCTTTATCCTGTGGTTTTGACCCCACTACTCTTTTCAATTCTGTTCAACATGACTAATTCTCATTCTCTAGTGTAAATCTTGAGCATATTCTCTGATTCAGCAGCCTGGAAACAGCTCTACACAGTAAACTAGAGATTAATGCCATAAAAATACCCTGTTATCTGTGTTGGGGTGGGCATTCTTAATGGTATCTCTCAGTATATCTAGATGTTTGTGCCTGTATCAGAAAGGCAAGCATATTCTTAGCCCAGCCTAGAAACTGCTGAGGACATGGAAAAATGATTCCACTTAGTCTCACAGATCCCCACTGTGGGAAAAAAGAAGACCAAAACCTTTAAAAAAACCCCCTTATTAAAACAAGCAACAACAGCTAAACACCATGAAATTCTAGCCCCAGTGAACAGGCTCTTGAGGCCACATTTTCATTACCTGCAACTTGTAATAATAAAAGGCAAATTTTACCATAAGCAAGAAAGAAAATGTAAAAGCCAGATACGATAATTCACCCCCCAGCTCTGTCCTCAAGGGGAGCTTGCATGAAAGGCTTTATGATCCAGATGCAAACTCATGCAGGTGACACTTTTGGGCTGCCAGAACTGATGCCAATTGCCATCCAGGCACTGAGCTAGTGCAGTATCAGCCCGAGCTTGGAGTCTTTGCCTGTCAGTTCCTTCACTCTGGTGCCGGTGGGACCAGATAGAGCACAAAGTAAGCTCCCATCTGGGCACAGATGTGCAGGGCAAAATTGTTCTGACCTGCTGGGGACAAGATAAGCACAATGGCAAAGATACAGAACTCCCAAGAGTGGGTTCTGCACCCCCAAACATTAAACCTGAGGCTTTGGAGGGCTTTAGGATTCTTTGTTTTTAATGTCTCAATGAAACAATAATTCTCGAGGGTTTCTGTGTATAGATGATTGGTTCTAGAAATGCCACTGACCCCTAAAAAGTACAAACAAACTCACTCTTGAGTAGGCTACCACTGTCCCCAGGCAGGTCCCTCTCAACAGAGGAACAAACACTTATCTGGATAATGAACCGGAGATGATCAGCATCAACAAGAGCAAAATCACTGACTTATCCCTGTTAAAAACAGTTACAACTTTAAAGCATTCTTAAATTGTTGCAAATAGTTACGACTGCTGACAAAAAAGTCTCAACCAAAGAATGCAATCCTGTACCACCAGTTACCAATTTAGTGGAAGGATCTGTGACTTCCAAGAAGTTC
This sequence comes from Corvus kubaryi, assembly GCF_017639235.1. Taxonomy (NCBI): domain Eukaryota; kingdom Metazoa; phylum Chordata; class Aves; order Passeriformes; family Corvidae; genus Corvus; species Corvus kubaryi. The sequence continues at coordinate 759,926 of NW_024580665.1, forward strand.
TGAGATTAACTAATAATACTGTACAATATCCTTAAAACTAGAATACATTATGGTAGCCATAATGACAAAAGCCTCATGCTGTGAACCTAAAAAGCAACTAATGTGCAACTAATGATAATGTATTTCACTACTAAATTAAAAGCTAACAGTGACTGCACACTAAATTCTGGAACATATTTCATTTTGCTATCAAGGAGTTATTTACAAAACACACGCTAAAACCAGAGATGCGTATCTAAGACAGTATTTTATTGGTTTTTTGTCTTCTAACTAAAATAAAGTAGAAAATAAATTAATCATCTGAGCTGCATTTTCACCCATTAAAGACCTAGCAAAGGCAAAGCTCTTCTATTGACTTCAATGTTGTGTATTTAGCAAAAGCAGCTTACTTCTCTGTCCACACTCAATTTACTCCTCAGCTGGAGTAAGACCCAGCCCTCCATCATCAAACAAATAGTGATTTCAAGAGCAGTTCATTAAAATTTCAGTAATGATTTGTTTCGTCAGTCAGTACAACAAAGCCTTTAGAGCCAGGGCATTTGTGGTTTTGACAGTTAAGTTGTACTTCAAACAGAATTACTCTTGTTTTCACAAACTGCTCCTCTAACAAGGAGCTTAATATCTTTTATTCTCCTGACTTCATGTTGCTGCTTGGCTGTTTGCAGACTCTATTCAGTTACTAAAATTCATCTTTTCACCAATCCTAGCAGTTACATTTAACTATTTATCAATACAGGACATTTCAGCTTATGGAATAGTTGCAGCACACACACACAAGAAGATGACAAAGATGGCATGTGCTTAAAGACAGCAGCAAGGTGTTAAGAAGCTGCACTCTGCATTTCTCCTATTTACATGTGCATGAGCTTTCTTCATGTCTCTGCTTGGGCATTTTGGGAAGATACTTTTGCCATGACTGCAGAGAACATCACATCCACTCTTCTACTGAGGAGGGACTGTGAGCTGCTGAGATTTTTGACCCAGACTTTAGTGACAAAACAAATCACACCAGCTGGGTTAACCAGTTGAGATTATACAAAAAGAGCAAAATAAGCATGCTAGGAATGAGGAGGTAACATATGGAAATGGACCCACAGTTTTTCATGATATGGTGACAGTGACCAGAATGAGTTGATGGGTAGAAATACTGTCAGAGTTAGCAAAGGAGGAAAATTGATTACAATATAGGCTGACTATATCCATCAAACCTTATCCTGGGACATAAAAAGCAGGAAAAGGCATCACTGCCTGCTGATGGGGCACAGAGATCTGTGCTCAGGAGCCAGGATGCCATTCTGTGCCTGGGTCAATTCTGTGAACCCTAACATCAGGCAAAGACCTCATCTAAATCTCAGATGGTATTACCTTACTTCATGCCTCTTTGAAAGATGAGGGAATGATACCTACTTGACCAGAAGAATCTTGTTTCCCCACTCATCAATCAAATCCTTCTCTCAACTCAAGCAGAAGTGACAGAATAATTCTTCCTTTCCCTTATCCTCTGCATATTAATGGAAACTGAAGACTGTAGCGTAAGTGTGTAGTAAGACATAGGTCAAGCTCCACATGCAGGTTTAAAGATCAGTCTGCTCTCTGCTTCAGCATTCCTACAGCATCATAAACTACAAAGCACCAAAGTGCTGCCCTGGCCAAGACAGTACCTCTTTGCTTGTGCTGCTTGATGGAGGATGCACTCCTGTGTCTGAACTCGTGGAAGGCTCCTTCTTCTTCTGCTTGTGGTCATGCTGGAGAGACAGCAGCTGTGTCTGATCTTTGGGGAGAGTTCGGTGCATCTTCCTGTTGTGCTGCCCATCTTCCATCTTCTGAAAGCAGAGAGTGATGAACTTCAGAGACAATTATGCCTTGGAGGACAACCAAGAGGCCTGCTGGAAATATTGGCTTTTCAAAGAACAAAGTGACCACAATTCCAGCAGGGCCGACAGAAGAGTCAAAACCCCGAGCAACAGGAAGAATGAAGTGGCTCCAAACACCCTCTGGCTTTTTAGACAGCAGGTCAGAAAATCGTGTTTGTTCTTTTTACTTCTACTAAAACCAGAGGTCTTTAACCAAACACCGCATGATTCTGTTTGATTACAAATCAATTTGCAGCTGAACATTAGAAAAACATTGTGGCCAAGGTGACAACACTTGATAATGACAGTTCAGCATTAAAATTAACCTCTGCTCCATTGTTTTTGTGAAAAAGAAACAGTCCTGGTTACAATGTGAATGCGAAATGGGGAGTGGAGATTTAAGCTTAGGTTTAGCTGATGCTGGAAGCTTTCAGGGTATTTTATTTATTTTTATTTATTCCTTTTATTAAAGGAAATTTAATCAGACTGAAGATCCTTTCAGCATAGAGAAACAGCAGGGACAAAAGTGGGAGAGGCAGTGTCCCTGCTGAAGATAAAGGAGGGTGACTCAGTAACATCTAAGTTAACTCAAAGGAAGGCTGAACCTGAGAACAAGAGGAGTAAAGGCATTAGTGAAGTCCTCTTTGGTCCATGACTCAGAGGATGGGAACACCCTTAGGGAACTGAAAAAGACATCAGATACAGACACAGGGAGCTGCAAACTGCTGTCAGCAAACACCCTCTTCATACCTGCTTCTTTTCTAATTTCCTCTGTCCATCTGCTATGAAGTATTCATCTTCCACAACTCTTTTGTCTTCTTTACCCCTATCCTGTTTCCTCTGACTGACCTTCACCTCTGGCCACCTCTGCTCACACTCCTGCTTCCTTCTTAGCTCCTGCTCTTGCCTTTGGTGCTGGAAGAGAGCCAGAGAATAACACTGCTTATTTTACTTTACTTTTGTACCCACCAATTACTGATGCCAGTGATCATAAATCACAAGGCCCATTTCCTGCTCTGCAGTCACTAAGGGGGGAGACACCTGACACACCACAGAGCAAAAGTGGGCAGGGACAAGCTGCCACCACCATGACTGCCAAACCGGAGTGGAACCTCTGCCCTTTTGGCAGCTCAGGGCAGATCTGTCATTAATGAGGCATGTGAGATCTCCCTGACAGCCAGCAACTAATCTAATGACAAATGTCTTCCCAAGATTTCAAGAAGGAAGGGGTTTTTTTCCAGAGTGTTCCCATTTTGCTGGAGCAGCACTGCTTCACAAATGTCAGCTCTGGAGTGTTCACACAATGCTTGAGTTTTACCAGATACCCAAGAGAAGAGACATGTTGGTGATTTCTGTGTTGTGCCACGTCAAGAAAGACACTGAGGGGTTGGAGTGTCTCCAGAAAAGGGCAACAGAGCTGGGGAGGAGTCCGGAGCAAAAGTTTTATGAGGAGCAGCTGAAGGAGCTGAGGGTGTTCACCCTGGAGAAAAGGAGGCTTAGGGGGACCTTACTGCTCTGCATGACTCCCTGACAGGAGGTTGTAGCCAGGTGGGGGTCGGGCTCTTCTCCCAGTAACAAACAAGTTGTGCCGTGATAGGTTTAGATTGGATATTAGGAAAAATTTGTTTACGGAAAGGTTTGTCAAGCATTGGAATGGACTGCCCAGGGAAGTGATGGAACCACCACTCCTGCAAGTGTTACAGTATGTGGATGTGGCACTTAGGACCAAGATATAGTGGTGATATGTGATGATACAGTGATCAAGATATGTCAGTGCTGGGTTAATGGTTGGACTGGATCCTAGAGGTCTTTTCCAACCTTAATGGTTCTGTGATCTTATGATTTAGCTCTGCCTCTAAGACAACAGTGTGACAGGCAGCTGAAAAGGCAACCAGCTGTCTTTTAATATCTTAAACAAAAGCAGGGCCAAGACTCTGGACCAGACCAACAGACTGTAAAGTGGGAAACGCATATGAGAAAGAAATGGGCATCTCTCATCCTATCTGCTGGGGCTACCACCACCAAACCTACTCAAGCAAAATGCCCTTCCTCTTCTGCTCACAGTTCAGGGCATGTTATCAGCAGGAAAAGAACAGAGCCCACCTAAAATCATTGTGTTCAAAAGTGACACGGTTCTCTCAAGGTGCAAGACTATGATCCAGGTTGTGCTGACAATTTAACACAGCCCTCTTGCCTTGCAAAGCCTACTCCCTACAGGCACATCTTTCATTTGTGATGAGACATGGAATAACTACACAAGCCAGCCCCCTACATCCTCCAGCCTCCTCCTCTGCTCTTTCTGCTGCTCGATGCGCTTCTGCCGCTCTGCCAGCAGCTGTTTCTTGTACTTCTCCTGGTCCTTCAGCTGCTGCTGCTGCCGATGAGGGTCAGAACGGTTTTTGTTCTCCTGCTGCAGCCTCAGAAATTCACGGCGGAGAGTTGACTCCCCCGGGAGATTAACTATGGAGCTGAAACAAAGAGGACGTTTCTGGGTGACAAAACATAGCATTAAAGAGAGAATACAAGGTGCTTTGGGAATTGTTTGTTGCCCTGTGCTAGCAAATCACGATATATCTCCACCAGTTGACCACCACCACTGCAGCCACACTTGCTGGGCTACAAACCAGCCTGAAGCTGATTATTGGGTCCTTCATTTGAAGAGCTTCCCCCCCGCACTGCAAGGAAACTAAATCAGCAACTTATTACAGACATTTTATACTCAGCAGTTATGTTTGACAGCTACAAAACAGTTAAAGCTACCAAAGGGGACCCAGGAGATTAGGGATTCAGAGCAAGTTAAGAAAGCTGTTCTGGCTGAGGAGAGCTGCCTTCAACGAGAACAGCTTGGGCAGTCAAATTTTCTATTTCAGTAATAGAACTAACCTTGGTTCTCCTTCATCTTCATTCAGCTCATCATCTTCCTCCTCACTGCCACTGTAATCATAGTCTGTTTCTTCTAAAAAGGAGAATAAACAAACACCAGAGGAGGATGCTGTTAAGACATGATCTTGAACTTTGTTTCTGAGCATTCAGCCTGAACTACAAGCTAAGCAGGAACTGGAATTTAAAAGTCACATGTTGTACTGGGAGGCTGAGGGGAGGCAAAATATCCACATACATAATTCAAAAGCTAGTTCAGATAACGATTCAACGCAGCCCCTTTATGCACACCCACCTTTTCCAGTGACTGACTGTATTGGTTTTGCAAAACTAACCTACTTCCATTATCTGAAACAAATTAGGCTAAACCCACAGAGAAACCCCAAACCTCACAGCACCACCAGCAGAGGGGTTCTTCAAAAAGGACATAAAAGCTTGCACTGCCCTGCTCTCATGCTCTATACCTATGTCATGGCTATGCTGAGGCCACCAGTAAATCCAGGTTTCCTTTTGTATCAAAGGGAATAATTAAGTAAGCAAATAAGAAAACAAAAATTAATACTAGTTTCAGCACAAAGTTTCAAAAGCTGACCCACAGCTTTAAAGTTCTCTTCAAGATGAACATGAAGGCAGTTTTTACGGGGTAATTTCAAACTGGTCCTACCCTGCATTGTTGGCTGTATTACATGCTAAATTGGCACTTCATTTTTTTTTTAAGTTACTATTTTGAAGTGTGTAGTCTGGCAATTCCAAACTATTCTCCTTTTCAGGGGAGTTTTGATTAAAAATAGCATTTTTCAGGTCAAAATACAACTATTTATGAAGAAGTGACTGTTACCATTGCACTTCTCCACACCCGTCTCAAGGGCAGTTGTGAGAAATTCTAACTCCCTATCTTTCCATTCCAGTGTGCTTTGAGATTCATAGGTGAAAGAGGTGGCAGAATTTGCAACTACTACTGGAGTCAGTAAATCTACTTTGCAACAGCAATTTAATTTTAGGCACAAATACTCCTGTTGTCAAATCAGAGAATTTATAAGACACCTTCCAACACCATAGCACTTTCCAAGTTTGCCCTGACAGTCCCTGATCCTCACAGTGCTTCTGGCACTATAAAGCATACAGGAAAGAAAATGGGGAGAGAGGGCAGGGTCGTTGGTCAAAAGGCCACATGTCTCTGCCCCCTTTGCACAGCCCTTAGTCTGCCATGCACATGCATTTTCATAAGTATCACCCCCATTCCTGCACTGCTTCTTCCAGCTTTTGCTCTGAAGGGTAAGGCTGGCATTTGGAACAAATCTAAACTCTCTTTTTCTTCATACACTCTGTGAAGCAGGTGATTCATTATAACATCTGTATTTAACTGGAGCTTGGAGGTCTTCTCCAGGTCTCTTTTTTGCACTCCATTGCCAAACACTTGAGGAGTCCTGCTGCCCCCAAAGAACTCACGAAATAAAATTATATGGAGATCCAACAGGTAAATCAATTGGATCTGGGACAGAAATATGAAATGAGAGACCAGGAAACACTTGTGGAGCACTACTCAAGAAAGCAGAGATTTTACTTGGAGTCCTTGCTCCCTGATAGCATCAGGGCTGCTCTCAATGACTCAAGGTTCCAAGGACTTTACCACTAAAACACCATTAAGGACCCAAAATTTCTTTGACAAAGAAATCTTCAAAATGGCCCCACCACTATGAAGGACAATGCTTTCTCAGTTTTCCTGGTTCTAGTATTTCAGCTCCATCTGCCTTGTGCTCTGCTGTCAAAATCTGAGGAGGACATGCTCTCTGAAATGTCTTTTATTTTCGTTTTGCCATGTTACCCTTTTCTCCTTTTTTCTTCCTTGTCCTGTCCAAGTGATCCTTCAGCATGATGCGCACTTGCCGCTCGTTCTGCATATCTCGGATGAAGGAATGCTTCAGCAGGGTCTCAGTGGATGGACGATGCAAATAATGCTTTACAAGGCAACTTTCAACAAAATTTAGGAACTTCTTTGACCTGAAAAAGACAGAACAGTGGAGAAAAACCAATAATCCTTTTCAACTTGTGGACCAAGCACTACCCTCGAGTGATGGAAAGCAATAACTTTGCAAGGTTTCCTTCTACACTGGAACTGAGAGACAATTTGAGTTCTGCCACCAGTGAGACTCCTGGGACCAGCACAGTGCTGAGGGTGAACTCCACCACCCTCTCAGAGGAGCTACCTTGAAGTACATCCTGATCAACAAAACCACAATCTGGCCAACACAGGCCTTTTAAAAATGCCTTTGACCTTTTGATAAGGTGAAGATTTTCTTTATACACTTCATTTAAAACAAAAAGTAATTCTCTGTAGGGTAGGTGACTGCCATTAGCCCCACAATGTCCATGCATCTTCTGATAAACCCTGATCCCAAGCAGCCCATCTATGCCTTCCTTGCTTACCCTGCAATTTTGGCCACAGACAACAAAATGAAATGACTGCCACAGTTTAGGCAGAGTTCAAAAGAAAGGTGTTGCTTCCCAAAGGTAAACTCTATCTTGCCCTCTGGCTTAATCTAGCACTTAGAAACAGCTTAGGAATCACCTCCTAGATAACTGCATGATTTAACAAAATCATTGTCCCTGGACAAGAGAGCTGAAAACCCTCCTAAGCCCAATGCAGCGAAAGTACAGGGTTTTTTACACATCTCTTTACCATTTTCTGGATTTCAGCTTTGGGGGTGGGTTCCTTGGGATGAGAAAGAGTGCCCTCATGGGATGCATGTCACACAGGGCTGCAAAAAGAAACCACAAATTACTGAAGGATGCATGTACCCCCTGTGATCTCACTCCCCCGTTCCAAACACCACCACTTCCAAAATCACAGCATCTGCCCCAGAACCCCACCAGTAGCCTACTAAATTCACACTACAGCCAAGAAATCAAGTCTCTGAGTACACAGAGATTTCCAGCTAAAAGAGATTCAAAAGAAAGGCTTCAAGGCAAGAACAAGTACAACTTTCTTCATATTTTCTATATATACAGCTTCAGAAGGACATAAAAAAGCTCACCTTTCCCATGCACAAAAGCATGTTTGCACATAAACAGAAGTTAAAGCTGAGACTGAAATACTTAAATAGTTATTATGTCTGGCTTCTGGTTCAGATAAATGATAAGCTCCATTCTAACCAAACTCTTTGCCACATTGTTCATGGCATATGAGAAAACCCAGGATGAGGAAAAGCTCATACAAAGCACACAGCTCATAACCTGCACCACAGCACACAGCAGAATGACTAAGCACACATTTCATCCGTCCTGTGCTCTGGGAATGGGAGCACCATTATCAGGTAATCTGCCAGAGATTCCAGTCCTGCATTCAGAAGCTACCTTCTCTCCAGCCCACTGTACTTCTCTTTAGGGCTACTGTTGAGGAAAGTTGAAGCTACAAGGAACTCAGCAGAAAGCAAATACTGTCACATCTCATCTATTCCAGGCACTTTGTATGGAATTTTGAGCATGCTTAATCTGACACCAAGAAACGTTGAGGGTAAAAGGTCTTCCTTCACCAAAGAGAGCTACTGAATGAGAACCGATAGGAACTACATGGAGGCTGATTTCTTGTAATATTTAGGTGTTCAGCAGTTATGCTCTTAACAGAAATGGACTTAAAGCATTACAGAACCAGTAGAAGTGACAAGACTATGCTCTGGTAAAGCCTTCCCTGCCTTCTATTAATTTCTCTGCCTGCATCCACCTGCCATAGTCTCTTGCATTTGGTTCTGGCTTTGACTTTTTCCTTGGTATGTTCAATAGTACAGGACACAGTGGAAATGAGGGGCAGAACTCTGGTTTCTAGCTCTGGGTCCCAGACACTACTGTTCTACAGTAAACAAAAGACAAGGCAACAGAATACAATTCACAGCATTTCCCTGTCAAAACTAGGGAAAACATCAAATACAAATGGCAAGAGGAACTGGCATGCAAAGTTACAAAGTCTGTCCCAAAGAAAACTCTCCATGGACTCACTCATGTCTCGGGACTAAGCTTCAGTCAGGCTAAAGCACAGGGTCTGAAAGTGCTCCTGCTAAAAACCAAGTCTGATGGGAGAACAGCCAAGTGTGTTCTTTAAAAACAGCCTACATGCTCTCAGGCTCAGGCCAGAGTATGACAGATTTCATCTCCTGTGCTCTCAGCAGTGACCAGTTACTCCACATATCCCATATGCTCTGCAGGAGCTGGGGCAAAGCCACCAGCCCTCCAAGCAAACAAAAATTCATGAGGACTTTGCACCCACAGATCTCTGCCTGACCTGCAAGAGGCTCTCTGGGGGAATGAGGAGGCAGCATGCTGTAAAACTGTGGCAATCTGCTGTCAGGCTGAGAGTGTGGTCATGGATCAAAGCCATTACATGTGAGCAAATGCTGTATTACTCCCAAATCTGTGAGAATCAAGTCAGTTTCAGAGTAAAAATATAACCTTTAGGCCTACCTTCTTCCACTGCCATAAATTTTTTTAGTGACCTAAACTCAAAGCCACTCCTGCCAATATTTTCTGCTGACATATCAATGACTTCTGCTCCGTTGTATCCACAGGCAGTGATTAACAAACTGATGCTAACAAGAGCTTTAAGAAAAAAAGTTTTTTTATCCCAGGAGATGAAGGCAAGGAATCAAAACACAGACTGAAAGAGTCTAAAAGGAAGAAGAAAGCAAAAGAGTCCAAAATGAGAAAAAGTCATAGAGTGTTTTCAAAGATAAAGACAGAACCAGAATTCTGTGCATTAGTGCGTTGAGTACTAGTATGAGCTATTTTAACACAGAACACTCCCACCTATACACAGAATCACTTACGAGGAGCTCCTTCAGCCATTTCAATAGCAGTGATTCCCAGAGACCACAGGTCACTCTGCAGGAAAAGAAACAATGCAATTTGCAGCTTGCAGCATTCAAGCTTGTTTGTTTTCTTCTTGGGTTTGGGTTATTTTTTTTTTTACAGTTTCCCTCGATCTCTCCTGGATCATGTTGTTTTACTTGGAGTGACAAATATTCTGCTCCCTCCCACTCCCTACTGAGTTTTTAGGAAATGTGCTAATAGCCAGAAGGTTCCCATTTCCCATGCAACTCTGAACAGCTGATTCATCATTTAAGCAGCCAGTCCCAAAATGTAGACCTTCTGCATTCAAAAAACAAGAGCCAGACAGAATATAGCAGGCACTGTTTAAATATATGTCTTAAATCTGTTTTCATGAGGCAGCAACACACAGCAGTGCCTCACCCTTCTCCTTCTGGCCAAAAATAATTCTTGGTCTTAATGCTTTTCAGAGCAGTCATTGCTGAATTTCTACACTGATGGAACAGGAATTATATATAGTCAAGCCTTGGGGTCTGATTTTTTCTGTCTACAAAGTCTCCAGTCACACGTTTTGGGCACATGAGAGGAGAGTACATCATGCAGTCACATTTATGTCACAATGTATGTTCAGCTCAGTTAATAGGGTAGAGGTCCCTTTATCAGCTGATCTGGACGCCAAGGGCCAGGTTTTGATCATGGAAGGTAAATTGCAACCACCACCAGTGGCTGTAAAAACTTCACACATTTCCACTTGATTAATCATGTGCATTATTTCATTTTTTTTTGTCTAAATGTAGCCAAATGAGAGGCAAGTAGCCAAACCACCTTGCAGAGCTTCTCTTAAAACTTACCTTTTTAAAAATGAGAGTGATAGAAAACCTTCAAATATTAAAAGGAATAAACCATTACCTGAATAGCAGCTCATACCCAGCCCAGCACTCAATCTAATTTTACCAACAGAGCCCTCTCAGTCCAGCTGCTCTGAACTCCTCACACAAGCTGAAAGCCAGTTCACGTCACAGTTTGTGGAGGGATTCAGCAACAAAACTGGTGAGAATTTCATAGATCCACGATACTGACTTGTTATTAAGTAAATGACTGAAAATTAAGAGTCCTATCTTCTGGTAAGTACACATTCTGGGAAGGAAATCAACTGGGGACAGGGAATGAAGACAAGAGATTAACTTCTTGAGGTTTCAGCAGAAGATTGGTATGGTATGCAAAAAACCCAAAATCATTCCTTGGGCATGACTAACACACACAACACGACCTCACTGGGCCAGTGCAGCACAGAAGGTCTGAGCAAGGGAGAATCACAGCCTCTGAATCACTAGGAAATGGAAGCAATAACAGGTTCTTCTCATAAGTATTTCTGAAGCCACAATTGGAAGGAGAGGTGCAAAGTGGACATGGAGAGAGCACCTGAACTGAAAGAGTGACTGCAGGATCACCCAGAAGATACCTGCTCAGAAAGCCATCCCTGGAAAACATGCTGCATGGTAAGGACAAGAGGAAATGCTCACAAACTGAAATATAGAAAATTCTGTGCCTTCTCACCTCAGCCACCCTGCCACTGACAAGAAATCATTCTGGGATGGGATGGGAAACCACTCACAGTCACATGCTCATGAATGAGCAAAGGGATACTAATTACTGCCAATTAACTCAGGATTCACAGCTGACTACAGAGCAAAACAGCTCTATCACAGAGTGCAGTAACTTGCCATATTAATATTACACTACTTCAAGTATTCCTTTGGAATTTCTCTCTTCCTTTCTTTTTTATTCAGACCTGCAACCATCTTAGCACGTTTTTATTGCAGAGAAATAAATGGAAGTGTATTTCATGTATTAAAAATTTGCAAAAAGCACTCACAGTGAAATGGCACTCTTAAAAAGAGCCTCTACCCACATATTACGAATACTTCTATTTGTACAGTTCTAGGATTACTGTGGTTTAAAAGACAGGACGTTTGAACTTTTCAAATGAGCAGGATTTCAGCAATAACCCACGTTTTCTTACCTTATGAAGAGTTTAACACTTACTCTGTAATCATATGTAGAGTCTGGGTTCTCCTCACAAGCAATGACCTCGGGTGCCATCCAATATGGTGTGCCAATAAATGTGTTTCTTCTCCCAATAGTCCTGTCCAGCTGAGCACTTACACCAAAATCCACTGAAAAGCCAAGAAGAGGTAAAGAAATTAGCAAAAAGTTGTATCCACATGGCAGAGCGTGTGCTTAGTTACTTTCATACTGTTTAGAACACCAAACCTTTGGGCTACAATATATAGGAAATCTGAGTTCCTCCAGCATATCTTATCCAATAGGTGAAATTCAACTGCCTCTCTTTTTCCCTTCTTTTTGACAGAAGAATTAAATAAACAGCATGTTAAATCTGCCCAGTGTGTTACAGCAAGAGGAATTGCTCTACAAGACATTACAGAATAATTTATGCTTAATTTAAATGCTACATTGAGTAGGACTCATTGAGTAGGTCTTCAACTAGGCTGAAAGAAAAAATAGTATCTACACACAAGGCAAATTTGGATGCGTCTAACATAGCCACTTGTGAAAGCTGCAAAGAACTACCGTATCATTTCATTTTGAAGTGTCTGGAATAAATCCTTCCCTACGTTCATACAGTATCTTAGAACAAACTGGAGAATTTACTACTTTATTCTCATCTTAGATCATTGTAATGAGTGAATCATGTGGTTCCCTTTGTGCTGAAAAGGGTGATACCTTCATAAGGACTGTACAGCAAAATGGTTTTGTTCAAATATGAAAAGGGTCCATACAACCAATAATTACATGATTGTATTTCTCGTTGAACAAAAACCCATGATACACTAATTGGATCCACTGGGATAGCACTGGAGTGATATTCACAGAGGAGACAAAGGAAGGGGGAAAGGGAAGGACTGAGAGGAGACAGCCCCATGGTTACCATCAAGGAGCAGATTTTCTCATTGATGTTGCCTCATTGCAGATCATCTGCAAACCAAAATCATTTGTACTGCTATAATTTCATGTGCCTGCTCAGCAAACCTTCTCCAAGAAGAAGGTGGACCTGACCTTTGGGATCATTCTGTGCTCTGTGCTTCTGATGGGAAGTGCACACTTTTACACTGAAGTGGAATAGAATTGAATTGAGAAACTCTTGGTTTTCTAGCTTCTTTGCCTTAAGACACATGAGCTAAATCTCACTGGAAACAACTTTTTTTTCTTTTTTTAATCTTTATACTTAGTAAATCTGTTTCATCTTTACCCAGAGTCAGAAAGGTTTAACTGTTTTGTCAACCATGTGAGGAATGGTAGAACTAGTAACTATATAAGACCATAAAAACACACAACACCCCCATCTTACCTGTTTTAAGAGGGAACAGTTGACAATTAGTTCATATGATTTAGAGACTACAAGCAAGATCCTGCCTTCATTTAATTTGACAGCAAAACTCCCTTTGACTTCAGTGAAGCCAGGTTTGTGCGAAAGGGTTAAACCATAATGAGATTTAAAGTACGTATTTTTACTTGCTCCAACCAAACATCCTACCCCACATCCACAAACCATGTTTATTATTTGTTGTTTTCCAACTCTACAGTGAATTTTTTCAGTTAAAGAGAGAGGGACTGTAAAGATCATCACAAATGAGAAGTGCTCCCCTTGAGATTTCTTTAAAACACTTCCCTGTGGTGTCTTTCCAAAACATGAAAGACATGCCCTCCTCAAGAGAGACAGAGTTTAGTTTTAGGAAGTCAGAAGTTGTCAACACTGACAGGTCGCAGCAATAAAAGGAAATGAGTAAACCCTCCAGCTTTTTTGAGAGATTACTGTTACTCAATGGTAGCCACTTACACTGTCAGATTTATGAAAATCTCTTATACCACTTCCTTTACAGAAATGGATTAGCGAAATTTGTTCCCCCAACTTTTTTACTTTGGAATTCTTTTGCATCCCAGGATCCTCTGTGAAGGCCTGATGGTGCTGTGACTTACTGGACTCGTTCTGTGTGTGACTGCCTGTATTGCCCACAGGCTGTGAGGGACGCCCTTGAAGAACACATCACATTTTCACCTCTTTCTACATGACAGACACCTTGTAATCACAAGCAATACGATACTTGGTACACATGCTGCGCTTAGGTTACTGAAAGTTTTTTTTGAGTCAAGATGGCAATCTTAAATTTTAACAAACAGGTTTCTAGCACACATTTAAGGAAACTTACCCAACTTTACTTCTGCATTTTCTGTGAGAAGAACATTCTGTCCTTTAATATCTCGATGGATCACATGGTGAGCATGAAGATGTGCCAATCCCTAAAAGAAAACCAGATTTTCCTTATTCTTTCTTCCTAATATTACCATGAGTATGGCACTGTTGCCTTTTTACACTTTTATTCATAAGGAAAGTCCTTTACATGTTACTAGCAACATTTTCAGCAAGAAGAGGACAGCAATCATAAGTCTGATTGTCTGCTTCACCACAGGCCTGACAGTGGTGGAGCATCTCTTGAGTCAGGTGTGAAGAGAATGAGGTAGCAATATTTTAAACTTCTGTCTCAAAAACCAAGGCATGCTCCTTACACTCTATGTTAAAAGCAAACAAAAGAGAAAAAGAACAAAGCAGAATGCCCTGTATGAGGACCAGAGACAGCAGCTGGCTGGTTGTAGTGGCCTAAATTTTGCATTCAACAAAATGGGAAATTCAGTAGTAAATGGACTAGGGAAAGTTAAAAATACCATGTCAGACCTCTTTTTGAACACAGCAAATACTGTTTTCAGTCAGCTAATATTTGCTATCTCCTCCTGCATTTCAAAATTGCCCGTGGTTGAACTAGCATAGACATAAAAGAACATGCTGAAATAACCCGTTCTGGTAATCTAGAGATGCTTCACTCACAACATTTAGCCTCTCTAATATTAATGGCTTCAAATAGAGCTTCCACCCATCTTGTATATTTTCCAGATGGAAATATTGTCAATCCATGTGCAACTGGGCCATTCTGTTTTGCAACAAGCATGATTAAATCCAATCCCTTGCTTTTACCAACACGCTGTTACAGTTTTCAGTTGCATGAGCATAAACCTAATGTTTTAACATCAATTGCTTTAACAGAGACATTACAGCCACACCAATGACGAATAACCTGACCACACCATTAAGGTTTTTTCTTTTGCAGAAGAACTCCCCATACTCTCCAGATATAATGATCATAATCTGCAGGCTAGTGCCAAATCCCTGTAAGAAGGCAAATATTCTCTATGGAGCACATTTCTCAACTCCTATGCCCCAGAAATAAAGTTTTACCCCTATTCAAGCATTACTTCAGCATGCCATCTAAATTCCAACTCCCAGAATACACATTTATCTTACCATTATTTAGAAAAGATGTAAAACTCTATTATAGGGAAGATGGATCAGTAATTCTGTAATAGGTTTTGAATTTAGAATGACTGGCTCCAACATCCTATTTTTTTTCCAGTTCACTAGATTACACTTGGGAATTGTTTTATCCTCTGTACTTTCCAGGGGAGGGGGGAAAAAAAAAAAAAAAAAAGCAACCCTAAGCTTGCATAGAATGAAATATAGCCCGAAGATTTGTCATGGGGAATACTGTCCCAGCAGGGCCACCTTTAAGACTTTGGAATGCTGTTATAGTGAACACTGTCTCTAATAGTGTGGAAAAGAGACCCCTGAGTGTGTGCAGTTAAAGGAATTATGAACAGAAAGATCTTACAAGCATGAACAGCTGAAGCAGTGAGCAGTAAGATCTGCTGATGTAGAGGGCAGTCATTGTGAAAACAGAAAATTTATTTACCTTTCTAGGTGCCCCCTGTCTGGAATTTCAGAAGACAGCTATTTGCCATAGGAAAGAGGAATTTTCTGTTCTTCACACAGAAAATGGGATTAACTACAACAATATGGGATGTCAAGCAGCCATCATGCCAGCTCTCAGGGCTCTTCTGAACTCTAGGAGCATAGCCCATGAGCCCCATGGATCACAACCTTTAAACAATAATGCTCATTAGTGACCTATTTTAGCAACCAAAGGCTTGGAAAGGCCTTTTTGTTGCAAATGAGCAGCGAAGCTCTGCTGGCAGGACTCACCCTGAGAACCTCTCTGCAGATGTAAGCAATCCAGTCTTCCTTGAAACAGTTCCCTTTTGTCTTCTTTACCAAGTCAGTGACAGAGCCTGCACCGCAGTACTCCATCACCAGCTGCAGGGAGACAAACACACACAGGGCACCATCACCACAGCTCTGCCAGTGTGCAAACAGAAAGAACACCTGCAAACACCCACTTCCACCACAACCCAGGCATGGCAAACTACACGTGGCCTTCTTGGATACCAAGCAACTTAAAATCTCATTTTCTGTATCACATGCACTGCTAAATAAATAAAAAACCTCACTAGAGCTCCTCGCCTATTGCAGGTTTTAGGTAGGTTTTTTTTTTTAATATACACGAAGTTGGAAAAGCAAGCGCTAACAGCACTGAAAAACGTGGGAATTTTTAAAAAATTTGAAATTTCTCATTTTGCTGCAGAGCTTCAAAAATCTTGCAGCAAAAAATTGGAGGATTCATTATTCTTCTTTTCTTTATTGCCAATTTCTCTGCTTCCTTTTTTTATTTTCCATCTGAAAAAAGGAGAGGAAAGCAACAAGAATGAGGAAAGAAGGGATAAAGGACAAGGTCTTTCACTTCAGTAAAAAAAAAAAATACAGAAGCATTTAATTTGAAAAAAAAAAGGTTCAAGCAACAAATCAGAATGACAGCACAAGTCATAAGAATCATAACATACTTTATGCCCATCCTCAAAGGAAATCATGGGGATGGAAGACATCTAGGGAGGAGTAGTTTTTCTCTTTTAGATGTTATTCTTCAGAACAATGACTTCAGAGCTTCACTAAGACAGAGTCCAAGCCAAGCACACTGGAGATCTAAAGAAGCTGTAAATCTGATGAGCAGAAATGACACTAAAAACTTACCCAGAGCTGATCATCTTGGCCCACAGGACTTTTCTTTACAAAAGCCCCATAATATGTAGCAATATTCCGGTGATGGGAGTACTTTTTCAGCATATTTATCTCCAGCTTGATTTCCTCCTCTTCATTCTGTAACAAAAGAGAGCAGGAGGCTCCTTAGGTTACCAGATATCACTGAGCCCCAGGGCTGCAAAGCAACCTCTGTCTTTAGAGGCCTCAACATGCTGGAACCACCATGAGCAACCTGGTCTGATCCCATGGCTGACCGTGCTTTGAGCAGGAGGTTGGGACCAAAGTTACCCTGGGATTATGAGACTGCAGCTGATGGACAACTCCTAAATTGACAACCGAATCACCCTGATGTATGGGTCTAAACCAATTAATTACTAGGGCTTGACCTAAAGAATCAAAACCATCCCCACTTGGGCATAAGAATTGCATATTGTCTCCTCAGGGAGCTTAGACAGGACCTATTACTCCCCCATTCATGGTTTCTGCATGCAGTAATTTAGTCTTGGAGAAACTAACCAGATTCAAACAAAAATAAAATTATTCCTAACACTCCATTACTTAAATACTTGGAAAAGCACTCAGTGCACACATCAGCCAATTTGTCTTCCCAGTCCTGTGGAGAGTCCTGCTAGGAGGAAACCAAAGCCAGGGACAACTTGCCACAAATCAAACTCCAGCATAAGCCAGGGTTAGGATCTGCTCTTTCCTTACAGCTGTGAGGCTGCCTATCTGGACCGTGAGCTTTTTCCCCCTCCTAACATCATGCCATCCATGAAGCCTCTGGCATGCTGGGGGCTAGCATACCCCTAGACATCATCTTCCAGGCACCAGCTGCCTGTTCTCCCTTGTCTTTGTTTCAGTCTCACCAGGGCAGATGTTCTCTTCTGCTCGTACAGCATTGTGCACAATAAGACAACTAATGGAAACACAAGTTTTAAGAACTATAAGGAAATGCCCTTTTTCAGAGAGAACTGCCTGATTTGGAAAGGCCCCCTCAGAGCCTGTTTGCTATGGTGCACAACACCCAGTGAAACACATGTAGGTTTTGCCATCTCAAACACTTCAGTAGAAACAAGTGGTGCTGCAAGGTATCCTTGTATCAGTTAAAAGGAGTAGGGCAAACTTGAGAATTAATTTACCTTGTTGCAAAAGATCCCAGTCAGCACTTACTAGCTGAAGGGAAAGGAAAAAAAGAAAAAAAAGAAGAGGCAGCAAGAACAATTCAGCCCCAAAGGACATTTTTCTGTGGTTTTCCAGTAGTTTTGCCATTGAAGCACTCCTTTGACCATCACAATGGACTGCTTACAAAGCCAGACACATTGTCCCTTCTACCTGGAGCAACACATTAAAGCCTGACAGGCTAAAGCCAAATTCCCTCAAGAATATGCATATGATGTGTCTTATTGAACTCAACCACACAAAAATCATTCCCAACAGAAGGGCCCAGTAAGTTTTCCCCAGTAATATCAACCCCCAGGAGACATGTTACCAGACCAAAGCCTAACTGTATTAAGCCTTCAAAGATGTAAAATAACTCTAGTTAGCTATATGAGCTATTTCACGTTTCATAATAATTTTTGTTGAGCACAGGCTCTCAAGCTGCGCACATTAAACTGAATAGTTTGTTTATCTTTTGTTTGCAGTTAGGGAGAAAGGAGGACCCTTAATCCTCAGCTTGATACAGCCCTGGATGTTGCATGACTGAATTAGTGGGGCTAAAGAGGAGCCCAGTGCAGCACCTGGAGCATCCAGGAGAAATGGGAGCTGACTCCCAGACAGCATGCAGGAAATCCTCCAGGAGCAGGGTCTAATTTCTCTCTGCACATGGACAGAACACAATCAAAGGGAGGGGAGATGAGAGCTTGTGCTGAAGGGATAAAAGGCTCTACTCCTTTCGGGACTCCAGACAGTGCACGTGAAAGGGTGGACACAAGCAGGTAAGGATGAGGCAGAGAATAAGGACCTGGGAACTGTCATCCTGGACTTGACCACAAGGGTTCTGTCATCTACACAAGTTTCTGGATCTTTAGGGAAGAAGGGCAGAAAAAGGAACGAACAGAGAGGACTCCTTTCTTCCTCTGCTGTCCCTCTTGCATTCTGCCCACTCCTTCTGCAAACATGCGGAGGGGCAACATTCATCTTCGGTAAAGACCTTCTCCAAATTACTTAAAATATTTACAGATGTTAAGGGTTTGGTTTTTTAATTCTGCCCATCTGCATCAAATTTGTGCTGGTGGAGCCCAGCTCCCTGCTGTGCCCTCAGCACCAGCCTGTAGCTTTCACAATTCCCCTCAGGGAGCTGGCAGATCTCAACCACTTCTTCATAGCTGCTGCCTTTTTCAGCTCCTCTTCCTTTACCCAATTAATTTTCTGGATGTTGGAACCATACTGGCTCTTATCCAAGTACTTCCTATTCCTCTGCAATCTGACCTCCATGTTTTTAAAACAAAACCAAGCACGTGGCTATTCATGAACACAACCGGGATACCCTGTAGGCTCTTCCACATCCCCTGGCAAGAGCAAGAGTAGCTGCACATGTGTAATGCTCCTTTCCCAGAACCAGGAAGATGCAATTCCTGCTTTCTCTTGTGTCTTTATTTACCCTGAAGGCCTGCACCTGCTCCTCCTTCCCCTGCCCATCCTGGCCTATAGGGCCCAGGTAACACTGCCCAGTACAGGTGGAGTGCCCTGGGGAGACACTACTTGGAGCAGACAGTGGGGCATTTCACAGACAAATGCACTCTGGCTTCCCAGTGCCTCAGTGAGTTTTGGGAAAAATACTCTATGCCATGGAAAAACCAAGGCAGAAGGGTAAATGTGAGTGATTGTGCCCCATGCGTCATGTCTGAGGCCCACCCAGGAACTGAACCCAGACTTGCTAAGCCTCAGTGCTATGTATATCCTTCAAGCAGGGTGACTGGGGATAAAAGCACCCTCAGCTTCTCAGTGCATGCCCACACTCAGAATTTCCACTTTCCACCACCCCTCTTGCCAGCATTACCATCAGCCCCACGTCTCAGGGGTCTACAAACCTGCTCATAAATAATGTTGCTCAAGGAAAGGAAACAGGCTCGCAGATGTGCAGGTGCAAAAAGCTGTTCACTTTCACAAACCAACGCGTTCCTTTGTGCAGATGGCTGTGTGCACAGAGGTGACAGGCTCATGATCAAAGGCTGTTTTTGAAGATGTGGGCCTATCTGCAATGGCATCAGAACTAGAAAACACATGCCTCTGACCGCAAATGGAAACAAGATCAGATCATCAGCTGATAAATACTGCACCAAGAGACCCCTCAGTACTGGGGCAGGTCTAAGAACAAGTCTCACATTTAAACGTTATCCTGCTCTCTAGAAAGAATGAAAGCAAAGATAGATGGAGAACGATGTGCTGGAGAAGAGCTCTTTGATCACCTGCACCGCTAGCTGAAGAGACAAGCAGCAAGAATGGCTCTGTCAAAAAACAGGAAGCAGAGCCTGCATGGAGAGGCACATGAGCACACGTTGCCATCAGCTCCCCTTTAACCATTTCAAAGGGCTCCCCCCGCTCCCTCTGAAACTCAACACAGCAGCACTTCCTGACAGATGTCCAGAGGATGCCACAATGACCACATCATCCTGCTGCCGCTCTTAAGAAACCGGCTTGGGGCTGCAGCTCATGACAGCAAAGGGCAGATTTGCTGAGCTCTCGGAGTGCCCCAGATCTGAATAATCACAGCTGGAGCTGGTCAGGCAATTTCTGATGAAATGACTTCTTACTGGAAAAAGCCCTGTAGATTTGGTGAAAGAACCAGAATCTTTTGGTGAACATAAGTGGCAGAAGTAACAGAAGTGACTGCATCCAGACATGCCAGCCTGTGCCTTAGCAGCACGAATACAGCCAACTCTGCATTAGGAAAGTGGAAGTAAGAGCAAACAGCCCTGCACTCACCCTGTGCCAAGGCCAGAAAGCAGGAACACTTGAACACAGCTGAGCTGGAATTATTCAGGGTTTACTGGGGGAAGAGCACCAGGGAAAACCCCTTTGGACAGCTGCACTAACATGCTCCTCACAACTCCCAAACCTTCCCATGAAGGGTCTCAATGTGAAAACAGCATGACCTGCTATCACTGCCCCTCAAACAATGGGACAGGTTCCCCAGTATGATGCTGGCTCTGTCACCTGCAGCAAATCAGACCTAAACAGCTGTGTTTTGTTCTCAGAATCCTGCAAGTCTACTAAGGTGATTCCTGAAGTGGAACCACATAGTTGTCCTCTATTTAAATTTTGTTTCCATGTAAGTAGGCATTACTGGATGCTACAGTTTGTTGCTTGCATACAAGACTGTTATGTATAGCAAAAGGAAAGAAATCTTTCCAAGGTTCCCTTCCTGCAGTCTTTTCTTCAATTGTTTCATCAAGGAAAGGACTGTCACTTGGTGTTAACGTGACAGCCCACAAGTGACACCTTTAACCAGTCCTCACACACTGTTGACTGACCCAGCAAAGCAGCTCTGGATAACTTCTGAGTCTGTGCCAGGATCCACCCTATCAGCTCCTCTGTCAAGGCAGGGAGGTGCTCTCAACTCAGGAATCTATCATCCAAATCCCATCTGCTCTCCCTTCCAAAATCCAGCAGCCTCACATTTGGTGACTGTCATTTTTTAAAGCCAAAGCACCTGAGGATATATGTACCTACAGACCTAAAAGCAGAAATCAAATGTAGCACTCATTTAAAAAAAAAGCACCCTCCTCAGTACAAAACTGGCAATTCAACCACACGCACCTATTGTACGAACAGCAGCCATGGTCAAACCAGCCCTTAGATGTGCTTTGTACACTACAGTAGCATCCAAATTCAGATCACTTGCTGCTCCGGGCTGGATTTTCACACCATCAACAGAGAGAACTGTTCTGGACCTGCTCTACGTGACAGGACCAACACAGACACCAACTTGGTCTGCGGCCTTCCAAGACAATCAAAAGACACATGAAAATGGCAAGCAAGGCTTGCTTGTGCTTGCCCAAACACCACATGTAGATGACTGGCAGACCTGGCCCAGAAGATTCAGAGGATTTGGCCTGGTTTTTTTTTAATTTCAGATGATAACCCTTCCGTAATATCGCAAGAGGAGCTGGATTTCTGTTCTCCATATCCACATTGCCAGAGTGACAGAGCAGGGAGCTGATCTTCAGTGAGTCTAAGTGCATCCTACCAAATGAGACTTCTGGGAAACTCAAGAGGAAGAAGCAGGGAGTCTCCCCAGCCTTCCTGGGGCTCAGGCTAATGTAGTGTCAAGGAGGCAAGCTGCTCCACTACTGGCTATGCTCTTAAAAGCACACAAAACCCAGTATTAGCAACATTTTCAACACCCTGTTTCAGCACTGACACCTGTTTACAAATGTGAGTAGGGACAGTGCCAATTAAACTGTCTCCTTCCCTCAATGGTCAAATCACAATAAAAAAGCACTGCATTTGCATTTCTAACACGTTCCTGCTTGCTGGCTGTCAGGGCACTTCTCTGAGGAACAGCTTGCATGCAAGGTGATAGGATGTGATGAAACACAGCAAAGGCGGTGCAGAGCTACAGGAAATCTTTTAATTGCTATCTCTGACAGCAGATAATCAACTAGAAATAAGCAGGAATTGACTTCTTGTCTTTCATATTATTGACCACCAAAATATATGGCAACACACTCCCTTATTGCTTTGTCACCACTGATCAGCCACACTTAAAAAATATGGTTAACATCACTCAGTACTTCATAAGACACAAACCAGTGCTCAGAAACCATGATTTATACCAGTGGATCTTCTTTCATGAGCTGTCCACCTTCTCATGATCTGATTATTTATTTTTCCTTGCAGCTTAACAATGACCTTATTTTTGGTTTTGCACTCACCTCAGTAACATTCATCACTTTGACTGCTGCCAGCTGCCCAGTCTTAACATGGCGACCCTGTTAAAATAATAGAAGATACTAAGTAAAACATATAGGCAAACTATGAATACAACAAATTAGGCATGTAACAACTACATTTGACTAATTGCTTTGAATCACGTTCAAGGCAATGTTCTAGTTGAAGGTGTCCCTGCTGCTTGCAAGGGGGTTGGACTTTTAAAGGTCTTTTGTGACCTTTGAAAGACCCCTTCCAGCCTAAACTATTCTATGATTCTATGTACCGAACAACCTTCCAGCGACACAAAACTACCAAGGTGAAGTTTGGTGATGTGCTACCAGAGCCACACCCTTACTGTACTCTAACAGCTACCTCTACAGGGTTGAACTTCCCTTTAGCACAAAGGAAGCAGCAATGCTGGGAGACCTCTGTTCTCACAGCACAACATGGCACAAGCTTATGGGTCTCCAACTAACTTCTGTTCAACAAGTGATGCCAGCCCTCAAGCCTCCTCTTCTAGGAAATCTCAGCACAGTCCCAGAATGTCTGAACAAGAGCCATGTTCTTGTCCTGCCATCCATGGCTGAGGCATGCTGAGGAAGCTGGAAGGCATTGGGCAGTTGGCTCTGCCCCCACCTTGATCCCGGACATGTCCTGGCACACCTCAGGGCAAAGACAAAACTCTGGGTTCCAGTACATCAATCAATCTGGCAACCTGTATGTGGCTGCCAAGAAACTAAAGTTTTATGCATGTTTTTGCCTTTTTTTTTTAATGCTTTTTACTTCAAAATGCTTAGTTTTTATGATTCTTACTTCAGCTGAGTTAACTGTATCTCAGCTACTTCACCAAAAGCATGCAGGAGCTTTGAATTTAAAAATGTCATCTGTGGTGGTGGGGAGAAACTAAACCAGGACTTTGACTGTGTAGGTGCCTACACATAAACACAGTTTATTATGAAATGCCCACACCCCATAGTCACTTTTAAACAACAGACAACTGGTAACTTCAGACTAGGTAATAGGCTTGGTTTTGAAAATACAGTGAGGTAAAGGGAGGTAACAGGAAATAAATCTATTAAAAGAGCAAACTTGTTACTGAGACTGACAAAATGTGATTCACAAGAACATGCATCGTGAACACAACCATGAAACTTGCTGTCAGTTGCAGTTTCTTGCTTTGGTTCGGTCAAAGTTGCTCAAGAGATACCACAGATGAAGTCTTTTACCATGATAACCAGCACTGACCTCACACTGGAAGATAGTATCAAAAGATTTGAATGAACAGTGGGTTTGCTATACATCCTAATTACTCACGTCCATCAAATGTTCAGAAATGAGTTTGAAGCTTTGAGACTGCAATTTTATTCCTGAAGTAGAAGTGCCTGTGAAGCTGTATATCGAAATAACTGACACCAGTTAAGGAAGCCACTGAAAATCAGAAATCAAATATGAAATGCTGCAGTTTGCAGATAAAATGATTTGCAGGTGCAAATTTACACCTGCAAAATTAAAATCTGGGTTGATGTAATTTTAAAACTCAGGTCCTATCTGCACAAAAGTGCACACAAATGTTATTTCTAAGACTAAGGAATTTTGCATCAAAGAAAAATGATTCCTCATTCTCAGGCAATATGTCACAGTCATGTTTTCTTTTACAAAAAATGAAATCTTGCTGAGTTTTTTGCATATTTATAAGTGTCCTCTTTCCATGGAAGCATACCTGGGATTGCAAAGCATTTTCTCATGAAGTAGAATGGTAGAATTTACTTATCACACAGACCTCAGGAGGAAGACAAATAGGGCACACTCTCCCCAGGCCACACATGACTTGGTGGGTGAGTGTGGATGGGCAGTGACCAGTGCCAGCCTGAAAGACGCTGGTGTTGGGTCAGCAACCCAGGTCAGCAAGTTTGTTCTGCACAGCCACAGCTCCTCTCTTGGAGCCATTGTCTGCAAAGGTTCCCATTTACATTTATATTAAATTTCTTGGTGAGAGGGCCTTCCCCAAAGCACAGCCACCCTGTCTTCACCCCAGAGTTTGTCTGGAGACAAGCGTGATGGTAACTCCATGTCTCTGGACACCACACACCAGGTGACAAGCCCATGGAAAAGAGGAGTCTCCCCTGGACTGCTATAGATTCTGCAAAGGATGGCACCAAGAACTAACACTGATTTTCATCACTGTAGTGAAGCATGGAAACCTGCTTCTTCATTGAAAAAAAATAAATCAATCAGTACTAGGCTAACACTGCACTTGAATATTCATCAGAATAAGGAAGAGGGAAAGGCTCGGCATTCAGTCCTGGTTTTGAAGCATAACTCCTGGTCAAATTGTCCCTCTGTATAACAGATACTGGTTATTTTGCTGCCACAGTTATTTCCACTGTATGCAAAACCTGCTGCTCTCACTTACTCTTACCACTATAAATGTGAATACTAAATCCCCCTCAAAAAGGTTTGGAAACTTATTAGTACTTATGGGAAAGAAAACAGCAAGTCCTTTTGCTTTGTGGGTTGTGATTCACCTTTGCTCAAAAAATGTGTCCCTGTTAACTAAGATGCACAGCTCAATCTTGCTCTTGCATTAAGGCACAGACTATGACTGTGCTGGCAGTTCAGAACAAAAGTCACAGATTTCTCAATATTGGTCTTTTAAACTGTTTTGAGTTAATTTTCCTTAACACCTCTAAAAGCAGTAAACATCCTGAACCCAGCCCTGCGCTTCTTGTTAAGACATAGAGAGTAATGCCTTAGCAAGGCAAGGTTTCAGTGCTGGTCCCTTATTTTTTTTGTTTATCAATAAATCTCAGAGGTTAGCCAGAGTTCATGGAAACTCTCACAGTGCTGCTTCTGCTGAAGCCACAAGTTGAGCATGTGTGAATTGTCTTGAGAAAAGTGGTGTTTTGATTTTCTTTAAAGCTTCTAGGAGCAAACTGGCTGTTTTAACTGTTTCACAACCTAACGAGATCAACTGATTGACTTACTTCTTGTGACAGACATGCGGTAGTTCATCCTTATTAATTTAATCTGAAATGGGAAGAAGAAGGAGAGGCATTGCCCTCCCAGCCCTCTGTTCACTCTGCCACTGCCCATCCTCTCCAGATCATTAGAGTTCAGCCTGTTGTGATTCAAGATCCTCCACTGCACATTTCCCCAGAAACTGGCCAGAAGGCTGGAATGGTCTGTGGGCTGGTTGCCCTAATAAAAGGTTTCATCTTTCACCCAAATGCTCAGTATAACAGCAGGTTTCAGCTCTGGAGAACATAGTAGCCAAAACACCCAACAGTCATTTGCAACACCCATACTCCTATCCAGGAGTACAACATCAAACTCCATCGAGCTCATATAGAGCTTAGACACAATTCTGAGGCTCAACAACTTTCTAAAACTGAAGTCCACCCTTCATTTTGATGAGGTAACCCAGTTGGAAAAAATTCTCCCATTAGCTCTGAATCCCGCTGAATTCCTGGTCTCCTCCAGAAAATAATTCCGCATAACGTCCGCTGTAGTTGCCAGTTAGTTCCTACAGAAACATTCAGCAAACCTGGAGCCAGCACACACATTTTTGAAATCTACAGACTGCTCATTGCAGCCGGACTTGTGGGAGATGCTTTATGCCAAAAATCTGGTTCTGATGAGCTCCAACCAGGTATCTCTGCAGGGAGAGATACACGGAATAGGGCAGATCGCGCCGTGTTATTTCTGTTGGACGTGTATGTATCTTTTCACCTCAGATAAAGCAACCACTTATCCACACCCTCTACTAAGGGTCAAGATATGTACTTTTCTGTTTGCATCAAACAAGAGTGTCAACATCAGCAGCCAGCTATTAGCTGATAAAGGGGCTTTACATGAATTAAGTGTATTTACAAAATTATGCATTCGGTCACGTAGAACACCTTGTCCTGTTAGGTTCCAATAAAAATTTTGGACAGTCCCTGGCTTGGGCTGTGATTACAAGAAGAGACCCAAGGTCCCAATGAGATTATAAGGTTTCAAGTCATATGCAGAGAGCTTGGTTTAACAGCTTCCCTCCTAGATCCTGCACATATCTCTCTTCCTGGGGGTGGGAAACAGCTTCCATCAGCTTCTCTCCCCACTTGGGACTTGACAGTTTTGGAGTGGACAATTGCAAGTCCAGACAGCAGAAGCCAGTTGTCCAGCTAAGTGCTGCACGCTGCGCCAAGGCAGTCCACAGCAGTCCTGTCACAGGCTTCCTTTCTGTCAACAGGCACTCAATGTTCACGTGTTTCTGGGTCTGTCTGATGAAGCTGTAACTTGTAACTGCAGCAGGAAAAAGTGCATGAGAAGGGCAGGGACTACCTGCTGCAGGACATCAAGGCAGCACAGAGCTGGTGGGTTTGACCACACAGAAGTCCTTGCTCTTGCCCATGTCCTGTCTGCAACCCGAAGCACCACCTCACTTGTCTCTCCCCTAAAAAGCAGGGATTTCAGAGATGCTGTCAAGTGCCTGCGTGCAGAGACACCTCCCAAAAACCAGAAGACCTGGACACTTCCCAGTTTGCACCTCTGTGTCCTCCTGAAGGGCCATTTCATACCGAACACACTCTGCTATCAGGCACAGACACAACCAGCTCACAGGATTAGCACAAGGGTATGGGACTCCTGGGTGACCCATCACAGCGCTGCCTACCTGTGTAATCCCAAAAGCTGATATATACCGCAACTTTAACTCTTGGGACCTTCTCTGGATGTTCAAGGTTTGCATTTTAAAGCAAGATGTGGCTGTTGGAGGTGTGGACCTTTGTAGGCCAGAGATCTTTCTCAACCAGAAGCATTCCTTATGGGATAACAGATGTAGCTCACTGCCACCCACCCTTTGGGAGCAAGGTGAAGGCACAGCTGTGTCGCTGCAAGCTCTCACTGAAAGTGAACTCAAGCAAGCAGATTTCCTGTTAAAAACACACTGATGAACTCTGAAGTTTGAGCCCATCTTGGGTAAATCTGTGCGGCCCTAGAGTTACCGGCAGCTTGCCAGCTCTGCCTTGTGGGATTGGTATCCACCGTTTTGCCTCTCTCCTCTCCGCCCTTTCCATCCTGCTAATACAAGAAAAGCCTTTAAGAGATTATGAACTGAGCGAACAATGCTCTGCATAGGAATCCAGGAAACCCTATGTTCTATTCCACGTGACCTGAACAAAGTCACGATCCTTCTGTTTCCCTTTCCACCCGCATACGACTTTTCTACTCAGACCCAGTTCTTTAGGAGGGACCAGCGATGTTTGGTAATCCCAGCCCCAGAGCCACTGGGAACACAAGCTCTGCCTGTTTACACTGCAGACAGGCAGGAGCAGCCTCCCATGCAGCTGCAGCGTGCTCCCCAGTGGGTCAGCATGGCAGAGAGGAGAACCCCAAAACCAGAAAACCGGCAGCTATGCTGCTCCTATGCTGCAGCTTAGACACAGCCACCGTTCTACAGCAAAAGGCTGCTCATACAGACATCCTGCCATCCCTCAGGGTCTTCATGATGTAAACAAGTGGTCAGGGCTTGCACACCTGGGGCTGTGTCACCTGAGAAGACCGTTTTTAGGTGAGCTCTATCAGCAAGAGTAGTCCATACGTTTCAATTCAGCAACTGCAACCATGTGAGACACCCCACTGTAGTCGTGGTTGGAGCTCTTCAGTTAAAAATATAGCAGTAATGCAAAACTTGAAAGGACAGGATTATATTCCAAGGAAGAAGTAATCAAGAGCTTACAGCTTGTTTTTGTTAGATAGCAGCCCAAGGCAAAGTTCAGGGTCAGTCATGCACTGAATACTAGCACTGGATTTCATGAACAATCCATTTCATTGTAGGCTATGACATGTATTCCACATCAACTCTGATAGTTTAAAACCCCCAAAAACACAAACAAACCCGCAAAACCCCCAAACCACAACCACCTTGGACAGATGAATACTAGTTTCATAAAGTCTTTTTATTTTTTTTTTCTAACCCCCCACAAAGAGCTTGGGACACCAGCCAGGTGGGAACACAGCTATTGTTTTGATTACCGCTTCATCCTTTTAATCACACAACTCAGGCTGCAGAAGGCCTACATTGATTGATATTAAAAAGCTTTGGTAGCACTTTTGACACATCAGCTCTGGATGTCTGTTGTATTTCAGGGCTGTAAATCAAAGAATTGTATTCCCCTAGAGCATTTCTTTTCTTCTTTGTCATCCTGGGAGATGCTGAGATTTCGGAAGCTGTTCCAGGTCACTTCTAGGCCAGCTCTCACCTCCATCTCCCAGCTGGAGCACACCCTTCTTTCCTTTAAAGTGACTGCTTTCATGCCAGCAGCGCAGGATGCAGGGACTGCCATAAAACCACAATTCAGCTGCAGTGCCTCAGTGCTGATGTGGATGCAACACGTTTGCCCTTTCACCCCCACATCTGCCACACAATTTCCAGACAGTCCCAGGTTTCATCCAACACCACTTGGGCAGTATAGCCAAATACTGTGTTTCCTCTTCCCTATGCTCCTTTAACACACTCTGGATAGCTTTGCTGCCATTAACTGTGCTAACAGGTGGAAGAGCACACAGCAGACTCAGCACCAGCTCCTGAGATCAACACAAGGCAACACAAAAGTCCTTTGTTGCTCTCAGACAATCCAACATTAGACACCACCAGGCACAGTCCCCCATGTTGGAATAGGACTGCCTGGCAGACTCCAACTTAACACTGCCTTCAGAGCCAAACCTAAATGTTTCCTGCCAGGGAAACATAAGCACATCACCTAAACACTTCAAAATATCACCCTTGTCACCGCTGGTCATTGGTGAACAACATAAATAGTAACACACTGTAGATAATCAACACATGCTCTTCAAAGTTTAATGTTGTATTGGTCTTTTTTTCTCCTATATGCTTAACCCCACTATGATTAGTTGTGTTCTAAGAAGTCAGCCAGAATTTATCACTTTAGGTATAGACCATGCCAATAAGTCAAATGTTATTTCACATTTGATTTGGGTTGCAAAATATCAGTACTAAACCGTAATATGTCTGCATGTAGATATATAAAGAATGAAAGTTAGTTAATAACATTCAGTGCTCTTTAAGACAAGGGCTGCTACATTAATGAAGAAATATTAGGGATATATACGATTTACAAAGGGATTTAAAATTTTTTAAAAACTCTAAAATGTTACACTGCATTCCAAAAAAAAAAAAATTTTGTTAAGTTTATCAAATTTATATAGTAAAAATGGCTTGAATATTCAGTGAAAAACAAATTCCATCCCTAGCAAACACCACCATCCTATTTCTGTGCAGAACAGGTCATTTTATCCTTCCTATTGATTTTTTCTCCCTCCTCGTATCAGGAGTGGCAACATATTTACACTCACTCAAAGTGAAAATATTAGTTTTATTAATTTTTCCAAATGAAGTTTTAGATGTTTCAGGGGTAAAACGTATAAAAAGAAAATCAGGAATTTCTCTCAGGGCCCCTATTTGTTACACATGTTTAAAGAAACAAAACAAAATACCACTGAAGATAACTAAGTTGGCAGTTGCATAGGAGAACTTCCTATATACTAAAATAGCAACACATTAGCCAAGAGAAGAGATTAGAAAATATAACTTCCACCAGTCACTTAAAATTCTACCCACGTCCACATTGTCTAGAAGGGAGGGATAGATAAGGGTCATTTCAACAGTACCAGATCAGATCACCTTGATCTCTGGAGGAAAACAACAGTTTTTCATCCCCACTGCAAATGTCTGTACCACAACCCTCATGAACTGTAAAACCCAAGAGGCACCAGAAGCAGTTTTTCCTGTCCAGGTTTTTTTCTATCCTTTCAGTTCCTATTTCCTCCCATTGTATGAGTGGAAACACAGATTGTTTGCTTTGCCTAATGTCTGTCTGTGTCTGACTGCAGAGCAGTGGGAAAAGAAAATGAAACAAAGGAACAAATTCAATCTCTTTCACAAACACATACTTGAATATCTGCATTTTTTGCAATATCAGTATGTTCACTTGATCATATTACCATCCTCATGCAAAACACAAACCAGTCAAGGCTACTGCATACTTGTATGAGAATGGACTAGGGACTGATCTTTTGGGATATTGAAACCTGCTCCCAAATGGGCCATTCTCACTGTGATCAGCAAGATCAAGCAAAGCACCAAGCTCTTTTGAAAATACCATTCTAGCCATAATACAAAGAGGTTTGTCCTCTACTTATTTGAAATAAGTGGTGTCTGTAGCAGAACATCCCATGTAATCTTCTGCAGCTCCATGCTCATTTGGAGGGAAGCACCCATTCCTGTGGCTTCTCCTTGCTCAGCTAACATGTAGACATGATGTTTTAGATCTCCAACTGCTACTTAAAGTTTCTGAACAATGTGAACAATGTGCAAGAAAGAAGAGCAGGAATACTTCTCCTAGGACACGTAAAACCAGGGTGGCCTGTTAGGGGTGTCAGTGGGAAATTGAGAGCTGCAGCACATAGAGCACCTTGGAGAAACAACCTTCAGCTGCCACACTCGGCATCAATCTGGCTGGGGGTCACAGGGTTACTGGAGGCAGAGCTGCTCCTGGTGAAGGACCAAACTCCCACTGACTTTGATTTGGTCCAATTTCTATCTGGTGATACTTCAGTAGCATCTGAGGGGATGACAGACACTGAAGCTCCAGCTCTCCTCTGTTCAAAAGTCATTCAGGTGCTTGAGTTTAGCAGGAACTGCAAGGCCCCTGAGTGGAAATTGCTGCCAACAAGGAAAGAAAAGCAACATTTTGGGGCCATATGTGGGTCAAGTAACTCAGACAGCAGCACAGTGAATAGGAGGAGAGGTCTGAGAAACAGGTTGTGCAGTGATCCCATTTTCCTCACACTCCACTTATTGGGACATAAAGACTGATTTTGTTGAGCCTAAATACCAGTATTTGCACATGTAACAGCTTCAACAGCCTTGCTTTTCATCCTGGTCTTTGGCATTTGTCACACCCCTTCACATTTGTTGAAACACTCTCAAGTTTCCAGCCTCGGACCCCCATCAGGGCTTGCTAACCCTGTCAGGGGCACAGAGACTCTGCAAACACAGGTGGCTTTTCTTTTCCCGTGCAAGTTCTGGCTTAGGAGCACTGCGCTGGTGAGGTGTTCAGGACAGCACAGGGCAGTAGGGATGCAGGGCAGTGGAGATATGGGGTATTTGAAGCCCCAGGGCTCCTCTTTTTTTGAACAGGAGGGTTGGAACACCCCTGGCACAGAGCCAGTCCCACAGAGCACTTGGGAGCCCAGTGGTGATTTATGACAGCAAAGGTCTGCTGCACCGGAAGTTTATTTATCCAGAAAAATAAACAATTTCAGGAAAGTCTCAGCCTTTGGAAAGCTCTCACTCTGCAGGACAGGGGTTGCTGAGAAGCTAAGTCTGGGGTGAGATACAAATCCCTCCACCCCAGTGAATTTTTGCTGCCTGACTCATATTCATCCATTTACAGAAATACAGGGTGCTAGAGAAAACCTGTTCATAGCACATCTCTGCTGGATAAGGTCGCAAGCAGCTAAATGCGTCCTGCCAGCCCCATCCTGATGCAAGGAAGTCAGGGCTGGACTGCAGGAGGTCAGCTGATGGGTGGCCAGATTTTTGGAGCAAGAATCCCTCACAGGAAGGTTTTTTGGCTCACCATCGCTACAAAGCTATGAAGGATAAGCCGCACACAGGAATTACAAACCTCATGTTAGGAGAAGTAAACTTTTACCTTTTTAAGTAATGTAGCTTTATTAGCCTCCTATCCCACATAAACACAACCTTGTGTACACATTAAGCTCTTAGCAATTATATCACTGAATTTTTAAAGATCCTTCAGCATTCTTGTGAACAGCAACTGTAATGTAGTTGAATTTTCTTTTGCATATAATACAGAACATGGACAAGGCTTTGCGCAGGTTAAAACTGTGTTGTTAGGTTTTTTAAAAAAGGCTTTGAGGCAGGCAGGGTACACAGCTGCAAGTTCCAGCCTAAATGATGACAGAGCTACAACAACCTTAAGGGTGATTTCCTTCTCCATTCCAATTCTGCTGGTGTTTTTCTCACACAGATCGCAATACCATGCAGGTATGCACCTCTGCAGATGCCTGTGTACAGCACACACAGTATAGGACAGCCTGGTACTAAAAACTGGCATTAACAGGGTTTCTCTTACAGTCTCAGAGTCTTGCTTTCAGCATTTCTTGGCCAATACACTCCCTATGACTGTTCACCTGAGGTGAATCCTGAAATCAAAAACTCTGCTGACTAATACCATCAAATTCAGAAGATCTGAGGTTTGCTTTTGGAAAGGTCATATTCTTTACACACACACCAAAGTCTTTGCAGGGCATTTAACTGAGGGAAGAAAAAAGAGCATCTACTCTCAGTGTCCTTTCATTTGGCTCTATCTGGTGAATCCTCTCCAAAAATTAAAAGGGAGTTAATGAACACAATTAGTCTGTGAAAAAACACAATACTCCAGATTTCTGAATGATTTCTGTAAGAGATGAGCTACATGGCACTGATCTCACAGCAGTAGTCAATTCCCATTTCCTTCCAAAATCCTATTGGCCAGATGGTCCACAAAACTCAAGGGAAAATTACTTAAATGTTTGGAAGGGCTTTCAACATTAAGTTAGTCTCCAAAATGAAACTAGACTACCCTTCTAATTAGTCTTACAAGTGAAGTATACCTTGCTTTTCCAATGAATTTAAAACAGAGAGGCGATTCCAAGTTCAAAACAAAAAAACCCCTGAATTAATGAAGAGCCTTGGTGTTATTTTTTTCTAAACTGATGTAATCAGCTTTGTACAGCAGAAGCCTGGCTGGCAAAGGTTCTCTCAAGCAAACTACAGGTCAGATGCACAGTAATAGTTCCTGAACAGCTACAAGCAGTTACTGTTCAATGCTGTATCTTCTCAATTTCTGTATTACTTATAGAGATTGAAGTCAATCACAGCAGGAGAGAAATGAACAGTGAGCTCTTGAGAGGAAGAAAGAAAGAAATACCCCTGGAGAACAACTTCAAGAAAATGGCTAAACACACATTACAGCTGAAGAACCGCAGAGCCTTAAGCAATGCAGCTCAGCATAATTACCAGCACACATGAAGAAAAAGCAGCAATGAATCACTGGAAGAATAGGTCACAAGAGGTACCAATAGTTTCCTGAAATTAACCACTGAACAGCCTTATTGGATTTTCAAACTCTCATCTCTTTGTCTTGCCCTGTTTAAACAAGCCAAGTTCATTTTGTACAGGGCAAGATGAAGCAGTGAACTACACAGTGAACTGTGTGTGGGTGAAACAACACCAGAGTCCCAGCACATGCTGGGGACCCCCTGCCCTCCTCCCATGCACTGCTGGCTGCACCTCCCAGAGGTTCCCTGCAGCACTTCTCACCAACAGCTGATCATGAATTGTCCCAACACTAAGGTTCTCACACACACTTCTGGCTCCACTGATGTCAACCAGACAATCTTAATGATTCTATATCCAAAGGAATTTCTGCTGTTGAGTTCATTAGATCTGAATTTGTCTCTATAAAGAGTCAAATTTCTCAAACAAAACAAACCTCACTTTACAATGAAAAAACAAAGTGTATTTTCAATGGTTTCTCTGTTGGAAAAGGTGCAATTGCACAGATCCTCTCAGGTTTGAGCCAGCACTTGTGAGGCAAGCAATAAACCTAAGCCACTGCTGCATTGTGTCCACTTGTGTAAAAGCATCTCTGACAAGCAACTGCAGGGCTGCCACCCAAAGTTCACAGCTGACAGGAAGTGAGGCTCACCATAAAACTACAAATAAAGACCAGATGGAAACAGAGAACACTCACTACTCTGACTCACACATTCACATTCACAGGCATAGGGATTCGACGGGATTGCCCTCACTCAGGATTTGTCAGCTGGTGTGTCACATGAAGCTTTCACATGCAGCAATGGGAAACTGTGAACTTCTTACATACCAAATACAACAGGGCCCAGGTACTACAGACAAAAGGGCATGCACAGAAACAAATATAGAAATATTCAAAACTGAAACACTGAAATCCCCTGGCCTAGCCCAAGGTACCACAAATGTCAGTGAAGCTGCACCAGAACCCTTCTCATGATTGAGTCTCAAAGCCATTTTCCAAGCTCTGAACTCTGTGTGCTTCCTTTACCTTGTAACAGCAATAGCCTGTCCAACCAGCTGCATCACATCTACAGCGGCTGTCAAGAAAGACAAAATCAAAACAGCAAAACAACCTCAACATTCCACAAGGCATCCAGCTAATGCCAGCAACTTGCTGGCTTACATCTATAATATGAACTTTAAAAACAAGCATTTCTGCTTTAACATCTAGTACTCACTTTAAAAATTTACTTTAAAAGTTTAACCATCCACAAGTTTCCAAAAAGCTTCCTTTTGCAGCTCCTTTGCATATTCCATCATCTACATCCAGATGCCAATATACACCACCAAGAGCTCATTGCTGCTTTGGATAAATATGGTATTACATGCCAGAGGAAAATTCTGCAGGATCAACTAAAACTCTACAGCATTGCCAATGCACAAATTTAAGTAACAGAAATTTAAATAATTAGGACTCTATTTACAACAGAAGTGTCATTAAAAAAAAATCAAATTGCATATGAAAACACACCAGAAAAGCCATCTCCCAAGTGCTTTGTATTGCCTTCTACCTTTTGAACCTTCAGCTTCAGGGGAGCACATGAGATTGCAGGAACTTGCACTACCAAAGCCAGAAGCTCAGCCAGGTTTTTTTAAGAAAACAGAGTGTATGGGATTGCACTGCTCTGGCATCCAATCATGTTTTAACCAGTTAGCTCATTCCAACCAAATCTGACATCTCCAAGATGATTCTATTCCTGCGTGCTTTGTGCAAATCAGAGGAGACAAACTCCTTTCCTCCTTGCACCACAGAGGCCTACAGAAAATACCTATTTTTGACATGTTTGCACAAAGAAAATAACCTATTACATTCAGTAACAGCAGAGTAACAGAAAAACAAATACCTAACAAGAAGAGGTTCTGAAATTAGTCACTGAGTGACCTTTAGGGACTGGCTCCCCTGCACTGATTCTGATTTGCCATTTACTCTGTAATCAAATGAGTGCAAGGTGAGCACAAAGCACCATCATGCCACTGTTAGCACTTTACATCCTCTCTGAATAGGTCAAACAAATAACATCATGTGCAAAGGACTGCATAAAAACAAGGTTTCATATAATCATTTCTAAAGACCTGGGTTGCACACATGGCTTAACCCAGTTTAATTAGAAATATTGTTTCCAGCTCCATTTTGTTAAGTGTGGACATGCTCAGTGGCCTGAATCAGGTTGGTTTGTCATTTCCCTTTCACCGATCCAGCCACACCAGTCATCAAAACACACATCTTTTGCATAACTCCATTTCTGTCCACTTTCACAGTGGCTTTAATAGAACAAGATTCCTGCTCAATTCTCTGAAAATTTGTTTACTTCTGTTACCAGCTCTTTCTTTTTAAAAGAATTTATTTTAGAAAAGCCAGCAATTAACATTGATGACAAAGCTGACTAGAGTAATTTAACACTCACATGTCTCATGATCCAATGAGAACATGGGTTTTGTCACTAACTGGGACAGTAAATGCTGCCCACAGCCAGGGGTGGGTCCAGCTAGTGGTTTTGCCCTCACTGCACTGATATGTGAGAACACAATTTTGTGGCAAGGCATCAACCTCCTACCTGCTAAAGCTTCCTCTTGTTTTCATCAAGGAAAAAAAAAAAAAAAAAAAGAAACTATTTTCTGTCATACCTCAAGAGAGCTGCTTTACCACCAGGTCCAGGCACACACCCAGCACCCACAGACCTACCTGAAGTACGCTGGCTGGGACCGCAAAACCTCAGCAGCACATCTGCAGAAATGCATGGCTGCACCGAAAGCAAACACAGTATGGGCGAGAATAACAAAAAAACTAAACTGTGAAGTCCTCTGTGTCATCTCCTGTATTGCAAACACTGCTTGCTAATAAAGGGTCCTTCACAAACATGGATGTCCTCTTTGGCAGGCAGGACAGGAACCAAATGTTGCTTATCAGATCACAACCAACTCATGGAATACACCTAGAGAACTTCACAGTCATCACCCTGCCCCAGGGTGAGGGAGAATGCAGAGGCAGCAGCTTCCCCATTTCTCTTTCTGATCATGCTCCCAATTCTATAAGGAGAAATCAAAATACATCATGCAATCTCTGGGGACTTTTCACATCACACAATGGCTTTTCACAGCTCAGACAACAGGGCACTGTACGATGACATTCATGCTACTTGCCTGGCAATAAAGGAAGCCAGAAAGGAAAAAAAACCCACTGCTGGTATATGCTCACCTAATCTAAAGGAGCAACCCCTCCAGAAGATCAGACAGCATTAACACCAGAGGATTCAACCAGACAGGCTCCCCATTAAGAACCACAATTTATAGACCACAGTGTCATCTCCAGCCCAAACTTCACTGGCACCTACAATCCCTGTCCAGCCCTGGTGCGGCTCAGCACTGCCTCCATCCCAGCAGAGGTGCCTGAAGCCTCCCAGCCACACCTGACAGTTGAACTAGAAGGGTATCTCCACATGATAAAGAATTACTCCATTTTAATATTAGCAACTTTGAAAGGGAGAGGTCTGCCAGAACTCCGTAATCTAAATGCAGGATACAGCAACCACAAAAGCTTAGCCATAAGCAGGTATTTCATATGCTCACTATGACATTCAAAACCCATCTGTGTGATAGACACAGCAAGTGCCGTGCAGGCTCCAACCATCACCCAGCACTGCTAAGGCCATTTTCTTTCATTCCTCGTCAGGGAACTGTGACTTTGGCAGACGTAAGAAGCCAAATGACATTATAAGGCCTGACCGGGAGCTTGCTGTGACTCTTTGAAAAGCCTCACGAAGGAAGTAGGCGCTTTGCAAATATGGGCAGAAACCTGAGCATTCACACAATGTCTGTACATGCTGACTCCCCTGCCAGCATGAAAATAATGTAACTCCATCATGCAAGGCAGGGACACAGGCCATGTAAAGTCTTCCAACAGGTGGGTACCTAGAAACTAACATAATGTAAAGAACGGAAGAGGGGAACATAGGAAAGGATGAGTCCCAAATCCTCTCTGTTCTTTATTCTCCAACTTGTGCTATCGGAGACCTGAGTTTCCAGTCCTTGTATTGTGTATTCCTCTACTCATAAGAGTTGACTGAATTTTTCCAAGCGTCCCAGAGAAAGTTAGTGCATCTCTCTATTCCTTCATCCCTTTTCCATTTTCAGGCACATTTTTGGAGAGCAGGCTACCATACATTCATCTTCTCCACACGCAAGTCCTTTTTCTGCCAGGGAAACTGTCCCAGCTGGGCATCCAGCAATCTGCACATGCACTCCCAGCCACCAGCATGTGAGCCAGGAGCTCAAATGCCTTTGGGAAATGTCAGACCTGCTTAGGCTTATCTGCACATGCACAAAAAGCCCAGTCTACCCTCAGTGCACCACATTCACTGGCTCGAACCCCTTCCATGACATCCAAGCCATCCCAGGCTTCGCTGGGTTCACTGGACACCCCTACTCCTTGACTCCCATTGTGCCTGCCTGCAAAACTTGGCCATCCTCCACTGGGAGGGATGACAAAGCACAGCCCAGTGTCTCTGGAAACAAACCACCCTTCATCTCAAAGGGATGCCAAAGCAGGAATGGTCTGGTGCCCACCAGTCATGCACTGGTGCTGCCTGTCCTCTTCTGCAGGGCAAAACACAGGAAAACTGGAAGGCCCCACCACAGTAGTCTGATTTTCAAAGCATGAGGGATAACGCTGACCCACAACTCCTAACTTTACCCTCTAATAGTAATAAAAGGTAAGCAGATACCTACTGATATGATTTGGCTTTTGGAGGCAGAATGTTTGCAAGAAGCCTGTTATGATAAATATTTCATGTTAGACTGCAAAAAACAAATATTAAAGCAAAAGTATTTTTCTAGCTCTTTCCTTTTTCCATATAACAAGACAACATAATGAACAATCTGTGTAAATAATACATTTGAGAATCCATTATCTAAGTCATATGCATGTTTATTTCATTATGGTTTTGTTGCATATTTTAGTATAATTGTTCACAGGTTTAAAGCCAAGAGTAAAACAGAAGTAGACAAATCTACTGCAACAGAAATAATTAGTAAACTGGTTACTCTTTTGTTATTTTTAAATACTGGGGAAATGCCTTGCTAAAATTCAGCATACTAAATAAGAAAGATATCTACATTTTACTGAACTTGAGCAATTTTCTTTTCAGAAGGCCACCACACATTTCTCTTACGTCCTATTACTCTAAATGTTTCCACTTTTAACAATGGAGATACAAGAAAAAATTGCATTAAAAAAGCTCATATCAGATATAGCAACTGCACAGCCAGAAAATGGAATTCAGTAAATTCCAGTATTCAGTAAACACCAACAAAATGTCAGTGTTTTGCCAATTGGTCTCGCTTTTGTTTGCAAACACTCCCCTCAGAATAGAAAGTCAGAATAATTCACATTAATATTCACATTTCTTTTTGTCATGTCAAATCATTTCAGTATGGCTATACCTTTTTCTCCCAATCTATTAAACATCCTGCTGAATTTAAATGTATGTTCAAATGAAGCAAATTAAATGTAATGTTTTGACATTTCTGAAGCAAAGTTTGAAAACAAAAGCCAACTCATTTCTTGACATTTTCCCACTACGGTTTCACTTGAACCCATGTTTGGATTCAAGTGAAACTGTTTTCAAACAGCATGTTGTTCAGTAAGTGGCTGCTAATCAATTTTCACAAATCACCTCCATAAGCACACTAATTCCTCCTAACCACAACCCCAAGATGCTTCACAAAAACAAGGGCTGCCTCCATTTTAACAGCTACACTCATATGAAGAGCTCCATTTCCAGCAAATTCATGGTTTTTAACTATGATGGGAAGTAGAGGCAAGAAGAGAAGCAAGCTCTCCCAAGCCACAGCTGTCCACATCAGCCCCTCTCTTATCTTTATGAAAAAGTGCATTTTTCACACACTGGGAACGCTTAAAGGCACTGCCCCACACCACACCCCAGCTAATACACAGGAGCTAAAAACCTTATTTATGCAGGACACTGAAAAGGCCACAGTTTGCTACAAAGTGTGTCTTCTGGACTGCTCACTTGTAAGATCCCAGAAGTAACTAAAATTTAGTATTTTCAAGGGTAGGAAGTAGGGGATGGGGAAGAAATGGCCTTTGAAAAGGTGCTTCTAAAGTAAATCTTGAAAACCTTTCAGGAATCCCACAAGGTCAGTAGGTTACAAGGGTAGACTTATAATACACAAAAACTTTGAAAAGTAAAAAGTATACTACAAACAGCTGAAGAATAGTTGCTTATTCAATTTTAGGAAACCAACTGATTCGTTGTTCATTATGCTTTACCAGCTGCAGCCCAAAGGTACCAAAGAAGGACTTTGAAAAAAACATACATGTACTCTTCAGGACATTAAAGCAGACTTGGAAAGTACAATTCATAAGGAGCTGTAAGAATCAGAGACACGGTGACATGTCCTCACCAGGCTCCAAAATCCTGCAGTTCATTGTGAAAAAGGTAGTTACTAAAGCTAATCTGCCACGGGAATCAGCTCAAACATCTATAAACAACACAGTAGATTTTCTGCTGTTTAAAACTAAGTAATATCCTCTCATTCATTCATTAACAGTCACAGCTCATTACATGTCTGGGAGGTGTTCTGG
Source organism: Corvus kubaryi (assembly GCF_017639235.1). Lineage (NCBI taxonomy): Eukaryota > Metazoa > Chordata > Aves > Passeriformes > Corvidae > Corvus > Corvus kubaryi. The sequence goes on from NW_024580665.1 coordinate 800,128, forward strand.
ACTGCAAATGGGCCACTACAAGTCTTCCCCTAGTTCCACAAATTTATATATTGTATACAATGCAAACACTTCTGAGTAGGTCAGATATTGCAAAACTCAGACCCATGAAGCACTGGTCACTCTGGTGTGTATCTGCACATTGGCATGATTCTGGATGCTACTGAGCAGCCAGGATTACTGAAATCAATGTCACTAGTGAGGTGCTTAAAGCACAGCAAAGTGCTCGAGCAGGGAATTAAGAGCTTGAACTATTTCCTACTACGCTCATATTACCACTAGCGCATTTTTAGCATATTCTCTTACCTTCAAAATAGCATGACCCAGTGACAAAATCTGAAGTGTTATGCAACATGAGCTCAAAATGACAACGCTTTTTGATGAAAATGCATTGTACTCTCCCACATGGACTTTTAGGTCCAAAACATGGAGGACCTGAAAGCAGCAGGCCTGCCTACAAATTATTTGCAAGGATTTTACTACTCTCTAATAGCTGATATGGCACATCTAATTGTTGTACTTTGCTCTGTTCAGTCAGAGTCTTTATGGTATAGAGGCACTCCACAGCTGAGAGGTTTTTTCCACAACCTTACTCTTCTATTTTTGATAAACTAGTCTGACTCCCAAGAATCTTAATTGAGTTTCTCTGAAATATTCACTAATTAGAACCAGGACTTCACAATTTCCTAATTAATTTTGCATGTTTGATCCATTATTTTAAAATTCAGTGCTGAATACAGTTTGGCACTGCCATAGGCAAATAGGCAGGGAAGCCAAGATTAAAAAAAACCCAAACACAATGCCACAACCCTAAAAAACCCCAGCACAAAAATGCTCCTTGCTCTGACAACTGAATACACACAATAAACTATTTTTTTTTCAAATAAAAGTAATTTTTTTTTGTATCCTCCAAGTTAGTAATTCACACTCTAATAGGCTGGGTTGATAGTAGGTATGCCTTGAACTCAAAACGAGATAGTAAAAGACCTCTGGGAACACATGGTCCCACCTTCTGTTAAAAGCAGGGACTTAGGTTACATTAACCAAGACAGTGTCAAACAGCCTTGGATATTTCCAGCAAGAGTGACTCCACAACCACCATGAGAAATCTATTCCAGTGATGACTCATTCTCATGGCACAGAATTTTTTTCTTACATCCAAATGGAACTTTCTCTTAGCAACCTATTTGCCCTGTGCACCTCCTATACAAACCATCATTGAAGCACTTGAAAACTGTGACTAGACTGCCCTCAGCCTTCCCTTCCCGAGGCTGAAAAAATCCAGTTCCTTTAGCCTTTCTTTCTTCAACCCACTAAATGGTTTGGTTGCCTTTTGTTGAACCCTCTCTGGTTTCTCAATGTCTCTCTGGAATTGAGGGAGCAAAGATGGGACACAGTATTTAGGTGTGGCCTAACAAGAGCATTGTATCTCATGATTCGCTCGGTAGGCTCTTGCTGATGCAGTCCAAGGCACAGGTTGCCCTCCTTGTATCAAGGGTGCCAATTCCACACCCGTTCTGATGGGGGAGGAAAAGGCCGATCATGGTGTGGAAGCAGTAAGAGAGGCATGGAGACATTTATGGGAGCGTATTTAGGAGTTGCAGACAACTGAGTGAAAAGGAAGAAACACACTTAGTAGCATGCAGACTTCAAGGGTCTTATTAAAAATTGGAGGCCTGAAGAAGTTCAACACTAAAACCCCAAGCCACGCCTCTCTAGTGTATTACTGGTATTGCAGCCCTACACGCTTCAGTTTTCAAGGCAATCCATTCATAAGCACAACAGCATTTTAGATCTTGTTACAATGGCAGCAGTGCACATTAAGTTCAGACTTATTCCTGAGAGAGATCCCTGTGGCTGGGAGCAGCAGACAATCCCCGTTATTTGTTTGCACTAGAGAACCAAGGATCTGTGCAATGAGCTGCTGACTCCATCCCATGCACTGTGGCAGTGCCTTTACACACTGTTGCTTCCTGTAATTAACTAGTTTTTCATGTGGACAAGATAATCAGCTGTTCTACCAAAAACTGAAATAAAGCAAATGGATAGACAAACAAGCACTTTTAGCAACTGCTAGCGAAACAGAGTAGCATTTTATCATTTCTATAGAGTACAACTGATTTCCCTCCTTGACTCATCAAACTCTCAGTCCTTGAAGACTAAGATTAGCTTGAAAACTCTTAACTGACCACAAATGACAACAAAACAACCTGAGATTACGTGTCATTTTTAACGTCTCTGCGGCACTTTGGAGACTCTGAAATTGCCTTTCAGCCCCAAAGACACATTCTTTGGAAAGTGGCGACTTCTGACTCACCCACAGAAGGGATGGTTTTGAAGTTTTCAGCTTATACACATTCACCATCTGGATTATATTGAATGTAATTGTAATCTTTCTTACATTTAACCTTCTAGGTGCTACCATTAATTAAGGTTTTCAATACTGTCCACGGATTGTGACACTCCATAACTTAGCATGGTCTGGTGATTCTTTCCACACACTAGCCAGTCTCAAAAAGCACCATGTTGCTTCCCCCCACCACTCCCAACTCAATTACATCAGCCAGTTGTTCAGTGAAATAGAATATGAAGATCTTAACAGACTTTCAAATTAACATAAACTGAAATGTCATATTCATGTTTTGCTGCACTCCTGCCACTCTACATCAACAGCAAAGTAATTCATAACTCATGTCAGCAACTGAAGCACGATTCAATGCCAAGAAGAAACTGTGTTAAAAAAAACCCCAATCAATCAAAACCCCATACACTTCCTTACTCTCACCTGTTTCCTTTTTGTCCTAGAGTCTTACATGACCACATAGAAATAAAATATTAGCTATGCAGAGTCACTACAGGAAGGCAGGGCGGCTTCCACACCTGCTAAGCCTCAGCAACAGCACTGCTGCTTCTTCAGCAGCTGCATTACTGGGAAACCATGTCTTCCCTCTTGACTCTCATAGTTCCAAACCAGAGCGCCTCTCTCAAGTTCCCTGTGTCCTCAGACTCCATTAAAGATACAACCATTTTGCACACACAGCAGCTGCAAATCTGTCAGGGTTTATCATCAGGCTCCAAGATCATATGCCAAAAAACATCAGCCCCTGGAACTATCCAAAGACAGTGGCCTCCCTTTCCCTAGGCCACCGAAAAATGCCAAGCCCAGAAGGCTAATCCACATCACTAAAACAAAGGAAGACAAAAGCCCCAATCAGGTGCCTCTAGACATCAGAAAACAAGCAGATGGCACAGATGCTGTTGCTGACCTCATTTGACCCATGAAGACTTCAGAAGGATGAGGACTCTCAGAGCACGGCTGAATGAGAAGGATTAGGAACAATTCCTCTTTATCTTGACAACTGAAAAAACAGAGCAGCTATGAACTCAGAGTCTCAAAGCCTCCTCCAGAGCTCAGGAAGAATTGTGTGACCCAAACACATGAAAAATGGCAACCCCTTCAGCTGCCCCCACATCTCCCTTTCCCCATTTACTCAACAGAAAAATGACCCTCCATTGAAAATTGGAACATAGAAAATGCCTGAACAGGCTTCTATGGAAGACACACCTCTCATCAAAGATTATGAAACTAACAGCAAAAGTCTTGGAAAAAAATACTTCACCCCGAACATAGAGTTTTGTTATTACTAAACGCATAAGCACAGACCAGCATACAACTGTTCTACACCAAGGGTGATGTACCATCACTATCCAGCACTTCAGAGCCATGGAGTCCATACAGATAAACTCCTGGAAGTAATGGGAGTAGGCAAAGAACTCAAAACAGTACCATGTCTCAACAGATCCCAAGGACTTGCAAGTGACACCTTCAGCCTTCTCACTTCCTCCCAAATGACACTGACAGTTATGGGATGCAAAACATTGCTCTGCTGTCTGCAGGTCCTTAATGATCAGCAGCTCTACAAACCCTCAAAAATGCTGGCCCTCATACTTTGGAGAGCAACTGCACATGCCCTCCACACTCATTTTCATCCCTGGCCTCAAGAGTATGCAGGAGATGGGCAGATCTTGCTAGAAGTAGTGCATGGGATGTTCAGAAACTTCTTTCCCATATGCATTCAATGGAGATGGTGCAGAGACTGGACACAATCTGACCTTGAGCTCCTCAACATTCAGGAGACAAAGGCATGAAAGAGTCAATACTCATACTTCCCAACCGCCAGCAAATGCACTATTTCCAACTACTTTCAGTTTTCCCTTACTTTCAGGGAAGACTCTGTGCTACCACCTCCCACGGCATTATTCTGAATCACCTCTTACACAGGATTGTCCTTTGGATTCCAGCACACGGAAGCCAGGAATTAACTGAAAAACTCACCTGTCATTTCGAGAGGTAATGACGCCTAAGTCTCATGACTTCTGGGTACCACCTGATTTTTTTTGTATCTAATTCACACTTTCCAAAGGTTGAAGTTGCCAGTACTGTCATATTTATGTTCTGCTACTTCGTAAGTTGTCAAAAACATCTGCTGGCTTTTAGTCAGTTATTAGACACACATCTTTATAACATTTCTACACAGCTCTAGCATTGTTATGTGTACAATTCATACCTCTTCCATTTCATTCTAAAAGACCCTGAACTGGAACTGGAATAATTCAGTATGATCAATACTCTCCTTCAATAAATCTGTCAAAGATTGTTTTCCAATTCTAATGATGAATCCTCAAAATTTATTTCTATTTTTATAGAGTTGCATATATTAAAATATGAATCGTCTTCACAGCCAAAAAAGCAATTTAGTAATCCTGAATATAATTTATTTAGCCTGAAGTAAGTTTTTCTTTGATTATGGGCAAATTACTATGTGCAGTTTCTGAATGTATGGAAGAATCTAACACCTCTGGAGAATAAAAACATGCTCTAATGATGTAAGTAAATATATGGATAACAGAGACTACTTTATATAACTTAAATATTTATAATCACAAGCCTATACTAGACAAACTGCAAAATGATTCCAGAATTCCATTCATTCACTCTCTCGTCCTAGCATTTTATAGATCAGAGGACATACTACACAGAAGTTGAAAAGCGAGTATGAGCCTAACTTCTCATGGCCACTGCAGAAGCACTGGTTTTGTTGCAGCTGCCCTCCTTCTGAGAAAACAGATATTTGCTCTGGGTGCAAGGCCAGCACTAGGGAGATACCACCAGGCAGACACCTGAGAACATTCAGGTGGCACTCAGCATCTGCAGGAGGATTTCCAAACACACTGAAGCTTTGGACTGTGTGAAAATTGTTCACAACAGAGACGGAGCTGACTGCTGAGTGTGGAACGTACATTTTTTATCTGTCCAGCTTGGCTGTCATCATCAACCTCTTCAACTGCAAGTTTCACTGTCATGCTCCTGCTAAGAGCAGCTCCCTCCACTAAGCAACCCTCAGCAGAAAACCACACAGCCACTCTTCACGTATATTTATTTGACCAAAGCCTCAGTTAGGGGTGTGCTTGCATGGAGCTGGGGTTACACACAGCCCCTCACCCCTCCAGTGCAGGATGCACGTGCACAAAGCTTCCCCTCAGTGCCCCCAGCCTTTTGAGACCCTTTCTCTCAGTGCCTTCCTTAGATGTTCCAGCCAGTCCAAGTGCAAAATGAGCAGAGACTCAAATCACCCATTCCCAGAGCTGTCAGACCCTGCTCGTGAAGAACATGCTTGCTCAGTGAAGAACAGCTTTTGGGTACAATTTTAAATTATCACTGTCAATATTTCTTGCACATTTTGGCAACTAACACTCTAGTGAGCTACATGACAGCTCAAAACATTTTCTTTTGCAGCAGAGAAGCAAACTATGTTGCTCCTTCCTGATTCTGCCATGATTAAGCAGCTGATTCACACTCAACATTCATAAAAGATGACTAGATTGAAATTTTTCTTTCCCAATACAAATAAATCCAGACACAAAAAGAAAGTCAACTATTTCACAGAACATTCAGGAGGTTTAGGATCTTTTTACAGGTAAAAAACAACAGCACCTGAAAATCTCTCCTGGCTTCTAATCTGTCCATGTGAACCCCTGAGCATCTATTTTTAATCCAGTAGTACTAAGAGCAGTATCTGCATAACAATCTCAGAAACAACACAGACTTCGCCACCACAAAGAGTTACATGAGAAAGATCTTGCTTCTGACATAAAAATAATAATAAAAAAATGGTAGCATGGGAAAAGAGAGCCTTCCCAGAACTGCTTTTGTAAAGCACTTTCCAGAACCTATAGCTTCAAAGGGAAAGCATAATGTGACTACAGCAGATCTGCCACCAGAGTGTCTTCAGTGCACTGGAGAAAGAACAGTCCTGCATTGCTCCACCAGGACCCTTGCACATTTTTCCACAAAGGGATCAATGCACAAAGAGCCTGCACCCACACAAGGATTTGCCAAGCAGGGGCTTGTCAGCAGTGGGACTGAGGGAGAAGCAACAGCAGACAGACTTATTCCAGTGCCACTACTCTTCTGATGTACCTCCAAGAGTTCAGCAGCACAGCCTTTTCCTTCCTGTGTCTTCATTCTCCAAATGGGAACTTGGTTCCCTACTTAATCACAACTATTTCCTCCTCTTAGATCATTTTTAGGGAAGGCTTCACAGTGAAAGAACACTTTTCTAGGCTTGTTGTTACAACTACAGTAAGCTGTGCACTGCATAGCATACAGAGCGCTATGTTGTGGCGCACAATGTTAACTGCTGTAGTTTCTTGACTGGTGGTTCTGCTTTGATACCACAGCAACAAAAGTAATGACAGAAATCAATGACTTCATTGCCTGCCGGCAGAGCAGGGATAATTGGCACCTGTCTTGAAGAGCACTGCTGTCTGAGTTTGGAACTCCACTCAATCCAGGCCAAATTTAGCAATCACTGATGTAAATTTCTGCCAGACACCTTTCAAATAATTTTGAAAAAGAGAAAATAAGCACAGAATAGAGGGAAGTCAGTACAAAAGCCAATACATTTACGTGACCTGTGGCAGCAAAGAGACATGAAAACAGGACAGAAGAAGGGCCATGAAATTTCACAGGTGGTACATTTTGCATTACGCAGAAAAGAGAGCAAGATAAACCAGGTTATTACTGGAACAAGTGTCTGTCTTCTTAAATGGTGCTCATTTCTGCTTTAGGAAATACAGCTTTATCAAGAACAGCACCCTAAATTAAAGAGGTATCCGAACCTTATAGACTTGTCCATATGTTCCATTTCCAACAACCTGCACCAGTTCAAATATTCCTGCAGGGTCCTGCAACAAGAAGAAATAAAATTATTTGGATTACAGCAACCACTTCATAACAGACTAATCATACACCATCAAAATGAAATGTCTGAGGCACATCTCCTAATGATTTGTATTACACCCATAGGGGGAAACTGCCAAATCACAGGGTTAAGAAATGAATTAATATTAAAGTTTTCAGTCAAGTTTCACAAAACTCTATCTACAAAACAACTCAGTGAAGATTTGCAGGATGGTACTACAGCAGATACACCAAATAAATGAAGGTGTGTGAAAAACACAACAATTCAAATGCTGACTCAGCTTACCAGTAGAATAAAGAAAAAACTCCACATTTCCTAAGCCTTACCACACTCAGCAAGCTGAAGACTCAGCTGCTGACCTCTGCTGTGAAACACTTGGTATGAGCAATGCAACAAAGGAAAAAACCTAAAAAGCAGAATTGAAAAAACTACAGTATAAAGCACCTAAGGCCAGTTACCTTAGTGAAGGGAACGTACCAAACCAGACAACCTTAACTTACAGGCAGGCTGAGAACACTCAATCCTCCTGTTCTGCAAACATAACAAAGTGAATTTGACTGAGGTATTGAACTCTTGGCTTTGAACCCAAACCAGACTGTTGTTAATTTACATAAAAGATTAATGAGTCAGGTGATCAGTGTACCATTCCATATGAACCAACTTCTATCCTCCTGCTATAGCACCAGCTGCTCTAACAGCAACCACTGCAGCAAACGTTCTCCTGCAGCATTGCTGCAACCCCTCAGGTACAGGCAGCCCATCTTGTTGCAAGGCATGGGCAATGCTCGCTCCTGAATGACTAAGTACATTAAAAAAATCTGGTGCTTCAGTTAAAACTCACTTGAGCGATTTATTTAAAACCATTAAGAACTCAAGAGATCAGTTTCTTGATTTCTAAGCCATTTATCACTCTGCTCATTTCTTGCCATGGTATTACTCAGAGTTTTATATCAAATATTATTAACTCCATGTGTCAGTTTTACCACATCCGTTTCAGCAATCTGTCATGTCAGTTGATGCCTATTGGTCCTGCTGAGGGATGTGATACAGAAAAACATTACCTCAGAAGTACAATTTCTATGCCCCTGGTTGCAAAACATCCTTTTTTTTAAAGGTATCAAGCTACTCTCCGCTCCACTTACATGTTCATCTTTCAATATAAGTAATTCTTTCTTTATATCTGATATGGAAATGTTTACCTTGGCAAAATCCCAGTGGAAACACACAGGCTTTTTTTCTGAGCAGATTTGGCCTTTATTGGCACATTTGCCATGATAAAGCAAGAGCTTTCAGAGCAACACAGCCCAGACTTCCACACCTGAAAGTACTAATGAGTTATTTTGGTTTTATCATTAAGTTAAATGAGTTTTGATCTTAAACTTCCTGGACTGTCAACCTTACGAGACTTTTTTTTTTTTTTTAAAAAAAAGCAATGCATAAGCCAGATCAAGATTACTGACCCATGCAGGTCAGTCTGTGTCTTTTTTTCTCGGTCTCTTTATTTTAAAACAAGTCAGTAAATTGTCTAGACTTAAACCCCTCAATAAAAAGGAAATTGATGGGAACACTCACATATGGACTTAAGCACAGGCATAAAAACTGATCTTAGTGAAGTGCTTTGCTTCCTTCTCATTTCCTCATTTTACATTTTGACTAGTCTGGATATAAACAAGACATGCTTTTCTTCAGTGGGGCTAAAGTCAACAAATAAACCATTGCTACTGCTAAAGCAACTGGTGGGTGGTACAAAACCTCTGCTTCATGCGCAACCTCTGCACAGAACTGTGCTGTGGGCAGCTTGTGGTCCAGGCAATGAAACTCACAGCAGCCCTCTGAAGAACTCTCCCAGTAAAGGGCTTCCATGCGTAATATGTACTGCACTCCACAGGAAGCATGAGCAGCACCCTAATTCCCCACCTCTCCTGCAGAAAGCAGCATTGCTGAGTTAAGAAGTGCCCACAGTGCACAGAAACCCAGAGGAACCTAAACTGCATGTTCAACTTGGACTTTGCAACTGCTTCTCTCATTTAAATGCATGCTGTCTCCACTCTTCTTCTCTAAGCTTATTTATTATGCAAATATAGTAATTTAAGTGCCTCAAAATTAGCTTCTCTTTCCTCTTTCAATAAATTTCATTCTGATTTAGCATCCTAATAGTTTGCTTCTAAAGGCTTCTGACACTCTAGGAAAGATCCTAACAATTATTACTATTAGCATTAAAGTCAATATAGTGCAAATCCTACCCTGTCCTTGCTAGCAAACTGAGCATTAACATCTCAGGCCTCCACAGCTCTGAGTGCAGCCAAATACTTGCCATCTCTCATCTTTTAATCAGGACACCACAGTGAACCAAGCCTTGTTAAGAGTCATAAAGGATATTAATCTGGGGTCTGACTTTGGTCCTTGGATTGCCCTTGTTTGCTTGGGTATCAGCACTGCATTGTTTACTGGCATTCTTCACAATGGGCCACCTTCTTAATTATCTTGGAGTTACATGTCATCGTTGATGTAGTGCTTCCTGTCAGCTACCACTGAAGTCCACGGTCCAGCTAACCCTTTACCAGCCAGCACCTGCCAAATTGCTAGGTTCCCTTTGAAAGATGCCAAAATGCTGGCCTGAACATTCATCACTCTAAGGTTAATTACCATCATACATTGTACCATACGGTGGCCACCTTGGTTTCCCTCAAGTCATCTGCAGTGCACTCAGAAAGCAAGAGCAAGACTGCTGACCCAGAGGCACCCAGGCCACATTCATCTCCTCTGCAAGGCAGAACAAAAAGCAACACGTGCAGCAAGAGCCTCACCAAAATGCACTTTTCACATCTCTGCAGCTGAAGAAGATACAGGTGTCTGAAGCACAAGTTCTTCTACAGGGCCTCTGGACCTCAGCACCTAATGCAGAGTTTAACGGCTTTTTACCATCTGACTGCCCTGGTGAACCCAGCAACATCAGGAAACCACAGGCCCCCTTCTTTCCAGCAAAAGGCAAGAGCCCTGGCAAACACCCACATGGGGCCATCTCAAGCAGTTTGAAAGCGATCTCACTCACAATTGTATGAGGCTGGAGCACAGCACCAGACAGCTCCCACTAGCCCCAGGAACACCTCAGACACAGCAAAGGTAAGGCACCTGTCTTTAAATCATTTCCACAGCTCAGCCTCACCTGCCTCCCATTTCCTACTTAGCACAAACCCCAAACTAAGGCTGCTAATATGCTCAAATGGGTTTCTTCCAAAAGGAGACATTTATCCCTCCCCTGCTGAGGCTGAAACTCACAGTGCTCTCAGCCTTTGGAGGCTGCGAATCAGATGGTTCTGTCACAAAGCCTGCTGTCTGCTTTGCAGAATGACTCCTTTTCAAACTCACATTATTTTATTTATTTAAGGAGATGAGATTCATCTGCTAAAGCTCTAAAAAAGAACTTCCGTTATTTTGCCTTATACCCCTTGAGCAGAGCCAGATTAAACTTCTGCTTACTTAGACAGAAGTTTTTTGCCATCCCTCCTAACTTTCCCATCCCTGCTGCTTTTCATCACTCTGTCTCCAGTCTGGAACACCTTCCTCGCCATGTGAATATTGCAAAGGCTTCTCCCAGCCCTCTTTCTTTTTTCCCTGATATTTTTAGAAAGTGGCTTGCTTTGGTTTCACTGTCTGGGGATGACTGCTTTTTGCCACAATTGAACTCTTCTGTCGAGAGCGCTCCACAAAAGACCTGTCTGGGTTGGATGGGTTGCTCGGTGGTAGCTCCTAAGTAAAAAAGGACAAGTGGAACTCGGGGACATCATACACAGCCCTGTTACCGCTTTGTGGATGCGAAACACTGACAGCACAGCTTTTAATGTGGCCAAAGTTTGGCTTACATTAAAAACATAAGAGGACAACAATAAAAATTCACAGCAAACCAGATGAATACTGACTTTTTTAGCTTGGGGGCTGGGGGGGTGGGGAAAAAAAAATCCCAAACTTCAATAACAACAAAAAGGCCACAAAAGCCAAACCCCCACGCACCTATTTTCTTCCAGAAGATCCTAGTTTCCCATTTGTTTTCTCTCCACAGCATTCACAACACCTTTAGGGATGTCGGTAGAAATTATTTATCATCCTGGCAGGGGAAGGAGCCTCCGAGGTGCAGCGCTCCCAGCCGGGCAGCGCAGTGCTCCCGCGGGACTCTCGCTCCAGCGAAGGGAGCGCGACCTCTGGAGCCCGCGGGCTGCGAGACCGGGGCAGCCCCGAGGCTGCTCCCCCAAGCAGCCCGCACCCCTCGGGCATCTGCGCTGCCTATGGGGGGCAAGCGCAGTATCGCCCCGCTGTCCCCGCCACCACCACGGATGTCCCACGGTCCCCGCACAGCCGTCCCGCAGCGTCGGCGCTTCCCCCACGCGCGGCAGAGCGGAACCCTCTCCGACAAGCGGATAACGCGGGGCGAAGCCTCCCACACGCAGCGGAGGCGAGGAGCGGGGTCAGCAGCCCCGAGCCTGGGGTAGGGGGTCCGCCCCCGCCGCGGGGCAGCTCCCCGACCGTCCTTACCCTCAGCGCCGCCAGGTCGATGCCGTCCAGGCTGCGGGCGGCGCAGTCGCGGGCCATGGCTCCGCCGCCCCGAGCTAACGGTGCTGCGGGCGGCCCGCGCCGGCCCGGCCGTGCCCTGGCGGGTGCAAGGAGCCGGGCATGCCCGGCCGGCTCCAACGCCCTCCCCAGCACGGGCGGCCGCCGCCTGCAACTTTAGCGGAGAGACCAGCTCGCGAAAAAGTTTGCGAGGAAGTGACGTGAGGCGCCGGCGGGGGTCGGGGCCACCTGCCGCCGGCGGGGCGGGGGCGGCCGCCCTCTGCCCCCACGCGCGCTCCCCGTGGGGCGGGAATGGGGGGGATCGCCTCCGGAATATAGGAGTTTCCCCGCACGCGCCGCCCCACGCGAGGCCGGGAAGGGCCGGGCCGGGCCGGGCTGATAGCGGCAACCCCTCGGCGTGGCAAGCCCCGCGCTCCCGGCACAGCGCATTGGGCAATGCACCAGCCGCTAGCCAAACCCCTGAAGCCCCTCAACACTGCCGTGACAGCGTCCAAAGAAGAGGATTTTATACACACACGCTGAGACACTCCCATCCCCTTCCCCTGGGTGACGGCTGCTGCGAACACGAGCCCACGGGGGTGACGGCAGCAATGCTCCCAGCGCCGAGCTCACAGCGATGCTCACGAAGTCGGCTCAGTCCCGCGGCCCCACGCGGAACAAGAGCACGGGTGGTCCCCGCGGTGCGGAGCTGCCAGCAGCCCCTCCGCCAGCCCGGCCTCGAGAGCCGCAGGCAAATCCACCGCGGCACCGCAACCTCGGCTGCCCCTCACAGCCTCCTTACCCCGGTATTTGGGACCACAGAAAGAACACACCGTACAACCGCAGTGTAGCAGGCTGGAAGGACTTGTGAGTATTCCTGGGCCTCGTATTTAGAGACAAAAAATCAGTGAAATGCACATTTCTGAGACGAAGTCCTTAAACATTCCCGAAGGATGTTCAGGACATTGTCCCCCTGCAGAGAGCAAGCAAAGGGGCAGAAATTCTCAATCAGTGCTTTCACAGTTGCAGACATAAAATCAAGACAAAGTGGTTAAAGTCTCTTTGGTGCCTATTAGCACACCAGGACGGCTGCAATGCCAGCAGCGAGGGGCAGTGTTGTAATAAAGGCATTTGGCAATTTCCTTGAAAGAAGTGCTGATGTATCACTCAGCTTCAAAGTATTGTACAACAGCCCACACTAGGTATATTATAGCTAACGTGACCCTGCATTTGTGCTCTCTGCCTACCTGCAGGCTAGCATGTGGAGGCACTGCTAAAGAGTTGAGGCCAATCACTGCATTAAAGTGTAAGTTTGTTGAAGAACTAAACATGTAATGCAGCAACGTGCAATACAGCAGAAATCCGCACACAGCAGCAGCCCCGCCCTCTGCTCTCCCCTGGGCAGCATTTAGAAAATTCTGGCCCTCATGTCACCTTTGTCAAAGCTAAGCCAGGGCTTTGCTCCCCATTCAAGCCTTCCTGCCTTACAGAAATACATCATTAGCCTTTTTGCTTGTGGTATTTCTCACAGTCCCTATTTATCTCTTCTCTCTAACCTTCAAGCTGTCCTTTGTCTCCTGCCACTTTCCACTTCCTTCCTGCCTCCCTGGTGAGAACTGGTGTGAAACTCCAGACTGTTGTCTACCAAACACCCTCTCTCCTGCTCCATTTCTTAGATCCTTTGCCGAAATTAATCCTGCCTGTCTTGCTCACCTCTGATGAGTGCTCCAACTTGAGGATTAATTTCTACTTGACAGAAAGCTCTACCCAAAAATGAGATGAAAATCTGTGTTTAGAAGTATAACATGGCTTGGAGTATTTTTGTAGGCAGGTCTTACTAGCCCTGCTATGTGTTTTTATCACCACATTTCATTGCCTTCCCCCTTCACCCTGCTGGGAATTTCTGTGGATGCTCCAGTCCCACTCACACCACTGCAGGCAGGGCTCTGAGCAATTTTTCCCTTGCTGCTGAGGAAGGCAGAGAATCATTTCCCCATAAAGGCCTTGCAGGTCTAACAGAAGCAACAGTTGGTTTTGTCACCGATATTCACAGCAGATCTGTTGAGGCTACAAATGCCACCAGGACAGGCTACTTTACATAGTAGAACCAGATTTACATGGCCTGAGTTCTTCACCAGCTTACTGACTGGTTCTACAGACACAGAAATGTGTTCCAGGTGTCCCCCATGGCCTCATGCCCTGCTCCTGGCAAATCCTTCCCAAAGCAAACAGGGTGCTTGTGCTATCGCTGACCTGTGAGCAGGCTCTCCACCTTGCTCTTCTGCATGAAGCTGTGTGGCAGAGTAACTCCCAGGAATCAGGAATTCAATGCATTAGTGTAATTGTTAATAACCCCACATTCACCTTACCAATAATAAAAATTGAACAGGTTCCCTTTAAAATAAATTCAATATTAAAAATACCAAACAACCAAAGCATAACAAACACAAGAGACAATTAAATGCTATCAGTATAGCTTTCCTCTCCAGCAGCCATAGTCAAAACTCTGAAGCCAAATTCAGCAACCACAGACCTGAACATAAAAACCTTTCAAATGTCTATGTGCATGCAAAGGATGTTTTACATTAAAAGGGAAGTGCAAGAATGAAGGGGAAAGAACTTCCTTTGTTTCAGCAAAGGAAATGCCACTGTACCCCCGAAGTACTGGGCTAATTCTGAGCTCTTCTGTCATCATCCTAACAGAGATTTGGGTCCATAATAATCCTACCAAGAGTAATTGCCCCTGCCAGATGTGACACCCAGTAAAGGAAGAGATTGTTTAAAGCTGAGGCTCAAAATGACATGCTGGCTAGTTTCCTCTAGCTTGTTTACATTGGGTCTCAGCTACAGGTGTGAAGCTGGCAGAGAAATAAACAAGAAGATAACTCATAAGAGAACAGGATTTCTGGTCTACAGGAAATAAACAGCTCCTTAAAATGGGGATTTAGCCTGAAAAGGACAAACTTACTCTTTTTAGCATTTTTCAGTTCTCTGAACTGTAAATTCAGAAAAATTATCATTCATAAAAACTGCAACACACACGATCATCTTATTGAAATAATCACCCAGATGATGTTCAGGGAACAGACATCCCTGCCACTCCCATGGCTGTGGGAACAGCAAGACTCAGCAGCTCATGCCATATCTGTGACTCCAAAGCCAACCCTCTGCATATGTTTCCCAGCATTTTCAGGATACAAATCCAACCTGAAGCTCAGAAACCCTAAAGCTTAAGTTAGGCTCCCTGCCATACAGGTAGGAGACAAACCCCTCTTCAAGCAGGGTTCCCCTGCTCCCAACTTCATGATGGAGAGCCATCCCAGTGTGCCGGCCTTTCCCAGGACTCCTCTCTGCAGCAGCTCCCCAGTAGGTGCTCCAGCGTTCAACAGGATCTATGAACACCAGCTTTCCTTGGCACTGAAACACTCCCTGAGAGATTTATTTTGCTGGAAGTTTTCTTACCTTCCGTAAAGAATCTACACTATGCCCATGCCTGACGCTCCAACATCAGCACCTTTCTCCCAGAATAAAAATACTGTACAAAATTCTTCATCACTTTTGGATTTTATATGAACTAGAGATTCTAGATATCTCCTTAGTGTTTCTTTAGGGCACAACCCTTGGCTGACTAAGATTACACATTAGAAGTCTTTATAGGCTTGTATACAGCCTGGATATGTCTGGATGCTAGCTTGGTAGCAGTCACACAATGCCAGGAGTACTATTTTATGACCACAGAAAAGCAGAGAATACTTTTATTAGGTCACACCTTGGAAAATACCAGGATAACTTAGTGCAGCTGCTGCAAAAATTTTTTGGACTGCGAAGGGAAGATTTAAGTTTCAGGCCATGGACATCCAGTGACATTCAAATTCAGTTAAAAGATACTAAAAAAATTAAGTACCAACCCAATCCACTTCATATCTTCAGCATTCCTGGGACCCATTCCTACAGTGCTTGGAAATCACAGTAAAATGTTGTTGTTTTCAATGCATTGTTGGATTGTGCTCTGAATATTTCTCATGCTTTCTCCTGCTTGAACTAAAGAAAATTCCCACTTCATTCCAAACACATGAAGGCTGGGCCAGAAAGTCATATTTAAACCTGAATCTGTCTTCAGACTTCTGCTTTGCAAAGATTGCTACATTAGGATCAAGAGACAGGGTTGCTACCCTGAGTAAACTGGAAATACCAGAAATCCAGACAAACAAACCAAAACAATAATTTCCCGTACAGTACTCAGTAGCACATACAGTAGTTTTCAGCTCTTTAAAAATTAAATAACTTTTTTCAGTTCCTGGCAACAATGTTAGTTCAGTTTCACAGGATATCCAAAATGAGACCAAACAGCTTCCTTCCCAAAGGATTCCTGAGTGGACAGGCAAGTTGGAAAAAGTGCCTCTGACTACTGTAATCCCAGCCAGGATGTCCACCTCATTTCCCAAGGGTAAAGCTTAAAATATAGGTCTCCTACAAAATGTGCGTTACTCCAAATGCCACTGACTGGGACTTTTGCAGGAATTTATTTTCTTTCCAGTGGTACCCAGACAAGTGAGCCTGTGCCAGGCTGTCCCCACACACAGCACAGGGAGCATGAGGAGTCCTCCTCACAGCACCGATAACCCTCCATGGCTGCCTGACCCAGGACTTCACAGCATTGTTTCAGCTCAGCCCTTCAGAGTTTCTCAAGGAAACAAATGCTGCCATTGGAAGTTTCCAGTTTCCCATCAGCCCAGCACACAGCCCTGCTCTGCCTGAAAACAGCCACACCAACACTTCCAGGGAGAGGAGTCGTATCCTCTGTAACGATGGTATTTTGCACTCCTGTCTTTGGACTCTGTTCAAGCACCAGTTGAATCCTCAATGGTGATGTGCAGTAATACATGAATTATACAAGTAACTGTTTCCCTGTGTGAAAGCTATTTCTATTACTTTGTCTCTCCATGAGAATTTTTCCTACTCCGATTTTGTTTTCTTTCATGTGTCACTGACTATTTTACTGTGACTCTGCCTCATATCAGAATACCAAGTCAGTATCTGCCTCCTACAATGATACCAGTGCACAAAGGCTGTCTGGAAATTTTGCAAAATAAAGAGAAAGATAATTAATTGAAATAAATTGAACTCCCACATTTTGTGTAATTATTGTATCTTGCTGTTATGCAGCCATCTGCCTTGCCAAAGTTTTTCCCTTCCCTCCCATCTTCTGCAAATTTATTTCTTCATTCAAAGTAAGAACACTTTGAAACACTTTGCAAGGAACAGTAGCTATATGTTACTAGGTCATCAGATCCCAGTGGGGTTTATGAATACTGTAATGAATTTCAGCCCAACATCTGTCTGCTCTCTGAAACAGATGCAATTATGGAAAAAAATAGCTGCTGTCTCTTTACAGGCAGATCTCTCAGTAAAAAAAAAAAAAAAAAACAAAAAAAAAAAAAACCACAAAGAAAACTGACAATGCACAGTTTAATTGTTACCACATTCAATTTATCAGTCAAAATATCACATAGCAGGCGGTCTTTTTTTGAAAGCAAGACAAGTTGTGGTAATTCTTCTGGCAGACAAGCAGGGTTTTTTTGACTTTAGAAAATCCTGCAGGCATGGCTTTGCCAACCAAATACTAACTCTGGATGACTCAGACCATGGTTCCCTTTTATCCAAACCACTGAAGTTTGGTGGTTAGCTAAAAAGGAACTGGTATCTGAATCACCCTTAGTTGGGAGGAATTGTCAGATTAAAGTCTTGGGCACGGGGTTTTGGGGGCAGGGTGTTGGTTTGGTTTCTGTTCCCTTCTTTCCCAAAGGAAAGAAACAAAGATCAACAACTTTAAATGTGGGGACACCTTTCTTACTCAAAAACATATTTTTGAAAAATTAACTTTATCTTATCTTTTTAACCTTCTCATTGTCATGTGTCAATCTGGGCACATTCTCAGTAAATTAAACAGATTTTTCAGTCCTGTTGCAAGCCTAACCTGTGCCTCACAAAATTACACAATTTTAACCTTGCCTTAGCTACAAAAAAGCCCAACTCATTGCTCAAGTCCCTCTTACACATCTGCATTTCCCAGGCCCTCTGCTTCTCCTTTTCTCAGAGGAGAAAAATAAAGGAAAAAGAGGAACTGTAATTTATGAACCTCTATCCAGCCCTCTGGAACAAAACCTGCCCTCTGTGACCTATTAAACATCTTTGGGGAAGTCTCCTCTATTCTTGTTCCAACTTCCTTTTAGTTCCAAGCTGCTTTTCATCTCAGTATTTTGCCAACTCTGACCATTTCGAACACACTTGGGTGCCCCAGTGCAGTGCCTGAGTCTTTTAAATCCTCCTCTTTTCCTCAAGGGAAATGTATCCTGTGTTTGGGAGGCTGCCTAATTTGTGTGTGTGTCTTCTGGATGGGGAAAGCAAAGGGAAGCTCATTTAGGCATTGAGCAACAGTGTCCTCTTCCAACATTAACTGATGAATAAGTCTGTGTCTTTTCCTGTAGATCTGTGCCAGTCCTATCTAAACATTGTCTTTGTATATTAATAACCTCCATATAACTTCCAGCCAAGTTTCACTCGTGCCTGTAACACCATGCTCAGCCTGGAAAGAGGCAGCACAGCTCTCGTGGGGGTCTGTCAGCTTCTCACGGCACTTCACAGCATTTTGGGCAGAGCATTGAGTAGGTGCACTCGCCTTGATGTTGCTGCTGCACAGTGCAGCTGTCAGCTGAGACTGTAAACATGTTAAAAATTAAATCTGACAAGTTGTTTAGTGGTTTGGGAAGAATGAGAAGGCTCTGTACATCTGCCAGTCATTCACTGATATATAGTCATGGAAGTTTTGTGGGAAAGAAACGTGTTTGCACAGGTCTGAGACTGGGTGTATTCACTGTTTTTATTGATAACTTGGAAACAAATGCTAAATAAACCCATTGAAACAATATTCACCTGAACAGCAGCTCGTTCCACGTTATGTGCAAGCCCAGCATGCACACAGTGGGGTGAAGGACTGTGGCACAGACCTGCCTCCCATTGCCTGGGCAATGCCCAGAGCCCCAGAGGCGCAAACTATATCAAATCTGTGGGAACACCTCAGTGCAATACTGTAGGACAAGGGCTGATGTGATCAACTGCATAAGCAAGGAAAGACAAAGGAAGGGACTTTCCCTCCAACAATGCTTTGCTGAGGCATCAGCTCCAGCATCTTTCTAGTAATGCACAGAGCAGAAATGAAGACTTGGATTCAGTGAAAGGAGGGGGCACAAAAATTAATACTGAGGACAAAATTGTTTAATGTGCCCATTTGGAATAGCTAAAGCTCTAACCTTATTTTAAAAAGAAATGACTTTTTATTTTCTCCTAAGGAGAAAATAGTGGCATTTTAATCACACGAGACATAATGAGAGCCAGTAGCTGAAGCAGAAACCAAACAATAAAAACAATAAGTTCCCCCCCCCCCAAAAAAAAACACCAAAAAAACACCACCTCAAAAAAAAGCCTCAACAAAGTAGAAACAAAGGCATCACATGTTCACAGAACTCCTGGTTTCCATTTCTCATGGGTCTCTCAGTCTCTCACTTTCTGGTTCCTAGCGTGTAAAAGAGTGCTCAGACCTCCCCAAATCAGAGCTGCTTTCAGCAGCCTCTCAGACAGCTTCACTAGTCCAAAGTTACTAGGGAGCCAGATGACCTGGCCACAGCAGCTTCTGTGCCTGTTCCCTCTGGAGGGCTGATGGCTGCTGTGCAGGAGCAAAGTGACAGCCAGGCCTGAACTGCCACCCTGTAGCACACTTGGGCTTCGCCTTCCAGCAGGGAGATTTGGGGATTTAAACCAGTTTCCTTTTTCACAGCAGCTTAAGTTCTTTAAGGGGTTTAGCTCCATAAGCCAATTAAACATCTTTAAGTCCTTGAGCTCTCCTACCTTCCCCAAGCAGTTTGCATGCTTACATGGCTTTACAGGCTGAAAGCTGACTTCACCTAGCCACGACCTGAGCATCTTATGAGGTCACAGGCCAAGCAATCCCAGGTGGAGTCAGCAAGTCTAGAATCCTCTGCAGACCAGAGTCAGAATGCTGCACTCCGTGGCCTACATCCTGAGAGCAAATTCTTGCCGGTTTGGAAAAGGCCAACTCCACCTTTATCATTTGCTTTCAAGAAGTCCCAGCTCTAGGTTATAAAGTAATGGATGGCCCGTGCGCTCATAAACTTTCCTCACTGAGAGTGGGAGTAAACCAGTTATTATCCTCATTTACACATCCACTGTGGAAGGGTAGGCAGACATAACTGGTGTCATCCCCTTGGGTCCCATCCCAGTGCCTTATCTCTCCTTCCTGTCTTTTTCCTTTGGATTAGTTAACTCTACAAGTAGGAGAACAGTAATACAGTCATTTGATATTTAAATAGGAAACCTTAGAACCAAGTCTCTGAAGTACTGTTCTTTCTGTTTGTTTTTAAATGGACAAATCAGCAACATCTCGAAAACCAGAAAAACACAATATAAAATTTTATGAGAAGCTATCACCAGCCCCGTTGTTTCTTGTAGAACATATCCTGCATAGCTAGATATATTTATATATAAAGCATATAGATTTACATTATATATACATTTAAAAAATCATTGTATATCTCCTAAATGCTCTTTTAAAGTCAGTTAATAACCATATGTCATTATGTTGTCAGAATACAGTTTTAACTCCTTCAAAGGAAAACCAACATGCTGCAGTAACAATGTGATTCTGTAAACAGTTGTAGATTAACATTCAGTGACCACTGATCTTCTCCATAATTAAAAATCCCCACCAGCTGCCCAGTCTGCTTTTGTCAGTGAACTTGCTGTCATTTTATAGCAATAAATATACAGTTTTATCACATACTTGAGGTGAGTTGTGCTTGTCCCTGGAAAGGAGCATTTACATGAGTGTTACGTGAAGGGCAGACCTATAGCTCTGGAGCTGCTCAAGGTCACCATCTCTGCTTCTTCTAAACCAGTGACAAATCATCCCAGAAAGCTCTGCTCAGCACCCAGGTAGTGCCCTCTCCATCAAGTTCACCCAAAAAGGATGTGACACTGAGGTTCAGCCCTTGGACCCTGAAGCAGATGTGGGGGTGCTGGAATGGGCTTTCCAAGATGAGCCCTGTCCCAGTAAAGCACTTTGTGTCATTCATTACCTGAACCCAACTCAACAGTGCCTTTGTGCAACTTGGCAACCTGCAGCTGTCACTTGCAATTTGCAACACACTGCTCTGCTGCAGCAAACAAGAGTGATGCCCTCCACCATGGTCCCTCACGCTTCCCCCCCAGGAGCTTCCAACCCACCCCAGTTTCAGGGCACCTCGGCTGTGAATCGGTGGTTTTTGGGTGGTTTTAGCCAGCCCAGCACTGCTCCCCTTGGCCCTGGCCCTGATTATGCTGAGCCATTTGGGACACAGTGGGGGTTGTCCCCCCAGCCTGGCTGGGTGTGGATTAACACCCACGTGCTCAGCACCTTCTCTTCTTTAATCTGTTCTCTCAAACCAGAATCCTCAGGCTGGCTGTGAACAGACATGCACACACTGTAGGTGCTCACACACCTCCTCTGAGCCACATGCTTTGTACCATCTCTTGCTTTGAAGCAGCAGTACCACTTCCATTCTTTTTCCTAGGTGTTTTTTTCTTTGATCAATAAAAAAAAATTTTTTAAAACCTACAGGAAAAAAAAAAAACCAACCAGAAAACTTTCAGTTTAACTCTGCAATACTTGAACCCTTTTGTTCTTTTTGCTGGATTCAGGTCACCCCACAGATATCGATTGTTTTGTTTCTTGTCCAGGCATGTCCTCCTGCTCAGGCTGATAACAATTTGCTTCACTTCTGTGTGGCTGTATGGGTTTGGGTTTTCCCTTGACATTTCTGTGAACAGTGTAGCAAAGGTTGGTAGTGTTTATCCTCATTCCCTTTCTCCTTTTTGCCTATTTTGATTATTCTCCCATACCAATGCTGGCTGTTTCTCCAGTCATATTTAATCCCCTTTGTGGCCACCTCAAATTTTCCAATGCATATGCTGGCATTAAATTGCCTGTTATCCCATCCTAATTTCCATGTTACAACTGCTCAGAGGATAATAAAAATTTATCAATTTTTTTTTTCTCTTTTCCTTTTTTATTGGTTATTGTTCATCTATACTGGGAGAGCCTGTGAGTCCTTTCATGACTATTATTTTTTACACATGTCCAAGCTCAATCTGAGAATAAGAAAGCTTCCAGGGCTGATCCCTTTTTGGCCAGCATTTCTATTGCATTTTTATTTTTAACCTTTTGAGAGCATTTTCTGCAGTTTTGCCTTTCCAGCTCTCAGATAGGAACCTGGGGTTGGCAGGGAGGGCTTACGGGGGCCAGCTCTGGGGTGACTCTGCAGTCAGATGTGCTGAGCCTCTTTGCAGAGGCACAAGCTAAGAGAAAGGTAACTGAGATCTGGTTGCCCTTAAGGTCAGGAGGGACAATTCTGGCCTCTGTGACTTTTGTGGTCTTTCACAACACAGCTGACGCTGGGAAGATTTGGTTGGTTTGAGTGGGAAGCTCACTTCTTAAAATTTGGTGCAGTACTTGATGTCCTACCCATGTAAAGCTGGGGAAGGGGGGGTGATTGTGGTTTTGTACTGCAGCTGGCAAATTGAAAATACTTCTGGTAACTTCCATGTTAGAGGGAATCACAAGTTCTGCCAAGCCACATCACATTAACTAATCTAGTTACAAAAACACAGACCCTGTCACTCACAGGTCTTCTTTTGTCCTCGATAAGAGACCATTGGACCAACTGAAGCCCAATGCTCAGTTATTACAGTCTTCCTTTTAAGCCATCCAGATTAATGGAACAAATTCTCATTCAGAGAAATCAGGTACGGATCCCTAGTGACTGATTCGACTCTGGCTTTTGAGCAGTATAAATTACAGCAGAATATCATTATTAATTTCAGCTGTCCCCTGTTCTGGCAAATTATCATTCATCTCCCCAAATGAGTATCTCAGCTGGAGACCTTTATTTTATCATCTTAGTGGAAAAAATCTGTACTGTTTCCTCCCTCCAAATTAGCAGTCTATGATTTCCTTGGGGAAGTCTTTCTTAGATGCAGTGCTGACTAGTGCTTGACTAGCAGGCACCAGCACATTTTTTACCTTCCAACACATACCTGAAATGTCTCACCAGGTCTATGGCTGCCTGCTCAGGAGTTAGTCACTTCCTCCATAGCCTGTAGGGAAGACAGCAAAGTTAAAGAACTGCTCAGTGCTAACAAAACTTATTGTTGCTGTCTCACTGCTCACATGTACACAGAACTAATTTCATTCCATTAGGAACACACCCAGGCTGAGGCCAGGGGCTGATCATTAAAGATTGGTTTCTTGATGTTACCTGGTAAGCTTCTCAGTCAACCAAGTACGATAAAACGTAATTTCTAAATGTTGTAGTCAGCCTCACTGCCTAAATGCTGTATTTCAAGTTGCCCATGAGGAACTTTTCCCTTCCCAGAGCCAGGGAATTGCTCATGTGGCTCAGTGCAAATTACTAGTTAAACTTGACAGTGTTTTGTCAGGGAAACAATGTCAGTGCAGGGTGGTTGAGGGGATCAGCAGGGCTACCCCAGCACATGGTAAACCTGGTAAAAAGCACAGTGGGCCAGGGCAGGGGAGGTCAGCCCAGGGGAAAGTCTCATTCCCAGTGGTGCCAGGCAAAGCCATGCAGACACACTGAGGCTGATGATTATGTGAGGTTGTTCTGCTTCAGCTACTTTGTGAAAACACTGCTTCCACACCAGAGTTTTTAAGTACTATTAAAGAAGGTAAAAACTTGCTGCAAGTTAAACTGGCCGTGGCTAGGTTACCTGGTGATACTTCAGCCACTCTCACATTGTAGCTTTACCTCCAGTGCTATTCCTGTGGCTTTTTGCTGGCTTAGGGGGAGTGAGTATTAGAAATCAGACTCTCTCAAGAGGTTTATTGGAATGCAGTTGCATCTTCTTTTGTGGAAGGGACAGTGACAGCTCCTGAAGCCCTTTGTCCTGGATGCTGGCCCCAAACGGACATCCCTGTGCCACCCCTCACACACTGTACCCTTTTGCACTCCCACCTCAACTTCTGTCACCACCCTGCACAAACCACTGCACTTTCCCTGGCTCTCTTGGAGAGAATTACAGTCTTACCGTGAAATAACAAGAATCAGGCTTTTAAAATCAGGAAGTTTCTCTAAGAGACTTCTGTGCTTTTGCTATAATTGCTCCATATGCTCCTCTGACAATTTCCATGACCTTATTTCTCAAAAAAAAAAAAAAAAAAAAAAAGAAAAAAAAGGAAAAAAAAAAAAAAAGAAGAAAGACAACTCCCATCATCCCTCAAGTCTCAGAAGAGCTTCCACGCAGTAAAGGAGAAGCAGAGGCTGCCAGTTCTCTATCTGGATCTCTTCTTACATGTTTAACCCTCAGGGTACAATGGATGCTGAGAATTACTCTTTCGTAACATTTGTTTGGCTGCCAGAAAGGAAAAATGATTAGAAGCTCAAAGGTTACATTGCTGTATTTTGCAAGAGAAGCCCTTGTCATGGGCTGCCTCTATTTTGCTGACTGTGGATGTGAGCTATGATGCTCAGCTGGCCACAGGCCACTGGGGTTCTCTGCCCATTGGGCTCTGCTGCCCCAGCTCTCTGTCACATCCCAGTGCTTGTGGTGCTGTGTGGGAGACCTGCACTGCTGCCCTGCAGGGCCTGTTTATCCTGTCTTGCTCCCATGGGCAGCAGCACCCAGACATCACAAGTGGTACCCAGACCTTGCCAGTGGTATCCAAGACCTAGTGTCTCATGTCCCACTTACTCTGCATGACTGTGACCAGCTTTATATGGCATATTAAACACTTCCTGCTCTGTGCAATGCTATTTCCAGACCCTCTCCCTAGACTTCAATACATTAAAAACAAGTAAGATGATGAGGTTTTAAGATACAGTGAATGGTTTAAGAAAGGGATTTAAAACAAATTGCCAAATTAATGACTATTGTTATTGTTTCCTATATTATTCCCTTATTAGCCTGTTTCCTGAGGGCAGAGCTGTTTGGATAGGATTTACCTCTCTTTGGACCCTGAGGAGCTCAGAAATTTGGTATAAATAGCTTTAGAAACCTTTTTATGGGTTTTAGAGTAGGCTGCAATGATCACAAGATGCTGCTGCCATTGTGTCCAAACAGAGCCCATGCCCTACACATCCCCACCAGCTGCCAGCATGGGCAGGTCTGTTGGACAGTGGTGGTGGGCTCCTTCCCCTCAGCTCCTGCCCCTCTCTGCCCTAAATTTCTGCTCTCTAGCATCTCTTGGATACACTCACCCAGCCGGGCTGCTTCTGCCATGTCAGTCTTCTCACAGAGCACTCGTGCCTCTATTTCACAACTGGGGAGTCTGCCAAGGACAAGACAGGTTGAGAAAGTTCATTAACATCCTCCTTTGTTTTGTTGTCTCAGGCTGCTCATTTTTGTTCCACAATAAAGGGGCTGCTTTGAATTATCTGTGCACTAACCTGTACCTACACCTGCATTGGTCTGGGCAGTTTGTGCAGAGGGTAACTGAAAACTTCTGGCCCTGGGTTGAAGCCTTCCTTGCAGATTGTCAGTGTTACATCACAGATGCTTCTTCTGTTCATTATGTTGATCAGTGAAAGCAATGAAGCTTGAACTTTGTTCAGATTTTCCCTGAGTTTGGCAGCATAAGAGCCAGAGCTCTAATATGGGTTCAGGCTGGTTGTTAGGTACAAATTATGTGTCAGTTCAGTGTTTTCCCCTGCTGTCTTCTTTTGCCAATAATTTGCTACAGCACACAGAATTCCTGTCAGCCTGCGTCCTTCCAAAGTCACTTCAGTGCCTGTGATCAGCTTCTGTCTTTTCCCCTCTCTGCAATGAGTTGCTGATCCCACACAGAAGCATCACGATTCTCTCTGGGAGAGCTCTGTTGTACCCCCAAAACAGCCCCACTGTGACCCCCTTGGGGCACACCAAGAGGTTGTTCACACAGCCTGGAACAAACTTTTTCTGTTGTTCAAGATGATGTGGCCACAGAGCCAGGATGAGGCAATTTGCCCTGGAGTTACCAGTCCAGTTCAGGGAATATTATCTACTGGCCAGAGCTCCAGAGCGGGATACTGTGGGCACAGCCCAAACTCTGCCTTTGGTTTTGGTAGGATCTTGAGTAAAATGGTTCTAAACCCTATTTTTCATTTGCTAAAGGGTGGATGAAAATATTTCCCCAGAGGAGTTAGATGTTAGATTGATTGTTTCATGATCACAAAGCCTTTGATACCCTTTAATCAAAGAGTTGTTAAGGGTTTTAAAGGTTGTAATAATCTGTGGAAGAGATATTAATTCTCTGTGTGCAGCCTATACAGAACATGGAGTCTCTAATGGTATTTGGGGACTAAATATTAAATGCTCCCTTTAAGATGCTGACAGAAGTTACCTTTCAGCCTCACACATGAGCTGATTAAAGTAAAGTGTGCTTTGAAAGCTTCTTCACTTCTCATTAGATCCTCTCTTCTTGAGTCACCTCATAAGAGGCTAATTTACATTAAGTCTAGGCCACATTAGGGTCTGGATTTCTCATGGAAATACATCTGGGTAGCAAAAGCAAAACCCCTTTTGCTCTCTGCATAAGAATCAGTAATTCTTTCCTCCACATCATAAATCCCAAGGCATGCTCTGAATTCAAAATAAGTTTGATTTAGAAAGAAATTAGGTGCATATTCTTCCTTTGACAATTTTCATTCCTGCCTTGTCTTGACTGTATTTCTCCATTAAAAGAGGACACCAGAGATTTGCAAATCCCTCTATCCAGTATGAGCACAGTCTGAACTGGTTCTCTATTTTCCAGGAAAATACTGAACCCACTTTGCCATGCTGAGCATGGTGGATATCTCACTGCCCTCAAATTTAGCCCTGTTGTGCCACCAGCTCTGACAGGTCCAGCAGTAGCTGTTGGTGCTCCCACTCCAGCAAACCACTTCAAATATCCACAGTGGATACTCACAGCCAGGAAAACATTTACCACCCACTGCTGTGTATGAAGGAACTACTTTACAGTCTTAGAAATTGCAAAACTCATCTAATATAAAATACATCGTTCTTTGTGTTTGTCCTGAAGACAAAAAAGCCCTTAAAACCTTGTAAAACCAATTACACTCTATAAAAACAAATTAGAGGAGTTTATAGAATACCTACCATGAGAATCTGGCTCAGCTTGACAAACTGTATTTTTATTATTATTATTTGCTTTACTGCTTAGTCTGTAGCTGTACAATAATATTGCAAAGAAGAGAAAATGCTGACAGGTCATGTTCTGCTTCTATTGGCAGTGCTGATATTTTATATTTATATGACAAATATCCTGGCAAAGCTTGGTAACTTTTATTTTATGTTTCCTTTTTTTAGACATTGTTTTATACCTCTTTGAAGCAGCCTTATTAACCTCTGAATTTCTCCAGTGGCACTGAAATGATCAAATGGCTTCTTGGGGTAAGCATTGCAAAGCTGTCCTTCCCTCAGCACCACAAACACTGTAGGTCCTTTCTTTAGGGAAGCAAAATATGTTTCAGAACACTGTTATTTGTGTTTGCAAGAATGTATAATGCCATTACTTTCAATTTTCAAATTCTGCTTGCTTCCTATAACAAAATATTCAAAAATGCCATATTTTTAACATTTGCTGGGCTAACTACTGCTAAATTGGAACTGTTTCAATCAATGTTATTTATGAAATTTCAAAACCTTAAATATTTCCAACACTATAGCAGAAGGTACATTTCTCTGTTTTTCATTATTTTATAAACAAATAGAACAATATCGATTATATTAAATCAATATTATTGTACTGTTCACGTACCCGTTTTCCTTTGGGCCTGGGCAAAGAAACACTTTGGGCATTGCATGCAAGTTGAAAACCCGTGGAACTGCAGAAAGCGTGAGGTTTTACTTTGTGGGGAATTTTCCCACACATAAAGAAGCAGATTTTTTCTTTTTCTTTTTCCTGTGGATGAAACCAAGAAATTCCCATCCAACCAAAACCTGAAAATTTCATTTTAAAATTATCAAGACAAGGGATCTGAAGCAAGTGGGCTGGCAAGAAATGACATCTTTCTGGGGAACTTCACACAGCATCCATTGAAGAGTGGACAAATATGATGCATTCATACAAGAGCTGTCATTCCCCTTCAGTTACTCAGTGTTTCTGCCTGGAAAAACCCTTGGGTTCTGACTGTGCTCTTCTTCCTCTCCCTTCTTCATATTCTCCACTTTTTTCTTAGAGTCCCAGAAACTCTGCAGCCCCAGCAGGAACCTCCAAGGGTGCCCAAGAGAGGATGCATAAAACGCTGCATAGCTGTGGTCTCCTGCAGACAGAATTTCTAACCAAGCCATCCCATGGGATGAGCTCTCAGTTGCCCAACTGGGACACAATGTAAAACCCCACTGTTCTCCCATCCATGGTGGAGTTCCCAGGGTGGTGTCACTGCCAGGCTAACGGGCATTGAAGGCTTCAATTGAAGGTCATCCTATGACCATCCTATGACAGCTCTTCTCACCTCTGTTTAGACAGACATTGGGAAAGCTGCTTGGAGCTCTCCATAAAGGCTGAGTTCTAAAGGCTGCTGAATGCTGTGATTTCTGCCACTGAACTGCCCTTCCAGACCCCTGCTCAGCAAAGTATTTCTCACTGAATTAAGAGGAATTTAAGTATGTGCTTATGCATTTCAATGAACAGAGATAGCCTGTTGAATCAAAGGAACTACTGAGAGCAGAAGCCCTTAAAAATAAAGATTTTTTTTCCTGTAAAAGTATCTGTTATTTATTCCCAAGTTCTTATCTTGTTTATAACGAAGAACAAACAAAATTCCTTTCCCAAAGATGGATGATCCTGGAGCATATGCATACCAAACAGGGACAAAAATAAGCTTGATTTTAGACAGAATAAATAAGCAAATGCTTCTTAGTCTCTTGCCTTCTATCTCTCTCTTTTGTCTCTTGTATTCCTCTGTACCCAGTAAGCATAAGGTATTATGGCCTTATCCAAAGTCTGCTGAACTTGATGGAACTCTTTCTGTTCGCTTGAATGGGTTTTGGAGCAGACCTGGTGGCAGAGTATGGCAATATCTTTATAGAGGCTTCTCATCTACTGTCTAGAAAAAGGAATATTATTAAAATACCAGCCCAGAACACAGCCCCCAAGAACTGTCAATATTCACTCTGTTACTTAATTTAAAATTACCCTGTTTTCTTGCTGAACTTTCTTTAGGAGTATCAAGTCTGTAACACTGGATAGGCTTCCAACCTCTGGCTCATTTTATAGACAATCTTTGAACCACTATTGCCTCTGAAGTACATCACACACAAAAGTAAGTACACAAGCAGTAGCTTCCAAACATTACCATAAACCATATTTAAGATGAATGTGCCCCAAACCAGAAGTCCCCATGGTTGCAATAAGGATGTTTGCTGCTGGTGATTTTTGTCACTGGGCAAGGCACAGCCTGACAAGCTGGGGGTGGTGGGGTTGCATAGTCAGGGTGGTGTCCTGGCCTCTCCCCTGATAAATCCAGCTGATAAAGCCACCATGGCTTTGGTGAGACAGGAACACAAAATGCCTATATGCCCTTCTATTTCAGCTAATGAATTTCACATGAATAAGCTGGGACATTTTTGCCACCAAGGCCCTGACCCAGCTGTCACTGCTGCCACAAGGGACCCCACTAGACGGCTGCTATGGAAGTGATCCCCACAGTGGGACAAGCTCATGGCTCCTGTGCCACCCAAGTCCCATGGATGGATGCATTTCACTGTTTGACAGGGATTTTCCAGACCCTTAAGTGTTACCTATGGAAACACTTGGCCTCTTGCATGTCATAGAGGGGGCTCAAGCATGTCCAGAGAAGGACACAGAGCTGTGGAAAGGTCTGGAGCACAAGTCTGATGAGGAGTAGCTGAGGGAGCTGGGGGGGCTCAGCCTGGAGAAAAGGAGGTTCAGGGGTGACCTTCTCACTCTCTACAACTCCATGAAAGGAGAGTGTAGCCAGGTGTGGCTTAGTCTCTTCTCCCAAGTAACAAGGAACAGGACACGAAGAAATGGCCTCAAGTTGTGCCATGGGAGGCTTAGATTGGATTAGGAAAAATTTATTCACTGAAAGGGTTGTCAAGAACTGGCACAGGCTGCCCAGGCAAGTGGTGGAGTTGCCATCCCTGGAGGTATATAAAAAACATGTGGCTGTGGCACTTGGGGACATGGGTTAGTGGCGAGCTTGGCAGTGCTGGGTTAACGGTTGGAGCCAATAATTTTAGAGATCTTTCCCAATCTAAACAATTCTATGATTCTGTACTGGTATCACACAAAACTGAGTCAACAAGAGGCCCCCCAGGCTCAGGTCCCCAGCCCCACACTAAAAGCAGAGGGGTACAGGCAGGTCTGATTCATGTATATATTGTTGCAGTACTCAATATACACTTCGAAATCTGAAAGCAGATTGTAACTTGGCATCTATAACTAAAAGGTATCGATACACAGACACTCAGTGTGCTTTTGCAAAATGACAGAAAACCTGTTCTTTTCATGTTTCCTCAATACAAACATGATTGCATTTTGCTTTAGAATACTACTGCTCTGAGACATATTATCATCAGGTAAATGAATTTGTTACCCATATTAAATCCTTGTAAATAAGAGAAGCAGACCAACCTGCATGTTTTTTTCTTTTCTTTTCTTTTCTTTCTTTTTTTTTTTTTGTTTGCATGCTTAATACAGAACTAGCAGGTTTAAAATCTCACTGAACATTCTATGTGAATTATCAGATTCTAGAGTAATGTGGGAAGGAAAATAATGAAAAGTACAGCTTTTCATTTAAACATATGCAGCTCTTTTCATGCAGGGTTTTCTTTTAGGATTGTTTTTCTGGTTTTTTTTTCTTTTTAAATTACACTTTGCATTAAAGAACATAGCCGGTGTAAACACAGTCTGTAACACTTATAAAACAGTGCAAATTTTGTAAATTTTTGGAAGGAGGTTGAAATACATGTATTTATAATGGAGGTAAAATCACTTTCTTTCTCAGTAGAAAAATACATCTATTAAACACCTATATATTTGGAACTTAACTTCACAAAAGAGCAAGTTATAGTTCTATACTGTGTAATAAATTAATATCTTTCCTAGATTTCCATTTTCAGTGTTAGTGTCAAATGCATAATAACATTAGAAAAAAATGAGAGAAACATGTATTATTTAGAACCTAATGAAAAATCTTACTGACAATAACTGGTGAAGGAGGGCACAGAATAAAGAACTGGGAAAGAAGCAATGGAAAAATACTGACCTCTATGAATTATTGCACATTTGAGATCATTTTCATGGCCTTTGAGCCAATTCTGGATACTTTTTCAGTCTTAGGTCAGTGCTTGTTTCCATTTGACAATTTACAATTTAGATACAATTCAGGAACCACTGCAAAATGTCAAGGATTTACTGAGCTTGTTTGCTGATGAAACCACAGGCAGCTGAGTGCAGAGTGCTAACTTTTATTCATGCAATCAAAGCAAACAATGGTAAAGACATACTGAAGCACAGGCAGGGTTGCCTGCCATAAAAATATTTTT
Source organism: Corvus kubaryi (assembly GCF_017639235.1). Taxonomy (NCBI): domain Eukaryota; kingdom Metazoa; phylum Chordata; class Aves; order Passeriformes; family Corvidae; genus Corvus; species Corvus kubaryi. The sequence continues at coordinate 831,555 of NW_024580665.1, forward strand.
GGGAACTTGCTCCAGCAGATCTTAGTGAGACAAAACTCTCATGTCTGCTGTGTTTTAATTAGAGCCATGCCAAAAACTGCAAAACTGGATTTTGCCTTCATTATTTGGAGCTTTTTTCCTTTAATACAGTTGTCTCCATTGCCTGACCCTGCAATCCTTAACCAGCTGAGTATGGAAATCTCCATGAAACACACTGGTACTTGCTGAGCAGCAATGCCTGATGCTGAGCACTTGTGTAACAATTCTCATCCACTAGCAGCAGGAATGCCATTCAAGAGAGCTAAATGACAGTATCCTATTTGACTGATGGGATCACTCACACAAGTGTGAAATGAACAACCTTACCAGTTGCTTAAAAATATCACTTTTCACTAGTTGCACAGACAGCAGAAATATACCTGCTTCTGCCATATTTAAAAGATACATAAATTGGCAGGTAGACAAACAAGAGAGAAAACTGTTTCAGGTAATTATCACTGCAACAGGAGTCAGACTTACTAGTAAACCTGAATAATTTAGCACTTAATCTCTGAATATTGCTGTAGTACTTCTTTTCTATTGCTGATGTTCTCACAAAAAAAGGTTAATTTCAAATTGTAACTACTGGTTTTGGAAAAAAAATACTACATAAAATTACTTTACTACAAATCTTAGATCTTAAGAAATTTCATATTAATGAACTGGCCATTAGACAGCTAAATTTATATTTAAACCACTTGGAAAAAGTCATTAAAAATCTGCAAAAAATTGTGAAATAATCTATAGTTGACAGAAAAAAAATTTTTTACATCCTCCTAAACATCTTCCAGTATTCTAGTAAGTTGTTTAATAAAACCACATTGCTAACCATTGACTAGGAATACAACATCCCTCAATAATAAAATGAAGAGATGCTGATGGGAGCAGGTGATTTATTTTGTAGTAACTGCTACTATGCACTTCATTGATAAAGCTTCATCTGCATTGTTTCAGCTGGGCATCTTCTAAGAAGTATTTGCAAGACAATGTTACCAGGAAGGTTTCCTCCTCCTTCCTTTTCAGGATGATTCACCCTTGTGGTCTGTGCAGGAGATAATAATTTTTGTGGCATGATTAGAATTTCAAACTGTACTGAAGTCCATATGAAAAACCCAACAACTTCTGTGTATTTCAAATACTGTTACTTAAATATATATGGATGTTGGAGATTGTATACAGTGACCTTTTATCCACCCCAGACTGTAAACCGACTGTAAAGTGACAGGATGAGTTTTTTCTCTCCCCCGTCCTTTTTAAAGAAGCAATAAAACTGTACATTAAAAGACAGGAAGGACATTACTGAGTTACAAAAGAATGCCCCCTTCGTCAATAATTTGTAAATGTAAACAAAAAAGTTCAAGTAGAAAAGCAAACAAGTGTGCTGCTGCTTCGAATAGGTTTTCTCACCCCATGGGGTTTAGGGCAAAGTTCTTTACAGACTTGTCTTCATGACGGCCATAAAGCATCTCTAAAGAGCCCTGATGTTCACTACCAGATATCACTGGTGAAGCTGAGCTCCTTGGCTGATAAAGGTAGCAAGGGGTTGTTCCTGTGGAACTCCTGGGGGTCCTTGGCGGCGTTGTTCAGAGGTAGCTGTCCGTTGAGGAGCGACAGGGGGATGTTACAGTACGTGTGGTGGTTGGTGATGGAGGCGATGGGCAGCGTGGCTGCGGACACGTCGTACTCGTACCCTCTGCAGTAGTGTCTCATGTGCACAGAGTCTGCCTGCTGGTAATCGGTTAAATCTGCCCGCGACTCCACCAGCGTGGCAGAAGTGCCTGTGATGGCAAGAGAGGGCACAGTCTGGAGGTCTCCAAAGAGGCCCTGCTCTGCAGAATCCAGGACCTGATGCCGAGACACCACCTCCTTTTTCTTCCCTGGCATTTCAAAGACTAGGCGCTTCCAAAACTTAGAATTCAGTTTGCTGCTTTTTGGTCCTTTCCACTTGACCACTGAGAGAAGTTTGATAGTGTGCTTTAATGATTCCACTTCATGATAATTCACCTTCCCTTTTAATTCAGTACACTCAATCAAAATAACTTTGATTTCTCCACTGACTAGCATGTTATGGAGTCTGTTTTCCATCTCAAAAATACTCCATCCTCTCCTGAGAACATAGTCTGGAGTTAACACGATAATGAGTCTTCTGCTTTGCTCAACACATCTTGTGAGATCTTCAATGTAGGCTACAAATTATAGAAAGAGAGAAAGAGTAAAGAATAAAGAAGTCTATTGTATTAAAACATCAGGCTTGCAATCAAGTATAACAAAATCCTACAGTTTACTGATCCACACCATTTAAAACAATGGGCATTTCAATATACTCCAACAAAAATAGGATTGTGTATCAGAAAATATTTCTATTTATGGAGTACACATAGAAAACTTCTTAATAACATCCTCCATGCTTTGCTATTTTTCCCTGTTCATTGCAGCAGAATGGCTTAACACCCTTGCTGTGTAGGTGCATTAGTGAATAGAAACACACAGTTCACTTAGTGAAAAAAATACAGGTCAAGATCAATGTAATGTTTGTGTAAATTCTAACATTAACATTGGTTATGATTAACACCGTGCTGAGGGAAGCACGCTCTGGGAAGCAGTTCCCATGTTCCAGGTGCAAAGACATGAGGGTGCTGCAGGGTGTATGAACCATAACTTGCAAAAGCTCAAAAAGAAATGAACCCTCATCACATGCAGAACTTGTGCTATTGCATAGAAGCATCACGGTAGTTTTTTCTTCTTCAGGTATTGACCACAAAAGCATAAGAACATTCTCTGTGGCCCAGTGGTCTGTTTTAATATCACAAACCTGTGCTTCTATGTACCCCAAGGTATTAACAGAAACTTCACAAGTGACAGGAACAAATGGAAAATTTAAACATATTGGAAGTATTTATTTGTTCAGACATCAGTGACAAAGAAAGTAGTAGAATTCTTTCATTCATGCATGCCAAGTAGTTGCAAGCAATCAGTGTAAGCAGAAATGCCAGCCCATCAGAAGGTCCACGATGCCAGTTTATGGAACTTCAAAATATTCGTGAAATTGGACTTGGATCCCTGAGTTTCACTTATCCCAGGGATGGTAGGGAAGAGAAGCCAAATACATGGGGCTGACATGGAACAGGATGGGAAAGAGATCTACTTACAGACCTGATCCAAAACCCATTCAAATGAACAGACTTCAACAAACTTCAATGGGTTTTGGGTCAAGACCAGAAAAATTAAATCCCTTGAACAAAATCACTAAGGGCAGAAAATGTTCATTAGTTGCACAGCATTATAACTGCAAGCTTTGAGACAGGATATCTTTGTGTTTTTAAACTACATGAACCTCTTGACCATGCTACTGGAAATGTGCTGCCTGACAACAGAGAAGAAGCACGTGTTAGAAATGAAGACTTGGACACAAGAGCTGCACAGAACAGATCTTTACTCAGCACAGGGCAGGACCTCTCTTACACATCTGCCCTCAGCAGGAACAATAGTTACAAACAACATAATCAACATCTGTTACCGTTACTGCAAGACTCATTTTATAGTCCCAGGCACCATACCACAGCATGCTTATTCACACCACTTCTAGTAAATAGCTACAAAATAGGCCAACAGGAACATTCTAAAATAGATTATTTTCATGAGACTGAAGGCATAGTTAGCATCGAATCTGCCTTTACCAATGTTTTATTTCACCACTTAGCAGCAAGAAGAATTTCTTTCACAAATGGAAAAAAGAGGCAGTTGCAAACATCCCACAGACACACAAAAATTTAAGACATACACATATATTACAAATGTCTATGCAACAATCCTGACTTTTAGTTAATGGTTTATGACTTTTTAATCATGCAGCATTTACAGGGTTTTTTTTTCTTGAAATACTTTATGAGGAAAACCCCCACATTGTTCTGTGTAAAATAGTTACTCATTAATGAAAAAATTAAACATTAAAATCCATGGGAGAGGCAGTGGAGCAGGGAGAGAATCAGCAACAATGAGAAAATGATAAGCAGAACTGGTGAAACAAAACTTAAGGAAAGGTAGAAATGTTCAATACAATGGAAAGATATTATCCCAATGTATCAACAGCTCAGACTCTTCATTTTCTTCCTTTCTTTCTGCTCCCAAAAAGAAAGAATTTAGGTGGGAAGCTTCATCATTAGAGGTTGAATCTGCAAGATACAGTAAAACAACAAACTATCATGCATCTTTCCTGAGACATATTCATCCCTCCTCCAAACAACTCAGAACACTGCTATGCACAAGACAGTTCTCTGCAGGACACAATACTGGGCAGTATCATATGTCCAGGGTAGTGCTGAGCATGGCCATACATATTCAAATGCATCCAACTGAGAAAAAACACAAACCAACAAAACAAACAAAAAAATCACTCCACTTTAGTCTCTTCAAATATCCAGCACCAATCATTTCAATAGCAATACCCCAGCAATAATCCGTCATACCATCACAATCAAAAAGTTGTCAGCCTTCGCTTTGGGCGAACAGGGTGGGAAGAAGATGGGAGAAATTCCCTATTTTCTTAGGTGGACATTTCTCTCCTCTGTGCTTCTCATGTCTCTTTTGGATGCCCTCCTTCCTTACCGGGTACTGCTACAGGTTAGAGCTCTGTCCTCAGCTGACTAATGAACACCTTCACAAACCACAAACCATCATGAGGTGATCCCTCAAATTCCACGTTTGGAGCTGGTCACTAGTAGATGTGGCCAATGAACAGGGGACCTGTTGATGCACTGAGGATAAAGTACACTGAGTTACAAGAAACTGGAACCCCGAATTTCCAGCCATCTGGTCCAGAAGTACTTAGTACTCCCACTAACTCCAGCTTGGGACTACTACCGAAGGCAGGTGACAATTTTCCTGGAGCCTGTGGTTCCATTGGGTGCACTCTACAATATGTCAAATTTGCACAACTTGAACACTTCTGTGAAGAAAAGCATGGGGAGACAGATTCCTGTCTCTGGAAATTCCAGCTCTGTTTTTCCCAGTGGTACCAATCTGACTGCATAAACCTCTGAATTGCTAAATCATCTGCTCTCCTTTTACTTCAGAATTGGAGACTTCCCAAAATACCACAGGTTCAGTTGTCTGTCTCAAGCGTTCAGTCCATTAGAAGGTACTAACTCCAAGCAATCTATATTACAATGTGGGATGGAGAAAGGGTTGCTTTCACCTTTCCAGTAAGCTAAGAATTATTGTCAGGCAATGGCTCTGTTTCATTTACAAGAAAAAAACTGAATGGGGACTTCACGAATAATGTCACCAACTACGATCAACTGTAAAATTCCAGAGCAACGTATTTCCATCAGATAAATATAACTTTGCTGTAACTTCACTTTTGCTGCAGGAGGTGTCAACTTCAATGATAAGGGGAGAAAAAAAAATTGTCTTGACAAAGTCAGTATGGAATTATTCACTTTTAAGTCCCAGGAACTGTATTTTATCATAAATTAGAATGTAAAAATAATGTGTCAGCATTAGAATGAACCCACTTGATTTTACTGAAAAAGCACATTTTAAATTTTGACCATATTCCCCCCTCATTGAAACACTATTTGGCAGTATGGTACAAAACTGTTCTCAAAATGTTAGCAATTCCCATAGGTAAAAAATAAGTTTACATTGTGAGTGGCTCTATCAGTAACTTGCATCACGTTCAGTGCAATGCCCAAGGAGGAATGGACAGCAAGAAGTGTTATACCCAAACCCAAACATTGTTTTTGTATGGCTGCCCTTGAGTAATGGAGACATATCACTGGACAGCAAGTATGTCCTTGCCAAACACAGTCTACGTGTAACAATGCTGAACTGTAGTTCAAAGCACTGAAGAAGAGAATTCCAAGAGATGCATCCCATTTGCAATTAAATCATGTGGAACTGCCTATGGAATCCTGAATGAGCTACATTAACCACAGGCTGGAAGGAAACCTAGTATGCAAGCAGACTAGGAGCAAGGAAATCAATGAAAACTATTGGCACAGAGTTGCTTACACAAAGAAATGACTGACTAACCAGATTTAGATGCTTTGCAGAAGAAGTTGAGGGAGAAGGAAAAAACACTAGAAACCATATAAAGTCCTATGGATATTTTTGGGAAACATGGTTTGCAGCACTACAAGAACCAAAGAGTATCTACCATCCAATCCATGCTGGCTGGTTCCTGGCACTCTGAAAATAACTAGCCTTTCTGTGTTTGGCAGTGTGACCATCACTTGAGAAAGTTATTTACAGAAGAGTAATTCAGTTCTGGTTTCCTAACTGAATAGTTCCCAAACCCTGAGTCTGATTACTTTATTATAACACCAATGATTGTGTGTCTTGCTTTTCCTATTTATTAAATATATTTAGCTTATCTTAGCTTGGACCAGAACAGCTGAAACACAGAGCAGAGTAATGGCCCCTTCCCAGAGAGAGCCCAAGCCCCAGATGAGCTGAGGGACAGCTGATGAGTACAACATAAAGAAACAAGTGCAGATTAGTGCACTACAGGACAGCCAGCCCTTCTGCCTTTTGTTCATATTTCTTCCTCTTTCAGCTGTCATCTGTGTGTATCCCTGCTACCCTGCCCATGCCAGACATTAAAAGTAAGATTCATACAGAGCAGACAACCAGGGACTTCTGGAAGGAGTTTGTGGACCTGGATACTGTATTCCTGTTCCAAAGAAATGGTCTCCCATACCTAATTAAGGCTCATTGGGAAACCTAGACACATGGTCCAACTGGGTTTTCTTCATGCAGGAACCCAAGAAGCTGGAAATCACCAGGCAAAAACCACACACATGGGCAGACAAAACTACAAAGTGCCAAAACTGCAATGTTGACTGTCATGTGCTTTTTATCACATGCTTTAGACACTCTCCCCTTGTGCTGAGAACTTCTCACTTTTCAGGTAAACAAATATTTTTATTCTATCACTGTTGTTCTCTTCACTGCCTGATCTTCATACCCTGGGCTGAGCTGGAGTGAATTGTTGGTGTTTTTTCATTCCTGTCAAGATCAAATGCACATATGCTTAGAGAACTAGATGATGCTCTAATAGATATGTATTGCTGGTATTAAAAGTCTAACTTGACAATTTTTACTTCTTCACTTTCAGGTTTTAAAATAATTTGCAGAAACCATGGAGAAAAGTACCTTCCTCTGATGTAGTCCTGATTTTAGAAGAGTGAAGTGCAAATATACATTTTTCTCTGCAGACATCATCCTTGGCAAGACAAAAAATGGCTCAGGTGAAAACATAACTCTTCCTTTTAACCCCCTGCCAACTACTTCATCTCCTCAGGTCTTCTAACACTGAATTAGAAAAACTCACAGAGCTTCAGAGTTTTTATTGTGGGAAAAGGTTTGTTAAAAGAGCTCTGAAAATGAATAGGGTGAAAGTAATGAGACCTGCTAAGGAATTCAGTAACAACTGCAAGTGCATCTCAGGGATCACAGCCTCCTTATGCAGGTTAACTTGTCCAATTACACCTAAGTTACCTGGGTAGGGAGGTGTGTGTGCTGTCAGCTTCAACAGAATGAAGAACACTCATTCTGTTAAGACCAAAGAATAATCTTTAAGAAAGAATAGCTACTACAGTACTTCCCATAACATGCAACTCAGTTCCTGGGTTACAAACTTGGTCTACATTGCCATGACTCCCTGCTGGGTTGCCCCTCTTGCCTCCCAGCCAGCATGGCCATGTAGGATTCTTTTCCATCTCGCCAGTTCAGGGAGTTGGATCCATCCACGCTGCTCTCAGGCAGCACCAAGAGTCATCACAAAGGTCCTTGCTGGCCACTGTGTGATGGGCATCGCTGAGGCCGTTGGCATCCTTCATGGTGGTTCTCCCTCCCAGTAGGACAAAATGCTCCACTGGGATAAAATCTGCATCCTGGCAGAGCTCAGAAACCAACTGCAAAACATGACTCAGCCCTGTCTGATCTGAACCCTGGGATCTGCTTCCCAGTGGTGGAGAGGTGGCCTTAGTCCCCACAGCCACCACCTCTGTTCTCCTGGGGACAGCAGCAGTTGCTCCATGGACATCCCTGAACCAGACGGTTCCCAGCGCAGAGCTGAAAGCAGAGCTCGGCCTTCCCCTTTGGAGAAGGTGGGTGTGTCCCAGCCACAGCACATCTGGCTGTAATCTCCCCCTCGGCTACACAGGGACATGCAGAGCCCATCACAGCTTTTCCCCAGAGGTTAGCGATGAGCCAGCTGGACAAAAACACAATCAAACTTGTCCCTGAATTTTCCCAAAGTCAGCTTTTTAGGTTGTTTGGAGAACTGCGCAAGAAAATTAATGAAATACTATTTAACAAATCTATTTTTTGTCTGCTCTCAAATGCACGGAGCAGCTGTATGAGCTGCTGCATGCCAAGAAGGAAGCGAATGATGCACACCCTCCCGCGGCAGCTCCTCACAACTGCAGGGATTGCAGGAAGCACCTGCTGTACACAGCTCCTGGCTGCACTACTGAGGTGACACACACCAAGGTACACAGGATAGAGAAGACACACATCAGAGCAGAGTGGGAAACGAGTACATTGATGAAAGTAATTTACACTGAAAGATGAGGAAGTGAAGCAAATGTGAGAAGAGATATTTCCTAAAATAAAACGATAGCTGTGATCAACACCCCAGTTTTTTATAGAAATCTACCCTGGAGAGCTATATGTTTTGTCACATCTGCCACTTTTTGACTCAGTCACTCTAAAATACGTTATGTTTACCTCTGAAGTTTCTAGCCAGTCCATTCCACATCACACTGCCTTCAATAAGTACTGCAAGTCCTTGTGAGAGTGGTGAGTATTAGGCAGAACACAGCCATGTTCCACTACTCCAGGGCACATGGAGAGCTCACAAATGCAGGAGGCCAAGTCTTCCCTCCTTCCCCATCCCCTCACCCTCACTCTAGCCCTTCTTGAAATAAAGTGCTTTCCCCCATATCTTTTTCAAAGCTAAAGTATGCAAATCACACTCATTTAAGCGCCACATTTTATTCTGCTGTGTCATTACGTCTGATTAGGCGTTCTTGAAGCTCCATGTATTAGAATCAGGCCTTTTCATAATACTGAAGAAGTGAGTTTGAGAGGAAAGAAGAAGGATTAAATCTGTGAATAGTCATAAATGAGAACTGACATTTTCAGGTACCCTACATTTTCAGGAGAGGTTTAATGAATACCCAAAGTGATGGCAAGTATTTGCTGAGCACCTTGCTGACAAAAATAGACAAAAATAAAATACCGTGCTGGCTGGTACAACAATCAGAAAAAAGAAACTCATTTCAGATTAATCTATGCTTTAGCATAGTTATCATTGAAGGGTTAACTTTAAACTTCTTAGTTCACTTGCATAATTGCTATGTATAACTGCTATATTGCTGGATATGAAACAACTAGTTACAAGAATTCTGTGGTTTTTACCACAAAAAGATGTATTTTCTCTTAATAATATCTAAAAATTTGATATAACTTGCTTGTACTGTAAGAAATAAGAAAGCTATAAGCCAAGTTGCCTTTCTGGAATTTGTCACTATGGCAGACAAACTTACACCTTGCAGGGGCAAAAGCAAATCAGCTCTGAACTAGGAGTTGTAAATGCATGTGATAAATTCAAGCCCCCTGCACAGGACTTTGCATGATCTCTGGTGAGGCTCTGACTCCTCTTTCCCTGTGGTCAAGGCTTCAGAGCTCTGTTTCCAGCGCTCTCAAATGCCAGAGAAGAAATAGGCTCTAACTTTTGGGTCAGGCACTGGGGTTTGGCACAGTGAGGCGGCAGTTTCAAGTCTTTTGGCAGGCAGGTTGTAATGCAGCTAAGCTCGAGCTGTTCCACGTTTGGGGACATCTGCTCCACTACAGCCATTGCTTTGTTCTGTTGTTCGTGTTTCCTACACAGTAGCACATACAGAGAGAAGTTCATGTTCTCTTCTATTGCTTTTATGAAAGTGATTTGGAGATGGAATTTGTAAAAAAAAAAGCTGATTTTTCACAAGGGTAGCACTTCATATAAGTGTGATATTACAGTAACCATACTGTGCATTCAAAATTCATCAACACAATGGATATGATGCATGGTCTTTTTGGCTTGCTCAAAAATCAGTCTGGTAGAAGAAATGCCATAACTACCATAGGAAAGCACTGACCATTGGTAGAAACATCAAAAGGTGCTGCTGAATCTTCAGATGTGGCAGCAAAACAGATTTGAAATGGACAACTCTATTTCACTATCAGCATGGAAAACAGCATCAGCTCACAGGGCTATACACAGTCCTCTGAACAATTAGTATTACTTACACAATATCAGTGACTTACATGATGCCCACACTGCTCAGAATTCAATACTTAGTCAAAATTTTAATGAAGAAATCGTACCTTTACCATTAATGGGGAAACTGTTTAGATCTTTATGAGATCTCCAAGTTAAGGAAAAACCCAAAAGACAATAGAAAAGATGACTTTTACTTGTAAAGTTGCTGTAGATAAACAACTAATCACTGAAAAAAAAAAAAATCCCATTTTCAATCATGTAACAGAGATGATAAAATCCTGTTAGAAAATTTCCTGCTTAGTTACCTGTGTTTGATGTAGACATTTGGACTTGGTATTGCTTGCAGTGCTGCAGCCTTCCCTGTAGGAAGGTCCAGCTCCTGCCTCCACTGAAATCAATGGCAGTTCCCTCTGATTTCAGCAGTGCAGGAACAAGCTCCAACAGCGAGCTCAAAGTCGCAGTGCTGAGGAAACTTTTCCAATCTTTGCAACCACTTCCCAAGGTTTTCCATATCTAGTACTTATTACCTAGTCCAGGTCTTTGTGACACATCAGACAGAAATAAAACTGAAAGGTCAGAAATACTTACTTCCACTAGGGACCAGGTCCCTATCTGGAATGAAGAGCTTATATCCATAATGCTTTTCTAGAACATCTGGCAGAATTTCAAGTGCAAACTGCTCCTCTTCATTATTATCACGATCTAATGCATCAGGATCCACTTTGGTGTATGAAAGATAAGCATCATATTCCTTGTTGTCTGTAAGAAAACAAATCATGTTCAGCCTGCTGTTTGCAAGAACACTATAAGGAATTCAGGGGAGTACTGGGAAATTGAATTATGCCTTGAAACCACCAAGCATTTCCCAACAAAATGGGGACTTTTCACAGGAACATATAATCTGGCTTCCAGACAGAAATCACATGGATCCTTTCAGTTTTCTTCTGCATGTTGAGCAGTAACTCTGCTCCATGTGGTCAGACACGTGTTACAGTTGAAAAGATGACGGGCAAAATTTTCATACAAATACTAAAGTGGAAACTTTTATTTTAAGCCTTTACATATTTGTAATGCAATTCTTTCAACTTCTATTCCTCAAGAGTGCTAGGATTATGTTAAAGTTTTGAGCTTGGAAAAGTTTTGAGCCTGGAAAGTTTTGAGCAAGGAATATTTCCTTCCACAAGTAATTGTGAGAAAAGACATGACTTAATTCAAATGAATACTGACTATTCAGAAAACAATGCCAAATACAAACAGCTCAAAACATTTTTTTTTCAGAAAATCCCATAGTTTTAAAAATCAATATCATAATTTTAGAGGTCACTTGATCCAGGAGATTTGAAATACTTGAGGATCACATTATAAGAGAGACAAATAACTCCCATAAAGGGCAACACTCCTTCTCCTCTTCCTCTTCCTCCTCCTCCTGCCCAGAACTGGGGCTTGTCTCCAGCTCTGCTTCTGAAACATGGAGCTAAGAGCTCATGAACAGAAGTGGTGCCACTACAGAGCTGGGGATCCATGCTGGGATCATGTCTTAGTGACATTTCTCTTTGTATTCCTCTGCAGTAATGGAAAATAGTATATTGAAAAAGTCAACCTTCAGCAATTCAGTCTCCAGGGAAGAGCACAGCTGCCATTATTTACAGAAAATGAAAAATCAAATAGTTAATGCTGTGAGAACAAAACTGCATGAATGGAGGGGTTCTGAGTACCAATTATCTGTAAAGAAGAGTGTACATGAAAGATAATTAAAGCAGTTAAAATTCATCAATATCTTCTGAAAAAACCCCAAATACCTGATCATAATAAAATATAACTCTTGATGACTTTGAACTGATGGTTACTTAAAATTCCTGACACAAAGCCAGACCCATGAGGGTCAGAGCTGTAGTCAAAGCATGTGAATAATTACATATTTGTAAGAGGCAATTTGCCTAGTGTCACCATGGCTGTAGGGAAGGATGGAAGATGTCCACCTGGCTTGCTGACATTCCTCTGAAATCAACAGGCCAGCCAGCTTTGGAGGCCTGTCCTAAACCTGCCACCCTGCCCATAAGGAAGCCTGTCAAAACCTTTTAAGAGATGCCAGTGATCCCAGAGGCACCATCCCTGCAAAGGTTGGAGAGCTGTGCGAAGGCAGCAGTGCCCTGACATTCCTGGCTGCGGAGCACCGTGAGACCCAGCAGTCCCTGAGCCTCCTGCCCCTGCAGCTGTAGGGGGCACAGCTGCCCTCTCCAGTCACCTCAGCTCACAGTGTCAGTGAGCAAGATGTTGACAGAACCAGCTCCCTTGGGGCTCCTGGGAGCCCATGCACTGGTGTTACAGCTCCACAGTCTCAGCTCACTCCTCACAAGCTTCATGTACCAGGACAGAGAAGAAGGAGCTGCCCACACTCACCCACTGCTTGCTGTGGGGGCTCTGGAAGCAGCACTGATTGGAGCCATTTCCTAAATGGGTCCCTTAATCCTCAGTGTCATTTTCTCTAAAAGCAATGCTACACACAACACAGGAAGTGAGTGCATCCAACATTGCTTATGTGGGATATTTTTAGAAATCGGAATAAAGCAGATCTGTTGAGTTCCAAATCTTCTTTTTTACAGAAATACACATATGAGTGGAAAATGACCCTGTGATTGCATCTATACAGTTGAGTGCTCATGGGAGCTTTGTATGCTCCCACTACAGCCTACATGAGAAGAAACAAACATCCCCATATATGCTTTGACTTCTGTAACATTCTGTCTCCATCTTTCATCCTGAAGGATCAGAAGAAGATACAAAGCTGTGAAAGGTCTACAATCATGCACTGGAAAAATAAAAGGTTGTTTTCAAAATTTATAGGCACACAAAATCTCCTATGTACTCATGGGGCTTCCTCTAAACAACCAGAAAATAATATTGTTTCATAAATTAAGAAGTGATTGAACCAAGGAAGTTACATGAGTAAAAATGCAGCAGCTTCACACTGAAAACACAAGATAAATAAGTTGAAGCAGGCTGGAGGAAGTTACCACTTTTGGTTGGTGTGAACCAGGGATATTATGTTGGTATAATCCCACAGTGTTTGAGGTAAAGTACTTTCCAAACCACATAATTTCACCCTTCCCTTTGTCCTAGGTACCAGTATCTTAAGAGTATGGAAAAAGCATAATTTTAGTTTTTTCCTTTAGCAGGGGGGGGGTTTCTGAATGCAGGGGAGCCGGCCGAAGTCACAACACAAACACCGATACGATTTGAGCATCATGCTCCCTTTAATCTTTACTTACACTCACTTATATCTACTTTACAAAGATTCACGCCCTATTCCCATGGGACAGCCTCTAAGCAGCAGGGGAGCCGACCAGTGTGGAACTTTGCCAAGGGTTCTCAAGGCTGCCTGCTGCCAGGTGTCTTTCAGGCCTGTCTGCAGCCTGAGGCCCCTTCAGGGGTTCTTCCTTAGCAGCCCTGGGGTGCCCAGACTGCCCAGACTGTCCTGGGGGATCATATGCCCCTGTTCCACATGGAATCCCTCTACACATCCCCCCTTTTCTTTTTGGGCAACCCAGGCCTGGTCGATGATGTTTCGCAGCCCCGCTTTAAGGCAAGAAAAAATACACCCAAATACTATTAAGCCTATTAAAGGTCGGGAGCCTGCGCTTCTGCCTTTGCAGCCATTTCTCCCTCAGACATTGGAGGGGTAACTTCCTTCCCTGCTGAGTCCAGCAACTCCCACAGGGAATGCATGGGTGCTGCTGTTCCCTTAACCGGTCTGCCCGCGGTCAGCCTGAAGAATTGTGCAACCTGGTCTCCGGCCGCCGCTCCATAAGACCCCCATCTGTTTCCTTCCCGGAGCCACCACCCCCTAAAGCCTCCATGGCCACCGCGGCCACTGTCCTCTCAGCTTTCATCTCTGCGAGCGTGTTAGTCACAGCTCTCCAAGTTAATCTGAGAGCTTTAGTTTCTTTAGCTTCTTTTCCACCCTCAATTGTGGACAGCCACAGTTTGTTCCCAACTTCCCACCATGCTTCGGTCGAAAACAAAAGCAAAGTGTATTTCAAAAATCCATGTTCCCGGGCCCACGTAACGAGGTCAGTAAGATCTCGATCCTTTATAGTCTCACCTCTCTTAGAGAGGATACTGGCTAGGAGGCGAGTTCCAGCTTCATACTCCATAGCTTCTCACCTGCGGGCACCCGCTTGGCCATGCGAGCTCCAGTCTCCGGTTTCACTTGGCTTTGAGACCTGGTCTCCGGCTTCAGTCGGCTTTGAGACCACCCGTTCCTGCTCCCCAGGCTCCACCACCGATACAATGATTTGGAGTCTTACCGCATTCAAGAGAAAAAACAATCACTCGGGTCCCTGTTTGGGCGCCAGGTTTAGCGGCGGGGGGGGGTCCGAATGCAGGGGAGCTGGCCGAAGTCACAACACAAACACTGATACGATTTGAGCATCGTGCTCCCTTTAATCTTTACTTACACTCACTTATATCTACTTTACAAAGATTCACGCCCTATTCCCATGGGACAGCCTCTAAGCAGCAGGGGAGTCGACCAGTGTGGAACTTTGCCAAGGGTTCTCAAGGCTGCCAGGTGTCTTTCAGGCCTGTCTGCAGCCTGAGGCCCCTTCAGGGGTTCTTCCTTAGCAGCCCTGGGGTGCCCAGACTGTCCAGACTGTCCTGGGGGATCATATGCCCCTGTTCCACAAGGAATCCCTTTACATTTTCCAGTCATACATGAGGATAGAGAAAGAGCAAGTTTCCTGATCTCTATTCCTGCTATTAGGCACCAAACAGAATATATGATAGTGAGAGGGAATGTGGGGGAAGAAAAATGGAAAACAGCCTAGTTTATTCCTAAACATACTCCCCAGGCAAGCTGCCCATTCCCACCAAGCTGTTTACAGTCTCCCAACTAACTGAGGCAACTAGTTAGCCTCAAAACAATCACCTCTCACTAGTCAGAGAAGGTCACTGGAAGCCTGGTGGCAATTCAATGAAAATGTTTCATGAAGAACACCTAGTGAAAGGCTGCTCAGATACATTATGGATCTCAGGAGAAGGGACCCTGGGAACATGTGGCACTGGACACATAAATGTAAAGAGTTCCCCTGAGGAGTGAGTTCACAAATGACATGTGAGCCTCTGTAACAGATTCATGAACAATTCTTCTGGCTTCCTTTTGCTCATGGCACAGCCCAGTCACATTTTTGTGAAAAGATTAATTGATCTCAGGAGGCTTTGGGAGAAAGTCTTAGGGCTTTACACTGTTGGGTGCTTAGTAGTTTAAACTAGCAGCAGGTATCTTTTGGGATTCATTTCAATCTCGCCACTTTGTTTCTCTGAAATATTTTCATTGCATATATTGAGTTTCCTGTGCAACTGCTTACCATCAGCTGCTTCATCTCCTCCAAAGTTCTGTCTGTAGAACAGCATTAACTCTATGTTGTAGCACTTATAGATGGTCACGAGCAAAATAAGCAGAAGAAGGATGGCTCCCAGTCCTCCAGCAAGTTCTATTTTGTAGATCAAATCTAAAATTAGCAAGGAAAGGCAAAAAGGTTATGATCTTTCCAAGCTTTATTTTCTCTAATCCACCGTACAATTCCACATAAAATGGTGCAGCTTCCAATTATAACCACCATAACATTAAGAATGCCTAATAATTTTGTCCATTACCTATTACTTAACTTTACTCATTTACTCCATCTACTGCCCATCTAAAATAACCATCTGAAATCCAGAATGCATATGAGGCTATACATGTAATTCTCCTACACAGGAACTATGTAGTGATGTTACACAGAGGATTAACCAACTTTCAATGAGCTGGTGGAATTTGAAACTTCTGCATTGGCAGAGTGCATCAAATGCCGTATGCAGCCTGTGAGAACAGATAAATTGTACCCCATTGGGCAGGATCTAGTCCGTCCCCCGCCAAATTAGACAGCTTTGGTTTTATATTTGTGAAGCCTGTGCACAAGCTGATGTGAGCTGCTAAGCTTGATCACTGGAAAAAGAGTTGAGCTTGCAGGAAGCCCAAGATAACACAAGAAGCCAGGAGCACATATCAGGCTGCAAAGAGCCACTTTGAGTTGTGATGGCTGCTAACAGAGTTCTCATGTTATTTGTAGAGTTCACATTATACTTTAATGGGACATAGTGTTAGTTAAAATTTCCTATTCAGATGCTTTTGTTAGGAAATATCACAAGAACTCAAAGAACTTCACAAATGCATCCAAACACAGTGATCTATTTTTTACAGCTGGGGAAACAGAGGCTTAAAAAAGAGAAGCAGCATGTTCAAGGTCATTCAGCAAACCAATGACAAAATGGGATAAAACCCCTTGGATACCAGTCCAGAGCTCCATCTGATGCAAGAGACTAACTTGAACAGCATTGCTCTTTATCCCAAAATGTCCTCTGAAAGTAATATTGCTCCTAACACCACCTGGCATATTACTTAGCCATAAAAGACAGAGGATGACAATTTGACTCTCACAGCCATGACATCTCAGATAAGATGTCATGAAGATATTTGCTCCTGTGATAAACACAGCAAGAAGTTGTCAAACTAATACAGGCGAGACAAAGTTTTTGTGATCTTTATGCTTCTAAAACTTAGGTCAGAAAAAATCACTTATATGTCATTTGTGTCACTTTCAAGATAAAAAGCAAATTAGTTGCATATCTTTGGGGGTTATTCTTGCCTCGCCATGCCTTGTATTTCAATAATTAACATCAGATGTCAAGCTATTCCCAGTTTACAGTATCTCTGATGTCTGTCTGGCAAGAAGTCATGGACTAATAGATGGAAAAGTCTATTATAATAGCTATTTAATCTCTCTGAGAACACAGGGAATTCATGGGACTTTTACTACACTGCCTGATAAAGCCTGCATGTGCTCTGGGGGATAAATCTAGGCAAATGGAGAACAGAGTTGGTTAAAATCACTTTTGAGGGGAATTTTGTTTTTATTGTACTGAATCTTTTTGGCTAGGAAACTGAGATGATGGCAAAGCCTTGCCAGCTTGGAAGGAGAGAATATGCTGAGCCTTGCAGCTCACACAGGAGCACAGAGCTGTGTCCACTTTTGTGGGGGAAATGGCAGGGTATTAAGCAAACCCACAAAATCCAGCTCAAAAGGCAAAATTAAACAGCTTTTGCATGTCCTGTATTTGTCCTTCTGCCCCATGAACTCTCCTAGAGAACAGACAAAAGGAGGCAGAAAGCCAAGGCTTTTGAGCTCTCCTCATTTCCATTCCAAAGTGGAGGCAATGAGAAAAACCCAGGATGTTCAATTTTCTTGCCTACTCTACTTAGTCTTGGCCTCTGATTAATTCCTTCCTCCTCAAGTGGTCCTCACTGAGATAAATAAGGAAGCAGCATATCGAACACTAGACAAGAAGTTGAATCTGGTCTCTGTGCTATTACAGTGACCGAAAAATAGCAAATAATAATATTGATAGTTTCTAATGTAAAACAATGTAGAAAGACCTTGCCACAACATATTACACATATTACACATATTACAGAGGATCATGGTGTTTAAAATAGCAAAAGTCTCATAAATACCCAATGAACGAGAGACAAATACATTTTAGAAGTTCCTCATAATTTAGTAATGTATCAGTATCAAACCTGCCCCCCCTAAAATTAGTTCCTTGCATGTCTTGATTAAAGGCCTTGAAATAAATCGTGAGGAAAAGTCATCATAATATTTATTTTTATCTCAATTCACTACTTCTTGCCACTAAAAGCATGGTCTGACTTTATTCTGCAGTTTCTTACAAGTTATTTGTCTTTCAGAACAGTTATATTATAGACTATGTAGACTTCAATCACTAAAATACTGGACTGTTTTCAAATTCATTTGAAGGGAATCCTGAACTATTCCCACAACTAAGGGACAAGTGGGTGTATATTGCATTTCCATGTAATTTGAGCACCAAATATGCTAAGACAGCACAGAGAAAAAAAGAATTAAAGCAAACCAAACTCAGGATTGTCCAGAGCTTATTTCTGAACAGCTTGAAAGCAAGTAACAATGTGGTCTTTAATTAAGTCAGTAAAGAAGAATGTGACAGCAGACAGTTGTGTTCAGGTCTTAGAAGCATGTCTGATTCTGCCTTTGCATTGGTAGCTTTGGGTTTGAAGCTGGATTTGGTTCTTTTACAGGAGAAAACCCCAAACAATAAAAATAATCCTAAATGATGGCACATGCTTTGGGGCTATTGCCACACTGGAGCTGTGCAGACAGCACTCCTGTATTCTCCTGAAGATTTGTGGGGACTGTACCACTAATACAGCAAGAGACTTTAATATACTTTGCCTGAAACATTTGAACAGCTAATTTTTCTTTTTTTTCAAAGCAAAGTATGTGCTAAAAATAACCACCTGATGTCAGAACAATAACTCTAGAAACTCTTATACAACATCTACAACTTAGATTTTGGGTTTATTCCTGTTTTTCATCGAAGCCAGATAAAAACAGAGCAGAAGGCAGGTCTGGAGACAGAACTATAAGTGCCTTTTGTCAAACATGGGTAATGCAGCTCTTAACAGGTACGAGTTTGGAGGGAGGGGGGTTTCTCTGACTGAGAGCTCTGTGCTGCAGCACATTGCAATAGAAATCCCTTCTTTGACACACATAAAGGATACTGGTCAACAGCTTTCTGCAAGTCCTAAATCTTGTCCCAGCTCAGTAAATACAGTAGTATTTCCTGGCTCATGAATATCTACAGTAAAATCCAAGCTGGAGAAAGTTAGGATAAGAAGCAATTAAATCAACTTGCAGAAAGGAAAAGTTTGGTCAAGTAGTTGTGAGAACTTAATAAATAACAAACAGGACAATGGGACAGGCAGTCAAAGGACACAGTAAAATACAGTGGTTATTTTAAATGACACTTTAATAGCTTGAAAATGAACTACTGAGAGCGCCTGAGGGGAATATAAGTTTTCTACAGCCACAGTGCAGAGAGAAATGAAATAGTAGCTGCAAAGTGATCCTTTCCACCTCCAAATTCTGTATTCAGCAGTGCTTCTTCCATAATTTCAGCAGAGCTCTGAAATACCTGCTTTTTTTGTTATAAATAAACCCAGCTCGTTATTCTACTATATGCACACAGCAGAACATTTACCAGTGCCAACAGAGATATACTTACTATCAGTTGTTTATTTATGAGGTTCAGTGGAAGGAAAGGTAGAATGCTTTTTGCACTAGAGAAACTAATCCTTCATCATGATGACCAGATTCCTTAATTAAAGGAATTCCTTAAATAAAGTTGTGACAACCTGTCAGTTTAGATCACAGAATTGTGGAATTGTTTTGGTTGGAAAATACCTCCCAGATGATCAAGTCGAACCGTTAACTTAGCACTGCCAAGCCCACCACTAAACCACGTCCCCAGGGGCCACATCTTCATGGCTTTCAAATCCCTTAGGGATGGTGACTCCAGCATCCCCAGATCCTTTGCCACCTGGCAGCCTTCCAGCTCCTCTGCCCCAGCCTGGAGCTGCAGCGAGTTGTTGTGACCCAAGAGCAGGACCAAGCACTTGGCCTTGTGGAACCTCATACAACTGGCCTCAGCCCATGGATCCAGCCAGTCCAGATCCCTCCTGTATGTAAGTTTGTAGTAGATAGTAGAATGATCTGCTAGATCAACATTCCTTTTGTCCAACTTTGCCACAGTGAAAACACACAAAGGACTGGAACTGCCCTTTCAGTTTTGCCTCATGAAAACAATTCTTCTTCTCCTCTTTTGGCAAAATATTTGATATCCAAGAATGATGGCAGAGATCTGGACAATGTATTAACTCTTTAGTCAATCTCCTGTGCTGATGTTCTGTGGTTTCACATAACAGCTTTGTCCCAAGGGTGGAACCTTCCTTTGCTTTCCCAACAATTACTATCTTACAGCTTTTGTATTTCCCAATACACTGTGTCTCAGAGAGATCAGAATCCAATTTAAATGTCAGCCTACTTATGAATAGGAGAGCTGATTGAACAAACAACATAAGAACTGCCATGAGATACTGTTACACTCCTTCAATAATGACTTTTTCAAACACAGAGCACAGTAGCACTATTTAATTTGGCACATTCAAATCCAAATGGTTTCCTACAAATTATCCTACAGATAATTTGTCAGTAGTGGTGTTTCCCATTTAGGAACAGTATCAAGTAAGACAACCATGATGGGGTAATTCTCCATGGATTTGTGGCTCCCATTGCATGTTTTCATTCCTGAGGCAATTAGAAATCAAAATGCATGGAGACAGCTTAAAGTTTTCAATTTAAAACACAAAGACAGAAGTGGAGTAACATGAGAACATCTGACCTCACTGCCAGGGCACCTGTCCTAAAAAAATGTACATTTTAACTGGCCTAGTCAGTCAACTCTGGGTCAAATTCATATTGGTTGTTTAGTCCAAAATACTTTCTCTGATTATACTGGTGCCTTATGGGTGACTGTATTCCAGGCAAGTGCATCACCTGCAAGACTGATTCGCAAGACACCAAAGAACAATTCATAATTTTTGTTTTCCCACAAATAGTAAACTGAAGCTGTACACAAGCACATGTCAGCTCCAAGCAGGCACACAGAAGTCCAGCCTGGCTAAGAGAGGTCAGCAGGACCTCTGACTGACGTATTGCTGCTGAGGTTGGTGAGAGCACAGATAAGTAAAAAGGGGGAATTACCTTTTTTGCGCAGAAGAACACTGGCATGTTTCCGTCCATTTCTGTTCTCCACATGACACGTGTAGTTATCCAGGTCTGCCTCCTCTACAGCATCGAAGATCAATGTCAACTCAACTTCTTTTTCTCCAAGATGTTCCCTGAGGAGTCTGAAAGGAAGGATACAGTCTTTGCTTTAACTGAATTAACACGGATGGCAGATTCCCAAAAGCACTATGATTTTTCAGCACAAGACAGTGTTTCTTGGCCTCCTTCACTCCTGGAGAAGGACTTAAAAGGAGACTCATTGCCTGAAAGAGGCTTCACAGAGGCATTTTTCATGACCACCAAAGGCTTTTTCTCCTGCCATGTCTAGTGAGGAGCTGAACCAAGTGCAGGAAGAGTGGCCATGAGTGCAATGGTTATGTGTGGCTTCCTTACATTGGCTCCATCAGAATTAAATGCTAAAAACAATGCTTCTTTTAAAAGAAGTGACAAATATCCATTTTCCAAAAGCAGGATGTGCTACTAAGCCATCAGTGAACAAACTACAGGGCAATTTAAAAGCTGGGTATTGTGATACATTTTAATTCAGTCTGGAAAATCAACAAAAGGAGCTGTGTTACTCTCTGGTATTTTCCTCTATTTTCTGGGGCTAGATCCTGCCATGTACAGGGAACAGTGTCAAGAACAAGAGCTCTCTGCTCCTTTGAGAGGACAGAGGAGACATGCAAAATCCCCACAAAGGGAATAAAAGTTCTAGCAGACTTTCAGGCCAGAGGTACAGCCTTTTCATGTCATTGTTCTCATGTGAACATTAAAAAGAATGCAGAGTAAATACAAGTGTTTTCTGCTGCTGACATTAAGTCTAAAAATACAATACCCTATTCTCTCAAAAGGCTTACCACTTGCTCAAGAAAAAGTTGCTGCTCCTTTGAACAGGGAAATGTAGCATCAAGTAAAATCTTCCAGGTTCATTTGATTCTGTTTGTGTAATGCTGCACAAGAGAGTAAACAGAAAATGTGGGGTGCCCTCACAGTCACCTGTGAACTCACCACTGCATGTGGTACTTCAGTGAGTCTGTTCTCTGAAAAGACTGTGTACAGCACTGTGAGGTAAAGGTATAAATAAAACCCAGGTTCATCAAAAAAGAAATATTTTCTCCAGAGACTGAAGGGAGGAAACTGGGCAGGAAGTAATGAATCAGAGTGCTGCTTGCTCTGGATGGAAACTGCTGCTGGAGACCTTCACATTTGTCAGTAATGGCCAACCCCAAGCTTCTCTATTTTAAACCAAAGTCATTTTGCGTACACACATTTCCTTATGCAAGTGATTTCACATGACATCCATGGAACTCCAAACAAATTGAAAACAAATCAAAAGAGAAGTATGAGGGCATTGCACTAGACAATCAAAAATGCAAGCCTGACTGCTATAAAACACATCTCTGCAGTAACTCAGAAGAGGCACCAGAGCATCCACAATTCAGTCTCTTTCACTGTGGCGGCATAACTTGTAAAAAACCAAGTGGAAAAACATTAGTTTAGAAACAGGGCGTGTGTGGGTGTATGGGTGTGTGTTGCATTTGGAAACTTGGATTGCATCTTTTTTATTTTCAAATTCACTCTCATTGGTTATGTTTCTTTTTTCTTTTTTTTTCTTTTTTTTTTTTTTTTTCTGGTCCATAGTCCAAGTGGTGAAATAGTGGAAGAAAGGTTGTATTTGCATAATTTCTGGCCAGAAAAAAACCTCTTCAGAAAGCCTGGTCCATTTGCATACTCAGCCTAAATCACTGGGAGTGAGATAAATCAATTCTCATTTAACATATTAATCTGCTATATCTATATAAAGACTCAGGAAAGTCTCTCTTCTCTGCTGGTAAACAGTATGCCCAACAACTTTTGGTCTACAAATCATGCTGCAAGGAACAATATAATCATTAACAGAGAAGATATCTGGGAAACTAATCTGGAGCACTCTGTGAATGCTCAGGTTTTCTTGTTTACTGTAATCAGGATATTTTACACAGAAAAAAATGAAGACAGGTTACAATTAAGATAAAAGAAGCTGTTATTTTTATCTATATCTACACTACATTTATGTAAGATAAAATAATTGACCCTTTACCTAAATTTAAATAATACATGATCAGCTAAAGAGGAGCTTTTATGAAAAAAGAGTATCCCATATATTTGGACTGAGAATTGTTTTCTACATATCTTACAATTGCAATTTTTAGCAAGGGAACTCTTTAGAGTGGGATCTATCATGAAAACGCTGACAAACATTTAAGCAGTATGTTGGCAGCAAAGTGTAGAAAGCTCTTAGTGGGGTTAAACCTTTCATTCCTGCTTTTTTGTTTTTCCTCTTTCTTCTTTTAACCATTACTCTACACCTATATTATTGCCACAGAAATGCACAGTTGGTCACCTGCAATTTTTTAATACATATGCAACCATTAGTTAATTGCATTAATTAATTGTTGTGATTGGTTCAGAGAACATGGAGCACAATATTTTTGGGTTAGAAAAGGAATACACTATCAAAAGTAAGACCTTAAAGGTGCAACAGCATTTGCTACACATCCAGAAGATGAAGCTCTGTCCCTATCTGAGATGGGGAAAATTTCACCAGCATCATTGTCAACACATGCCAGCTCCCACATCTTGAGAAAATAATAACTCACTCTTTCTGGGTTGCTGAACAAACTGTAAGAGTAATTATAACATTTAATGCATAGCTAAATCAATGGTGCTTGACAACTCACAACAAACAGGATGGAAAGAGAAAAATACAAGGTGGGTGATGTAAAAACAGCACTCAGTGCCTTCTCTTTCTTCAGGCTGAAGCATTTTATTTGATCTGAAACAAAACATTTTGTCTAGTGAATAACTTTCAGGTAAGAATATGAATTTAAAAAAGGAAGTGTCATTTCAGCATAGAAATGCTTTCTTTGAAAGTTATCCAATGGTTTGGATTTTCCAAGTCCTTGGTCATATTTTCCCAGTGCCTGTATGCACTAAGTTGAATCTGAATTTAAAACACTTTTACTTTGAGACCCTATTTTCCTAAAATTTTCAGTATTTGTATGATCACAGATAACAAGGCCGTAAGAAACCCTCACCTGGGTCTCTCTGCAAGACTAAGGCATTAATTGCAAACCTTTACTAACCTGCATGAGAGTTGGAGAGTTGGGACTTAGCAAAAAGGAAACTTTCATTCTTTATAAAGCTGAAGATCTGGACTGTGAACAGGGTTATGAAGTCAGCTCCCTTCCTTCTACTCCTTAACAGCAGGCTGTAGATGAAAGGACAGATCTGTGTGTACGCAAGTACCTCTCCAAAGCAGTCATTCAACTGGCAGCACAACAGTGACCTTCCCTCTTGCATTCCTGCACCGTGTTTCTTGTTCTCTGCCCGGAATTTGTCTCCTTGAGTAGTATAAGCTTTTCAGGAGAGGGCTGTTGCTTCCATACTTCTCTGAAAAGTACCCAGCACATCAGCCAGGCAGCTATGGGAGTTCTGCCTCTTGCCCCCAACACCCCCTCCTAATAGAAAACAACATCCTCATCTTGTCTAAGCATTTCATAACCATCTGTTGACTACTGTGGGTGATAAATTAATCAGAAGAAGTAAGGCTGCCATTCAAAATGTCTCCATTCACCTCTTTGTATGCCTCTAGCATGAGTTAAACTATTTCTACTTTAAAAATGGACAAGAGAGACAAAACACGGACAAACATACTTTACAAGATTACAAGCATTATGACTATTCTGCAGGGTTGCCTGAAGAAGAAAAAGAAGCAACTCACAGGTGGCTGAGAGAGCAATATTTATGTCTGAAAATACTTTGCCATGGCATAGAGCTGGTGTTGAAATTTGCTGTGGGCTCTTTTGATAATTAGGTACAACTGACAACTCTGCAGACAGGCTTAAAGACTCTGATTCCTTCTTTAATAACTCTGGTTCAATTTACATGACATTTTTATTACTGCTGTGAAAAACCCACCTGGCAAGCAAAGTCTCTTTCTCCTTTCCTCCCACACATGTCTAACACTTGGGGATCTTAATTCAAGGGAAAGCAAGGGGGCAGCTCAGACAGGGGGTCATTGCTTCCAAGTCCTGCAATGCTGATGAGCTACTTTTTATTATGAGGCTTTGTAAAAAGGTCTAATAAAGACTGAGAAGCCCAGAGCTACACAAATACTACTCTTGGCCAAGTGTGCTTACCAAAACCCAGTTTCATGGATTTGATTTGAACAGGAATGCTCAGGTTACACACATTCTTATGTTAGTGCTTTCATGACACCACTGTGAGTGCTAACCATGCACACTGGGGATGGGTGGTTTGTGCTCCTGCACGTCATTAATTTGCAAACCTCAACTCTCATCATACGCAGAAAATCCAGCAACACAAGCGATGGGCATAGTCCAGCGTAAGGACAGCACCAAAAATTCAGAGTGCTACTAAATTTGTGAACTAATTTAAGATAGGGGATGCAGAGTTAAAATGTACCAAAGGAACAGCCAATGGAGTATCTTGGTCTGGTTGTGACAATTCTGTACTACTCTTAGCTTCTCAAAATGAAATGTCCTGATAACACCACAGAGAAGCAAACTGATGAAAAAAGGCATCTAACCAGCAAGTTCACCATGGCTCATCAAATTTGAAACACACATAACAATTTTTAAATTCATCAATAAATACAACTGGGTGGAGGGTGTGGGCTGCCTCAGGGCACTGACAGAACAATTAGGGCTGCTTAGTTCCCCTGAAGCAGCACACCTGTAATGGGACACAAAACCAAGAGCTGTTACTGGCAAAAAATCATTTGCAAAAAGTAACCACTTCAGTTGCCATAGCTACTTCTAAATTAAAAAAAGGGGTGGACTGAGACACTGCTGGTAATGATACAGTAGGTTTTGAAAAATGTTGTTTTAAATGCTGACAGTGATTACAGGAGATTAGGTATGTGATAAGGAGCTTTGCTGAAGAGAAGATTCACTGAATTGTGAAGGGTCTGCAAACTGAGTCAAAGCACTTTAGTGGAAAAGCAAGTTGTCACAAATTAATTTGAAACATTAATGTGTAATGAGATGGCACAACAAAGGACAAGTAACAGCCTTTTCAAACTCAGTTTCACTAATATATGTACATAAAGGAAAAGTTTTGAACTGTGCTAAAGCTGGAGTGCTCTTTAAATACAAATCTCAAATTGTCCTGATGCAGAGGGACAACATGACCAAAATCACCCTGTTCATATATATACACACCAGAGAGGACACAATGTCATGAAGTACTGATTACTTACAATGGCAGAAGTTTCCAATAATTGCTTTTTGTGGTCAGAAGCACAAAAGAGGACTGTACAATGGCAGTATAAGATAAATTTAATCTGTGTGCAATTAAGTATATCTTAATAACTAGTGGCTAAGTGGCTGAACTTCAAATTATTGATCAAGTAATAAAGCAAAGGAATCTCTCTCTGCCTGCTCTCTAAAATCACCTTTACAAGAAACAAAAAACTCAGACACGAGATTAAAAAAATGTGCCTTGGAAAGTGAAAAGACCTTGGCTTTCTTTATAAACTATATTTATTGTATCTATAGGAGTTGGGACCACCTTGTCCATAGTATAACCACAACTTAGTCTTTGCTCAAAGAACAATAATCAAGTAATTATTAAGGAAGAGAATAAGGTGCTGTTAGGTGCAAATTCCATGGAAGTTCATAGGGATACAAGTGTGTTTTCTTTACAACTTACATCAAGGGATAACCAGCACCTGGGAAAAAGCCAAGCACAAGTTGGATATTGGACACAGCCACTCCTTTCTCTCCCTTACATGTTAAGCCTGGAGAAACAAATGCTGCTTCTTGAAGGCTCTGGTTAAGGCACACCAAGAGCTGTATCACACACACACAACACATTCAGGAGAAGAAAAAAAGTCTGGTGACTTTGACAGGAGACCATTTGTCTTCAAGATTAACAGTGGTGCTGAAATAGATGTCATCTTGCCAAGGCGGGGTCCGCGGGATGGCTGCAGTGTACAGCACCATTCCCACGTGGGCCTAAAATCAACCCTCGGAACACTCAGGATGCTTCAGCTACCAACCGTCAGGGGAATTTGATAACAGATTTTCAGGCATATACACAAGCTACTCTGTCTTTAGAGTGTACTTGCTACAAAGGAGAGGGAGCAACTCACACAGCCCTGGCTCCAAGTCATCCATCACTCTTTAGACAGAAAACGATTTCCACTTTCAATTAAAAACTTGTCAACCCAACAGGCTTGTGGGACATACAGTATTTTCAATAGCAAATAAACCAAAAAGTACCTGACTTCGCCTTCTCTAATGTGACCTTCTAATTCTTCTATGAATCTTTCCCCTTTCATCCAGTAGATCATGGGGCCTGATTCTCCACTGAATCCAAAGAAAGCTCTGCAGGCCACAGTCAGTGGATTTCCTGAGGACAAAAGGAAGAGAGAAGATTAGAGACTTTGTCATAGATACTAGTGAGAAAATTATTATAAGAAGTATCAACACCTTAGATAAACCTCCTTATGAAAAATTGGAGGGGAAAAAAAAGAAGGAAAACCATAGGAAAAAGAGTGATGTTGATTTGCATCTACAGGAAATAGCTGTAAAATGAAACTCTGAGGTCGTCCATAATTTAATTTTTCTGAGAAAAATAGTACATGAACAATGAGAAGGTATGGAAATAGTGGCAACATCAGGTGACACCAGACTGGTTGTTAAAAAGAAAAAGGTGACTTCCCTGTCAGACTCCTGGGATCTCTACCAGGACTAGAGATTTATCCCTAAAAGGCAGGTAAATCACTGAATGACTGCTCCTTATCCACCCATAAAAAAAGATGGAAAAATAATTTCTTCCTCACTTAGATAAAAATCAGATCTTAATCAAGTCTTGGTGAGCTGCTCAGAGAGCTTTTAAAGATTCCCAAGAAATACAGGATGCCAGTCTGCATCAACACTGATGTTACTTGTCAACAGGCTTTTGGCAAAGGACCAAACTTCAAAGCATTATTCAAGCAATAGAGTAAAGAACTCTTCCTTTCACCTCTGCAAAGATACTTCCAAAAGAGAGAAAATAAAACTTGGAAATGAGTCAAATTTCTTTTCTCTTCAAGAATTCAGCATTTAGCTGGGTTTTCATTTGGCTACACTTTTAACTGTTCTAGATAGCCCAGGACTGTGCTTACACTGCCAGGACAGATGGCTGTCTGCCTGCAGAAGACAAAAACAAACAAAAACCAAAAAGAACGGAAAAACCTCCAACAAGTCAGGAAATGCAGAATAACCATGCCCATTCCCTCCGTATGCACATACAGCTACTGCACCCACTTTTCTTTGCCTATTTTACTTCACATAGGTGCTCCGGGTTATGGACCAGGTGTAGAGTCAGCAACTTAGATGGGAGAACAGACCTCATTTAATGCCAGTGGAGACTTCTGCTGAATCTTTCAGGGCCTTGATCAAGCACGGAAAGCCTAAATAATGAGTTTTACTGTATTTGAAAGAAATGTTTTATTATTTATTATTCTCCGTGTCAGCAGGAGACTCTCTTGGCTGAAATAGAACAGGCCTACACTTTTCAAGGAGGGGCTAATAATTTGGAGCACGGCACTTGGTTGAACATGGGCTAATGGTTTCCCATGATTGATTTACTGTGCCATAATCAGTCACCTCTTTTCTGCCCAGGAGTGATAACTTGCTGTGTGCACATTCAGAGCATATCAGAGCTGTGTGTTAAAGTGCCTTTGCCTAAACCCACATAGAGCTGTCCTGAGTCAACTACTTGCACTTGTCTATCTATTATTTCAGTGCCCAATTTAAGACATGTCTAAAGAGCCTGATTAGTCAGGAAGCACAGCACTCCCAGCCATGGAAAATCAGCCGCCTTTAAATTATTTCCAAGTCAAGATCCAAAACTACAAGTCCTTTTGAAACATTAGGATACAACAAGAAAAGATTTAAAGGCTGCACTTGAGTCTCTGTTTCTCAAATAGCAAAAGACAAAAATGGAAAATGTTTATCCTGAAAATGTTTTCCAGACTCTTTCATTATCTCCATATTCACGATGAACTCTGGCACCACAGCTGGCCCCTGAACACATGGAGATGCTGGCAGATTACACAACCAGACCAGACACACAAGAGAGAAGAAGGGGTGGATATTCAGTTATCTGCACATCCCACAACACTGACGACCATCAGAAAAAGTTGCAAACTTCACTAACTAATGAAGAGTCAGAAACACTTCTAGGCAGACATTTAATTCCACTACAAGCTCACCCAGCCCTGCGAGGTGCTGTGTGTTCTCCACAGTAGAAGGGAGAACTGGAGCCTCTGGCTGTATCCACCTTACCTTTTCCCAACATGCTGAATGCCTGTGTGGTGTGACGTCATTTGTGCTGTTTGTCTTGGAGTCACGATACACATCTTTTTAAATACCATTTGGTGATTCCTAACATATGGCTGCTCAGTCCATGCTTGATATTAATGGAAAAAGGCATTGTAGCAATGTGAAAAAGAAAAGGGATAGACGAGGCCTATCAGCACTGACAGTATTTGCTCTTTTCCTGGCACACCAGGCTGGACGTTAAGTGTAACAGGCAAAATATCTTACACAGTGTGCTTTTCCTCAAACCAGCAGATTTTTACTTAAAAAACAAGCCCTGATAAATGAAAATATTCCAAGGTGAGACTAAGATTTCTATACATGCAGAGTAAATACCCAGAGGTAATAATGTCTGGTTTGAAGAAATAAGTTATCTACACAGATAGGAAAACCTAAAAACCCCAGCTGTTGGTAGACAGCTTCTGTAATAAATAAACCCAATATAAAGCATCAGGAGCCTTTACCATGACAACCTGCATGCTCTGAATGTGCCTGGGCAGATCTATTTCCTAGCTTTGCCACCAGGGAAACAAGCAAAATAAACTAATACCATGAATGGGAAAATCTGGAGTGAGTTTGTATTCTCAGCTCAAAGTTTGGTACCACACCCCATAGTCCATCTCACCTGCAAACCCATCACTGATCAGAGGGTGGCATAAAACACTTTTTCTCATGGAACAACTAATTTTTATCTCAGTAGCAGAATGAGTCAGGTCTGGGTTGACCTGATCCGTCCTGGAGTGGAAAGAACTTGGACCTTGACTTCAAGGTCCCATCCAAACTCAAATTCTCACTCACTGTTCTGATACTCCTCAAGACGGTAAGGACATCTCACTCTTCTATAGCTGTCTGAAATAGCTTCTGGTTTATATCTCTCATCACTCCTTTTGACTCTGGAAGTGGGACACCATCAGAAAGGTAACACTGACTTCCTTGCAGAACTTCCTTGCTTCACCTCCACAAATCAGCCTCCATATGGAAAGTAAGAGTAATTTCTCTTCTGCTGCTGTATTACCACACAGCTACAGCAGCTAGCTGTTACTACTGGTTTTCAGGAACTTTAACCAATTCCCATTCAAAAAGGAACATGGCTTGTTTCACTACATTGCCCCCCAAATACCACAATACTAAAAATGAGGCTGAATTCTGTGGTCCCTAAATGCATCCTTGAATATGTGGAGAAACAGGCACTGAGCATGGAAAGTACCCTTTTGCAGGTCCTGGTTTTAGGGCTGGCTTCAAGCCATGCAATATTACACTGAGCCACAGTTCCAGGCAGAAGGAACTAGTAGGTAATTTATAACTCCAACAATTCATCTTGTGTAAGGCCCAAACTTTCGCACATCATTACTGCTATTCTGCATGACCGTCAGTAGTTCCACTACTAACTGGTCTTATTAAGAAATATTCCCCTTGCATCATTTAATGAACAACATCAAAATTCCGAGAATGAATAGTATCCTAAAAGTTTTCCATTTACAGATGGATTCTGTTTAGATCTGATAGACATTTCAGATGCCTTTTTACTTAATAAAATACTTTGCTGAAGAACAGAGAAAATTATTAGTGAATTTCTAAAGAATAAACACTTAAGGGAGCGTTTGAAGAAACAAGGAAAGAAAGTAGAAAAGCTTGTTTGCAGACATCACTGAGTCTTCTGCTTTGCTGGGGTCTCCTTGATACAGTTAAGCACCAGGTTCGGCAGAAGTCTCTACTTTAGCTTTTCTCCCTGTCAGTCAGACAGGCTTGTTGCAAACTCCCAGCTGATAAGACACAACCACTGGAAGTAAAAAATTTTATTGCTAAATCTTAATGTACAATTTTCACCTGTCCATTTCCACAATAAATCTGCATGAACTCTACCATACATTCAAGCAGCTTTTTTTTTCTGACAAAGAGAATTCCACAGAAATGCAATTACTCAAGCAAAAGAGCTGCCTGATGGTGGTAGGAGTATTGGCTAATGATGGAAAAAGGGTCTGCAAAAGAATTTAGTCAGGAATGGTTCGGAATGTGCTTAATGCAAGGCCAACGTGCTTTGACAGAGAATAACAAATTCTGCAGCACAGTTTCTCTTGAATGACACATGCTCCAAGCATAAAGTAAATGAAGCTTAAAATACCTAAAAGTTGTTTCTGTCTTTTAAAAACTTAAATGCCAAGGCTGGATGACTGACCAGCATGGAAGACAAAGGCTCTTCACATCTGGCTTATGTCAAGGCATTTTTTGGGATTTTTTTTTTTTTTTAAATGCAGATTGATAGTTTGCTCTTTTTCACTTGTTTTGCACAAGCAGGTATATTTTGTGGCTTTGAAGCCCACATCACAGAATGTGCTTCCAGCAAACCATACCTTCACTCATGGAGCACATCATCTCAGAGCACCCCCATCAAGCAGCCAAAGTCATCTGTGAATCCCTGGGTGCTATGTTTTTTCCGATGGCTTGAAACATGGATTGTTTTTCCTTTTCTTTTGCATTTTTGTGCCAGATAAAACGCTGCTCTCAACAAGCCTGAACTGAAGTAGATGAGCCTTCCCAGCTAGTGGCAGAACTGACTGAAAGTGCCAAAGGCCTCCTTTTGTACTAAGAAATACCAAAGGTCAGTCCTGCACACGTTGCTAGCTGGATTTACATCTTCCACTCCAATGGGGTGCTAATCCACTGCAGTATCACTGCTTTCATCTACTGCAGGGCTGGGTGCTGCATACACATGGAAGGGAAGATGAGTGTGCAGTGCTGCCATCAAAAAGTCATTCCATCACTCCAAGTCCCTCTTATCGATGTACATGCATCTTGTAGCTCCTCTCTGATAATGGTGCTTGTGTCTCTTTCCCTGTGAGACTAGGAGAGAACTATGAGTGCTACCAAAGGAACAGCTTCCCACTCGACATATGCAGATGTTTTGCAGGCACTTCATGGGCTTTGTTTCCTTCATTTGCTGAGACAGAGGACAAGAAAGGCGGGTTACTTATCACTTCTCAGTAAGTATATTCTGCAGGCTGTCTGTAGAACCGAAGCTGACTTTCCAGGCTGCGAGGTCACCATGTCACTGACAAGAACATTATTGTTCTAATGTGCTTTACAAGTGCTAGAAAGTGGCCAAAGAGCAGCAGAGTAATTTAAATTCCCCTGGCAAGGCAGGCTGGTTTGTATACAACCCTGAAGTAAAGAACACATTTCCTTTTCTTTCAGAAGGACATCCTGGATAAGAAGATATGGGAGACAGAGCTTATGCCCACAATTTATTCACAAAACAAATGCCAGAGGCAACACAGACCTTGACTCATGAAAAACAATCTCTGTGTGTGGTAGCTTCTATCCAATTAGCAGAGAATGTCAATTGTGCCTTGCAAGGACATCCTCTGAGCTGCTCTCCTGTGCTGAGCAGTGACAGCAAAGCCAGCAGCGCATGGAGGGGGTGCAGGCCAGCCCAAACCATGGCCCTAGCTTGGCTGGCTGACACTGGGCACCAGGATGAGATGCTGGGATTGTGAGGGTGGCCACAGCAGCAAATGGTGCCCACTCAAGGTCACTCTTGCAATCGGAGCCCAGCCCTGTGGCTGAGCTGCTAAGCACTAAACCTCTGCTCACCAGTGTCCTAGAGTAGTCAGGAGTATTTGGCAGGGCAGCTGAGGCTGTGCTTGGGCTTTGCTTGTGTCATCCAACTCAGCTGATTACCTGTTTCCCAGTTCCCTCTCAATACAGACCTGCAGTACCACTCATGCATCAGGGGCTTCAGCCTCTGTTCCTCTCATCTGCTTAGGTGGCACTGAAATTCTTCACAGATTTATCCACTACTGAATTTAGGCAAACCTCCACAAAACCCACAGATAAATTATCCCTTATTTTCCCCATACCATATCCCAGCATCACTGGATCAGAAGTTCCATGTTTTGTTTCGTTCAACAAGACTAATAAAGACAGTGCTAATTACTGTACCTGGGCTTCTCTTCCCTCCTCTTTTACCTGGATATTCTACAGAATACAGGCCTAGCTGTGTGCTAAACCATGTTATCCCATTTCGGTAAAAGTCTCCTGAAGCTCAGTGACTAGTTTGAGAATTACTGGATTCAATGAAAATAAAACATACTCAAACCAAATTATTTTCCCTCATCAAAAAACCCATAATTACAGAAAATCCTACAATATTTCAAAATTCTATTCCAGTAGCCAGTAGATTCACAACTGGATATGAGCCTTCCAAACATCTGCATAATTAAAGCTCAGCCAGGAATTAATGAACTGAAAACATTTTAAAGAAAATTAAGAAACTTGCTTTGGATAGTGATAATAATTGCCTTAATAAGATAAATTAATAGTGAAATCAAACCTAACTAGCCTCCAGACATTAATTTCATAACAGTTTAAGAGCATTTGAAAGCACACCCATATAATATATATATTTTATTAGATTTAGGCTCCAAGTTTCTAAAATAAGCAGACTAAAGGAGGTGCTCTTCCCCTAAGCAAGGCCCTGTGCTATGAGCTGCACATGCAGCCACTACAGTAATATTCTGGCAGCTGTAATGATGTATAGGAAAAATAAATGGCAGTAGTACATAACTTAGAGTAAGTTGGCTCTTCACTCATATAAGAACTTTTTGACGAAGGCAAGTCTCTGTCAATAAAAAAAAAGAGACTGGCAAAAACTTTGACAAGAAAAATGCAAGAGCTCTTTAGGTCTTTTTTTTGTCCTCTGTAGTTTACGATCTTAATTTTAACTTTCTTTCTTGCTCTGCTCTTTTTTCTTATGCCCTGAGACATCACAAAACACACAGCCATGAGATATTTGTGCTTTTCTGTCTCACTCAAGTGAGCAAATAGCATATATAAAAAGTAGGATAAAAATAACACCAACAGCAAGCAGCAAAACTCCAAGCATGAAACAAAGCAACTAAGCCTCTAGACAGTTTGTTGCCAAGATCACAAGTCAACGCATTTGCTGTAATTCCATACAGCCCCAACCACTGCTAATTTAAATCACAAAATCACGAGCCACTGCAAGAGCTGCTTGTAGACTTGGCTATTGACTGTAGCTCCCACAAGGAGAGAAAAACAAAACCAAGAAACACACACAAGGCTGAAATGTTGCTGATAAAAATTTATCAGATGTTCCAAAAATGAATCAATCAAAGCAAAATCACCTGGAGAAGTTTAAAAAAAAAAGAAAAAAAAAATCCAGAAAAACATTGCAACTGCTACCTCTTCCCCTTGCCCCCCAAAAAAGTTAACCTCAACTAAATCCTGTAAAATCATTTATCCCATTTTCAGACCTGCTTTGGGGTCAGAATTTAAAATCTTAGTCATTGAGAGCAGAGGTGTAACTGAAAGTCAAGGATTTTAGCTTTTCAGTTGCTCACTTACAATGAAGACAGATGCTTAGTGGGATTTCCAGAAGCAGCTTGACAGCTGCCTTGTGCTGGCTTTAACTTGTGTTCAATGCTGAGGTCCTTCTGAATATCTCATTTCTGTGCATCTTGAGGTACAGAAACATTATTTAACAGAAATTCCCTGAAGGTATCTGGAAAATGCCCCCTTGGTGGTGGGGTTCCAAGGGCTGGGGCAGCCCAATCACAGCAAAGCAGTGATATCCAGAATAAGGTGAACTAAGCAGACAGTGTGATGGAACAAATCACCTCTCTCTGGCCCAGGCATGCTAAAAAAGGGTGAGATGTGGTAGCCTGTTAACCCCCTGATTCTGTGATGCCATGTTCCCCCTGTTCCCTGCCCTTGCCTTGGCCACTCCCTCGGTTTCTCCCTATTGGTTCCTGTACCCCAACCCCGCCCAGGGACCGCCCCTGGGCCCCTGACAAAACCACCCCACACCCAAACCACGAGGTCTCTCTCTCTTGCCGCTGAGGGTGCCCGGACAAGATGTGAATAAAGCCATCTTACCACCCTCACGGGAGACCCTTCTCTACTTCTTTGATCACCACTGTGTTGTAATGCTGCTAGCTGCTGGAGCCAGATCGAGGAGCTGTCTGAAATGGACTCCGGGATGTGACTGGTCGCATGGCCCTAGGTAACCCTCGCTGTACTCACAGGGAGCTGCAGCCTGCTAGGCAGAGTCAAGCGGTTACAACACATGCCCTCATGCCATCACAGCCATCATTTCTCCCACTGCTCTGAGAAAAGAGCAGGAATTATTCAGGGAACACTTGCTTCCTTAGATTACTGTCCCACGGTGAGAAAGAGGAACATCCAACTATTTATTTGAGCTACAAAGAGATGGACCACAAAGAGATGCTCCTGTCTCCTCACATTAATCTGCTGGCTCGAGGGGGAGGAGGATCCTATCCCTCACATTGCTGCTTCTTGCCAGCTTCAGGAGTTTCCAACTCTCCAGCTTGACCCTGAATTGAATTTTCTATGGATGTTTTTGTGTTACATTTCAGTTTCCTGAGCAAGTACCTCTTGATCTTTTTGGGGAGAAAAGAGGATGAAATCTAGCATCTCTTTCTAGAGAGTAACCTGGCTTCAAAGTGAAGAAAGTACATGGAGGGGTCATCCTAACTGAGTACTATTGCCACCAATGTGGCCAAAATCTGAACGCACATGAGTATGTACTGGGTATCCAGCCACACATCTGGGTAGTCCCCACTTAGGAGGCAGTGGGTACAATCAAGGTTGCCAAGGAAACCAGCTGCAGGCAGCAGCAGACTGAAGAAATCACACTAAACCTCTTCCAACTTCTGTGTTGACTTTTAAAAAAATGATAAACACCCCTAAGACATTGACTATAGGATGCATAATTCTTCACTGAGAAAGAACAAAGCAAATGCAAGCTTTTGCTTCATGCTATTGATGCCCTGCCCTTATAACAAAGTGACACTTTTGTATGCCTGAATCTAAAGAGTCACCTGGGGTATTTTCATAGTTTGTGACTGTTCACTCAACTCCTGCTTGGATTTTGGCTACCACAGCTCATGCTAAGGCCTGATATATGGTGGGATCAGCACCATGAGGTCAACAACAGAGCAGGAGAGGTGGCCAGACAGAGGCCACCACGTATTATTATCACCTCATGTATTATTATCACCTCAAAATGCTGTCTCTGTTTTGCCACTATCCTTTGTTTGGCAGTTCCCTCAGAATCCATTAACTTACGGAAATGGTATAGACCAAAACTCCAAGCTGGAGGGTATAAAACATCAGTTTGCCCAAATAGCATTTGAAGCTGATCCAAGAGCAGCCAGACTGCTGACGCTTCCATACTTCCTGCAATGAATATACAGGGAACACCCACAACTTGATGGAGGAGGAATGATGAGCACTCTCACTGTCAGGCAGGGTAAGTGCATGACATTGCAAATTAGCCAGTGCAAATGGGTAGTAAGTTCTGTATAAGTGGATTTACATAATAAACTTATTTGGGCAAAAAGGGGATTGAGACCTTTTGTCATGTTTCTTTATTGTATTTCTTAATTAGCCTACGAAACAAAGTTTAAATAATAGAGTATGTTGCTCTGTAAATTTGGAAGGTCTGAATGGACTGTGACATCAATTTTGTAAAAATATATTGATAAAAAGCCTAGTTCTCCCTGAACAGCTTACTAATATCTCTGTAGTGCCCTGCAGCAGGCATGTAGGGCCAGAAAAGTTTGTGCGGTTAACAGAGTATCACCTTGATGCAGGTATTTTGATGTTAGCCAAGTCCTTTCCTCTCTCTGCTGCCATGGTCCTGATAGTGCAGGAGAAAGGGATGGGAGGGCTAAGAAAAGGGTGCAGATACAAAAGGCAGCAACTGCTGCAAACTTCTTATTTCCCAGCCTTCCTAACACAAATCAAATGCAGTGCTGGGTCCTGGTCAGGGGGATGAAAAGACCGATGTCAATCACCTCTGATAATGAATTAACCACAACTGTCACCTCACTTGGCCTCAGTTGTGCAGGTGGCCTCTCATCCATAGGGGACAGGACTTGCCATGGCTCATGATAAGATGATGCAAGTTCCTACTTCCCTGCACAATGGGACCACCAGGGACACAGCCACCAAGATCACCCAAACAAGAATCTACAACTGACTGATGTGCTAAAAACTCAGTAAATGCCCATACATTTTGCTGAATAGGGAGAAGGCTCCCTGTTGATTAAATTTAAGCACATATTTAAGTGCCATGCTGAGTAAGGGCAACAGTGAGTTCTAAAGAAAGACTATATTTACAAAAAAGATTAAAAATTAAAAACAATATCCACAGAGCAATGTTTTCTCCAAGCGAACTCCAGTAAATAATTCCCATTTATCATTTATTTAAATTTAGAAATAACATTCAGGGAGAGTAGGAAAGTAAAACAGTTCAATAAATACAACCTGTACTTTGCTTATTGAGTGAATCAATATTGTTCATCGGTTGTCCAATAAAGAACTAACAGGAAAGTTCAATCTCTTAAAATTTGCAAAAATTAAAGGGCACATTTTTTTAGTCCTTTTTGTTAAAAATAAAAAAGTCATGATAAAAACCCAAACAAATAGCATTAAGGTGGACAGTATTTTTAAAAATGTCAATCGCACAGAAAACTCACAGATTTACATTATTTTTTTCCTGGTTGTTTGGTTGGTTTTTGGTGTTTGGAGCTTTTTCCCCCCAAACCTTAGGTTAAGAATTTTTTAACCAACACACGAGACCTACAAAAGGGACTTAAGGATGCAACAATCAAATGTTACAAATTCAGACAAATTCTCAGAGTTAAAACTACCTCTTTTTAAAGAGATATAGTGACATCTCCTTGTGCTCAGTAATTTGAGACACAATCTATCCCATCAGCAATTGAAAAGGACCTCGTTATTTTTTCTGTAACAGATGTGATTTACAGAAGTCAAAGCACTAATTGCCCTAAACCTGCTAGCAGTGAGGACTCAGATTTACCCTAAGCCTCTTGCCTTGCATTCAGCTGATGGTATTCACATTAACCACATATTAAATTTAATTTTAGTTGCACAGGAATCTAATAGTCTCATTTTTCCCTAGGTGAGTGCCAAACCATGAAGTCTGTAACTCAGAACTCCTAAATCCTGCCCCATCACCTTTTTTTCCCCTGGATCTTTGCACACAGCGAAGGCAAAATCCATGGTTTCAACTTCCCCGTATCTACCTAATTTACCCCCATTCCCAATATTGCTGATTGACAATAATTCAGAACACTCCAAAAATTAAAAAAACCAAACAATCAACCAACCCCCCCCACTTCCCTGGCCCAAGCTGAAATTTCTGCAAAGGGGAATTGTCTTTAAATTCATGGTGATGAGATACCACTGGCTTGCAGAAAAAAGTGGGAATTCCAAGACTGAGCAGGGAAATCACTCAACAACTGCAAAATTCTGCTGGATAAACAAAGAAAGAAAGATGTCTCTGCAAGGACTAACACTGGCCTTCTGATCACAGCAAAAGGATGATAACAGTGCCTTTGGCTCACTGCATCAGAGGAGCAGGGGCCAGCTCTGCTTTGAGAGGGGGCAACTGAAACCAAGGCAAGCTACAGATACAGACCTGTCTGGATGGCACCAGCTTGTCCTACTCGCCACCAGCATGGGATAAAGCAAAGTCCACATCTCATGTGCTTGTGGGACTACACTGTGAGAGAGGGGAGCACAAATTCACCCGAAGGTGGTCCCATTGCCTTGCAATTTCCCAGGTGGCCACACGGCTTGGTTGTGGATTCCCCAAGGCTATGGCAAATGGCACTAACAGGTCATACTGTGAGATGAAAGTGGGCTCAGAGCAAGAGATCCTTAGACCTCAATCTGATATGCAAAGCACATGCATGTTTAAGAAACCTTTTTTTGAAAGAATAAAACCCCCAAAATCTATTAAATAAATAAATCTCCTTCATCTCTACCTGCATTCCCCTAGCAGCTCTTGGGGAGAGGCCTGTCGTGTCTTCTCTAGACTTGCAGGAAGATGTTATGAATTTGAGTCTGAGATCTACTGAGAAGAGGGAAGCTATATACCCTGCTGTGGGAAACTCAGTGTGAATTTCCATCTGTGAAAGCCTTGTTATAAGCACATGTTTATTCAGAGCAATCTCCTGAGAATTTAGTGTAAACCTACGTGGTTGATCTCAAAAATACCATCTGCTCTTCAAACCCAAAGGGGAATCAGGAAATAGGGGCCCTTTGCCTACCATGTGGACAGTGCTGTCAGCCCTGTTATGCACAGCAGCAAAGCCTGAGTGACCTCCTGTCTGGCCCAGGTAAAAATTCAAGCCTGTTCTTTACTCCAGCATCTGGAAGCAGCTGTGCCAGAGCACTCTGCACACAAAGCTGGATCCCACAGAAAGCAGCTTTGATTTTATAGAGTCCTAGAGCTTCAGAATGCCCCCCCCCCCCTCACATCTTGCCCACAGTGGTGTTTGGATATCTTAGGAGCTCAGAGCAGGATCTTAAAAAATACCCTCCTGAGAGAAAAGCTTTGCTCTTCTTTATTGCTTATCTCTTTTCTTAGCTGTGCTAGAGCCAAGAAGGAAATTAAGCTGCTCCCTGCAAGGTCTAATGTGAAACATTGGCCGCTTCAGTGTCAAGACTGTTATTTGAGCTTTCGTTCTAGTGCCAGAAACCTTTATATGGGCTTCACCTTTGCATTAACTAGAGAAGGTTACAGGCTTACTCTTCTCTTCCCTGGGAAAGCTCCTGGTACCAGTCAAAATGAAGTAGGGACCCAGGTAATTGTGATTGTCTGGAAGTGTGATGGTCTAATTGCACACAGATGGGCAGGAGTGAGAGCAAAGGACTGGCCTTTAGAGATGTGCATTTGCTACCCCCCAGAGCACTCAATAAAGCTGTGCCTGCAGCTTGCAACAGGCTGAAGCAAACCCTGTCCCCAATGTCCTGACAACTGTTTAAGGATCTTTAAAGGGATGTTACGTATGTTCTTAAAAGCTCATGTAGCAATACAAAATAGAGACAAATACAACAGAAAAAAACCTGCTGTAGTCCAGAATGGATTTTCAAATTCAGAAAAGACTATTTCTCCAGCACAGGGTGACATGAACATGGCAGTGCTTTGCTGTTATTTCTCATCCCAGCACCCAGAGGAATATTGGCAGAGGGTTCCCAGAGCAGGGTGATACCTGTGAAGAGCTGATAGCTGTCCTGAGCGGCTGTTGCTTTTTGAAGTCAGAGAGGTTTTTCTCTAGGTTTTCTTCTACTGACTCTGCTGAGTATTAGAGACAGAAAAGGCTGGGTAAAATTTTCTCTCTGTTTGGATAATTGTCTTTTGTGCTGCCTTGTTGAGAACTAATATGTCTGAGCTAATTTCTTTTATTTCTCTGTCAAAACCATATTTCCTTAGCTGATTCATTCTTCTTTGGGCTAGGGCTCAGAAAAAGACAAGACATTTGTCAGGAATCATCTTGACTGAATGCTCCTCCCCTCAGTCCGTAACTCCAGAGTCAGCCCTCCTACAGCCTGAATCTCCAGTACTCCATCTGTGTTGACTCAGGAACGGATAGAAAACTTTTTTTCTTGGGTATGGTTTGTGTACTTTGACATTTCACTGAAA
The DNA here is from genome assembly GCF_017639235.1 of Corvus kubaryi. Classification (NCBI taxonomy): domain Eukaryota; kingdom Metazoa; phylum Chordata; class Aves; order Passeriformes; family Corvidae; genus Corvus; species Corvus kubaryi. The sequence goes on from NW_024580665.1 coordinate 872,415, forward strand.
GCCTCTTAATATTTGCCTTATATGCTACAGCTGCTCCATTTCAGTCCAGTATTTCTCATCAATGATCCCTCCGCTGAGTTGTGCAGGTATCGGGCAAGAGCCTGGAAGCAGCACTCCTTTGGGAAGGTTAGGACAGATTTGTGCTCTGTGCTATCTATACCTGTGTCATTTCCCATTTTCCACTAAGGATAAGCTGACAGTCCGGCCCAGAGAATGAACACAGACCCCTGCAGAACACTGTACTTTGAAAACCAGGATCCCTTGGGTAGTTATCAGGCAAACAGACCCAACAACCCTCACTATTCCCAAGCATCAAACAAATTAGCTACACAGGCAGTCCCACTCTGCTTCAGTCCCCCTAATGAAACTCTCTTTAAGTCAGCTCCTCACAGAAACACAGGTCTGTTTGCAAACAAATTGAGGGTTTTCCTTTCTTTTCCAGTCAGTTGCGGAATGTTTCTCATTTTCCCAACAGACAGAAAATACATTAATTACTTGTTATATTGACTCCTGTAGCACTAGTTTTTCAGCCTTATTAGATTTACTGATCCCTACAAATTTTCTGCTCAAACTGTTAACCTTCTCTGAGAGCTGTTGACCTTCTCTGAGAGCTCTTGACCCTACCCATAGAAAGGTAGAACTCAGCTACCTTTCATAACCCTGAGCAGTGATTAGTGAAACACCCAACTGCAAGAATAAAAGGGACAGTTTGTGGCCTCCCTAAATCTCAGGAGGGCTCCTTGCAGTCACCCTTGTACTATGCCTGCCCTGCCTGAAAGCAGCATTGCCATTCCCAAGGCTGCCACAGTGGAGGTCCTTGCCTGTGCTTCACCACAATCGTCTCAAGCTCAGTTTCAACAGTGCAAGGGGTAGTACTAATGAAGGTCACACTTCCCCAGAGAGGCTGGCAGGCAACGGTTGCTCTTCAGCTGCTGTCACCTTTGAAAAGGAAGGAAAGTCTGCCCCACATGCCAGTGGAACAGCAAACACATGACTGGCAGTGAATTTGGTCTGAGCTGGGCTTGCAAGGGAAGACACAGCCAGGGGAACCCCATCACTGCTGCCTGGCAGGATTAGCCATGCCATGGCAGCAGCCTGCTTGTCCCTGCTGCCCACATGCTTGGAGCATGGTGTAGTGGATGGTCCTTGGTGGTCCAGCCACCATCCCCTGCCTCCCCTCTTCACAGCCCATGGACCCTGGGCCACCTGTGCTGCCACCATGCTGGGCAGGCACTAGAGCTAACATGTCTTTTCTTAATGGGTTAAGGGAACCTCAGCCCTTCTGTGCACAACCACTGCTGAAGTAGGCCTGCCCCACCAGGAGAAGGGGTCCCAAGCAGCCTTGCCCCCTAACACTGCCTGCCCTATTTTTTGGTTGGCTTTAGATGCAAAAGAGAGGAGACGTGACAGGCAGTTATGGGAGATAGTGATTGCTGGGACCCTGCACTTTGCTTTTGTCATGTGAAGTCATCTGCAAGCTGCTCAGAGCCTCTGTGATGGTACTCTTTGCTTGCTCACATGGAAATGAAGTGAAAGCCAGGCTGACATGCACGACTGTGCAGAAAGCAAACGCAAAGCCTGAGTAGCACTTCCACCAAATCTGAGCCCCTGAGCCTCACCAGTGCCTGGGGAAAGTTTGTTTCACAGAAAGACATTTCACTTTGGACAACATGAAGACAAGGTTTATGAAACCTCAAACCCAAAAGCAATCAAAGGTGTGTGAATTGTATAACAGAATGCTGCTGCTTGCCCGGCTTTTGACTGTGCTTTTCCTTCCTCCATTCCTGGCCAGCCTGAGGCACTTCACAGGTAACAAGTCACCACCCTGATGGCCACTTGCTTTTAGTGTGAGCCAGCTTGGTTCATAGGGCTGGGAAACCTGAGTGTCTGGCAGAGTGTAAGCAGGACTCATCTGCTGGGCTAGCAGCTTTGCCAGGGGCTGGTGGGCTGCATCAGGGACTACAGACACCTGGTGGTGTGTATCCATCCATCCATCCATCCATCCATCCATCCATCCATCCTCAGACTCTCTCCCTCCGTCTCTTCTCCTCATCTATCCCTGTATAAAGGCAAGGAGATTTTTTGCACAGCTGTTCCAATACTTCTCTCAACCTATGAAATCTGAGCTGGGGTACTGAGAGAAACACCAGAAGTACAAGGATACTGTAAGTCATTCCAGAGCATGATGTGACTCATTTTACGTCAATCAGAAGTACCTTAACTCCCCCACAGCCCCATAATATTTTCATTTTCAAGATGCTAAATTTCTAGAAAAGTTTTTCAGTGATGGCAAAGTATTCTCTTACTAAAATGAAAATATATCTTTACTCCCAAGCAGAAAAATACACAGTTTGCACTTTGGGACCACAGCTGAACAGAAAGGAAGAGAAGCCTTATGAGGACAGTTCACACAATAAAGCTTTTGTTTGCAAACAGACTTTGAATGGTAAGATCTCAAAAATATGATCACACTTTCAGTGAACTCAATTTCACATAAAAACCTGAGTAGTGAGACCTGCTGTGATCACAGGTGACAGATGCAACCACTGTGAGTCATATTAGTAGCTTACTTCCCATGCACACAGACATGTAGTCAGCAGTTGATATTGGGTCCCTCCCAAATGAAAATATGCTCAGATGTCTCCAACTTGAAAAAGAGAATAATAAAAATCTCCCAACGAGACTCATTTAAAACAGAAATTACTCAGTTTTCTTTTGTTTTGCACCAGATGTGCTCCAGACGTTCGACCTCAGCCTCTAAAGATTTTCCTGCCTACTACAGTCTCCTCTTCTAACTACTCATCAAAGCACACCAGGTAAAAATGTCCTTTCTCCACATCACTAATCACCAACACAACCTTGTCATTTCAATTTCTCACACCTCTTCTTCCCCCCTGCCCTATATCTCTGCAGTCTCATCTCTACAGCTTATTGCCATTGGCTACTAATGTTGAACAAAGTGTTCCCAGTTTCAAACACATGGAAAGAAAAATCAGTAGCACAAAAAAGAGAAAATTAACCATGTAAACCACTCTCCCAGGGCTGGCCAGGTTCTTTAGGTTCAACACCTGAATCTGCTGCTTTGCAGAAGCACAGACTCACCTGCTGCTGCTATTCTTCATTTTCTCCAGAGTTTGTTACACTGAACTATCTGTTCCCAAAGAGAGGAAAAGCACTGGGGCAGATGCCAACCTGAGGGGGGGGGGGGGGGGGGGGGGGGGGGGGGGGGGGGGGGGGGGGG
>NW_024580665.1:875755-1071365 GCF_017639235.1 Corvus kubaryi
CCAAACAGTGGAACACCCGTGGTTTGTTTGCCAACCGCCCCCCCCCCCCCCCCCCCCCCGAACAGCATAAAAGTGTGGTTCTGGCCCCAGGATCTTCCTCAGGCTTGCCTACAGGTGCACCTCCACACTCTGCCAAGAGCCCAAGATATGTTTTACAATAAGCAATAATTAGGAGACGTGAATCATCCCCTCAATCCTCTGTTACAATTCCTCTGTTCCTACTGAAACTCCAGCAAGCTATTCTCATACCAGGTTTTCACTTTAGAAAGCAATTTGTCAGTACAAGTGATGCTTAAATTTTAAAAGGCAGTGACTAGTGCTGGGATTTGGAATCTCAGTCCTGACTCAGGCAGACCAAATCAGGCCGCTGCCTCTTTGGATTGAGGGTTGGTAGCCAAAACTCCATTTTGTTCTGATTGCTAGTATTTAAAATTTTAGTGTGTTAAAAATGGCATCTTAGGATGTCAGTCTACAGACATGGCCTGTGTTTGAGGGCACTTATGACAGCACCAAAGCACACAACACCTGGTTCATGTCTACAGCCATTTAGCTATGGGACAGAGAAGGAAGACAAAAGCAAGCAGGTTTTCTTTTGGGACAGAGTCTCTACCTGATGTTTTTTACAGCCAGAAGGCTGCTCCTTACCACTCATCCATGCAGGAGAGCAAAGAAGGGGAAAGCGATGGGCTTTGCTTCAAAGAGAAGCAATTGCCTGGTTCCATTGTACCACGAACTGCTTCTAGCATCTGCTTTAAGAGGCAGTGAGGAAAAGCATGCTTGGCTGCATTGTGGGAGGTTTTGCAACTACTATCTTTCCTAAGGAACATCCACCTACTCTGTGAAACGCAATTTCTCCTTAGAGCAAGACGTCCAGCCTCAGAGGACCTGGTCTTATACTTCTGTCCTAGTCTTGCAGAACAATGCACCATTCCTTACTTCTTGTCCCAAGTAAACTCACACTTTTATCCTAGAGCAGTACACAGTTAATAGATTTAGCTAGCAAATCCCTCAATCCTTTAAATGATGCCTTGCAGAATTTTATTTAAAAAGAAAGGATAAATTTATATGAGAAAAATCTCACTGCTGCTAATACTCGCAAAGTAGATGCTACATGCTTCAGAAGATTTGAAGATTACCTTCCAAAACATGCATTTCCCAGATCAGAGTGCTAGGCACGATACCGCAGGTTACAATTTTGGAAAAACAGTGATTTTTTTTATTTATTCACCTTGTATTTTGCAAGAAAACACAAATTTGACCTTTATTTGTGTCAACACTGGGGTATTCTGTGTATTCCCCATGTCAGCAGTGGAAGGACACTCACTGGTGTTGCATGTGGCCTTTCTTATTTCCTTGAACAACTGCAGATAGAGCAACCCTGTTACTGCTGTGCTTTGTGAGACACTGACCCGAATTTACCACACATTGAGGTGTAAAATGTAAAAGGCAGCTACAGTCTGTGAAATTACATAATGGATAGAGAACAAGGATTGAACCAAGGATAATGCTCAGTGTCTTGGGGTGACCTTATGATGTGTATCCCATATCGCTGCCTATGCCCAGAAATTAATTTTTGCGCCTTTCTATGCCTCTAAACTGAGCCTGAAAGGGGGAAGGAAAAAAAAAAACTGAGCAAAACTTTCTCAAAGCAGTTTGCAGCTCGTTCAAGGTTACAAAAAGATAGCAGGTTTTTTTTCCCCCAGCTGGGGCAGGGGAGGGAGGAAGCACCCGGCTTGCTGCTTTCCAGTCAGTTTTTGGCCAGTTTTTTTCAGTTTCTTGTTCTCCGGAGAGAGACTGAGAGTTGGACTTTGGATTTCCTTCTCTGGAATTCCGGATTTTTCCCCTTTTCTACTGGACTGCTTGATTGCTGTAACATTAGAGCACATCGGGAGGACTTTCCACCGGGCACAGAGGGCCTGGCCCCGGCCCAAGCCCCAGCTCCGAGGAGACCAAAGGGAGGACTCGAACACTTTCCCAGGTTTTTTTCCTCTACAGTGAAAGATTTTACCATCTAACATTATTTTCCTTCCCATGTGTTTGTTAAATAAATAGTTTTATCTTCTTCACTTTCCTTCGAGGAAAATTTATTTTTTTTTTCCCGAACCTGGTGGGGGAGGGGTGGTTGTGCCTTCTCTCAGAGGATATATTTCTAAATTTGCCCAAACTGGAACACTCAGGTTGATCCAAGAAAAGAGGTCTTATGCCAGAGTCTACCACATAGCATGCTGCATCTCTAAGCCAATCTGATTCAGGCTGAAAACTAAATCTCGCTCCTGCTATTTAATTCTGTGTGGTTTTACTAACAACAAGGAGTTCACTTGTCTAATGCTGGTTTGCTCCTCTGATAGCTGCACTGGGCTCTCTGCAGGCATCAGAGATTTTTAAGGCTAGAACAGGTCATCAAGACCATCTGTCCCTACCCTTGCTCATAAAGGTGTTCTTACTGACCCTTCCTCCGTGCTGATTAACTAGTGCTTTGATGAGAGTGAATTTGGAAAGAGGCTGAGTGTCTGGAAGTCTGGGAATGGAAAATGGCCTGAGATCTCTGATCCACTGCTATGAAAAGCTCTGGTGTTACACTGGAGACACAGAGAGCAGAGTGTTCCCTCAGCAGCCATCTACCCCTTCTCTTCTGTGGGCTGGTTGATAGCCTTGTGCACCCCTTGGCACCACGGCGGAGACCAGCACCTGTTTTCAGCCCTATGACACCTCATTTTCAGAAGCTTACAAATAACGCGTCTGAACCATCCTCCCCAGGGCTTGCAGATTTTTTTAATGCTGGTTATTTGTACACTGAATTTTTTAAAGAAGGAAAGAGAATACCAGATTAATAAGGTAAGCAAATGGAAACCTCCCACCTTTTTTTATCTGCTCCTGAAGAAAATACTTATGTGACAAAGTATTTTTAAAGTCGCAGTTAGGAAGGTATAAGCTATCTGCAGTCCCTATATTTGATAGTAAATGTATTTTGGAAGATAGGTACAGCTACATACTCGGACATCTAATATCAAAAGACCCTGTCCAGTTCCCAGGAGAGATTTGTAAACCTGGCAAATCTCAGCACAGCTGAAACGCCCTGATCAAGAGAGAACATCATGGTGACAGGAAGGCTTCTGTCAGGATCAATTTACTTTGGCAAAATGTATTTAAGAAGCCTTGCAGAAAATACTATCTTGCTATAGATAGCTCTGGCTATGCCAGAGAGTCTCTTGCATATACTTACCCCAATGCAAGAAGGGTTTATGACTTCTTTGTCCTCAGTAAAATAAAAATTGCACTCAACATCCTTCTCTCCTTTAGCATCCCCACTTCTGTACACTGCCCCTAACCCACCTTAAAATAAAACTTTGGCAGAGTCATCTATCACTATGAATATAATAGCAGATATTTCATGAAACTTAAAAAAGTAATACCCATATTCTTTCCCCAAACATAAAACATGATAGATATGGATTGGTTGCCATTTTTTATGAAACTGCTTAGAGCCCCAGTGGATATAAATTATGGTAAAGGGCAAACTACAAGTTCTACACGACTTGGACTGTAGTAATGAGAAACTAACCCTGCACAGACCGTGTCACCAGATGACATACTGCTTCTCATAGTTATTGCTAGTATCTATTAACTTCTTGTTGGGGGAATTCTCCCTGCACTTACCTATCCCTGTTTGTCAGAGCCCTTGTTAACAATCCAAGCAGTTATGCCTGTTCAGTCAAATCAACAGCCAATGACCAGTTACAATGATCCGTGTTTTCTGAAAACTTATTTGCTTTTAGGGAAGGAAGAAATGGATCTCACTGCTTTTGCAGTAACTCTGATTTCTGTCACTCTAGCCTCTCGCAAAGGTAGGTCTTCAAGTCCAAGGAAACCAGCTTCGTCTTTCTTGATGCGTCCATGCCTTTTGCTACATATGGCAGCAATGCTTCTATCATAATGAGGAGTCAGAATGCCAGGCTCCAATTCGGTATCTGGTGCTGATGTGCAGAAACCTAACAGAGCCTTATCTAAAACTTAAAAAGGCAAGCAGAAAAAATATTCTCATTTGGAGAGAGCACGGCCTATGTGCCAACTACCACCGCTTTGAGAGATCCTCCTCTTTGCACGAGACTGAGGAAAACAAGCTATTGCAATGTTTTTGACCCACTTTAGTCTTACCTCCCTATCATGAGCAAAGGGCTATTATTTCACCTCTTCAGCCAGCTAAGCAGAGAGCCAGAGCATTGCTGCCACTGTCTTCCTAGCTGGTACAAAGCTTTCACAGAGACTTTTAACAACAGGAACCTCCATCTTGACACTTTACTGTGCCGTAAATCAAGTCTCTCTTGATGGGAGAGAATTTGCTGAAAGTCCTTGCAAGGAGTTTGAGAGATAAACCAAGACGTCTCCTTTAGTTTTAATGCTTCCACATAGTTGTTTATTGAGTCTTATCAGAGAAACAGAGCCACTAGCATGACCCAGATACAGCATAGAAGGAAGAAAAGTAGGAGTGAGACTAATTATCAAGATTTACACAGCCTTTTAAAGATATTTTAACCAATAGTTACTAAAAACATACATTATTTTCACTTTATTCCCAATTATTCAATAACACTACTAGGAACTGCGGAATTTTCTATCCAATCATTCCAAACCACTTTTACTGCAGAATATGGAGTAGTAGAAGGAGAAGAAGGTTTAGAGAACAACAACAATCATCCATTTTGATATTTTTTACTCTTACCTATTTACTACAAAGAGAAGCCTAAAACCTCTAAATTTTTCACCCTGTGACAATCTTACACAGTAGTCTATCACCTAATTCACACCACTGTATTTTCTAGTTGTTGTCTGACTGTTGGTAATTTTTTCCAAGGTTTGAAGCTAAAACAGTGTTGTTCAGGGGGGTAAGAACCCTTAAAAACAGGCAGAGAAATATTCTCGGTACTCTGGGTTCCTACACATCTGGTGGTGATGGGGATCATTTGCATATAGAGGTTAAAATAACATATTCCCATATTCTGGGATTCATTCTGGACAGAAATGTCCACAGTGCTGGCCCCAAGAGGACAAGTGAAAGTGTTATATTGAGGTAAACTTGATGTGATTAAGTCTGTTGGCTTCAGCAAGGGTATCCAAATGACAGAAGGGATTAAAAGGGAGAGCAGCAGGCAGGCAGGCAGTGGTAGTGCAGGCTGCTGCTAAGGTTGCTTTGTGACCTCAGGGAGCAGGAGCTGCTCAGGACACGACTGCCTATTGCTTATCTTAATGATATCAGCCAGAACCACACTGGCTTTTGATGTTTACTGCAACAAAAACCACAAGGCAGTAGAACTTCAAAGGGGACTAAAAACTCAAGTGGTGACCAAGAGCCATGATCCTGTCCTCAGTGCACCCCAAAGCTTCCCCCTCAAACCAGGACAACTTCATGCTACAATGACAGCATCTGATTGGGTTTATAGTACAGTTTATAGAGCACACAGGGAAGGCTGGGGTCATTTTTCCATTTGCAAATATTACTGAACTTCTCAAGTTGAAAAGATGAAAACCAAACCATTGTATCCAAAACCATTGCTGTTCCCTAACAAGGGGAGGAGGCAGTTTGGGACAACACCATGCCTAGATCCTCCCTTGATGCTCTTGGGTACCTCAGACCTGCACCTTATCCTTCACCCACTTTACCAACCCAGCCAGAGGGGGGGGCAGGCTCAAACTGAAAGGCAGAAACAATTTTGCTTTAAATCATACTCTCTGCTGAGAAGGCGATGATGCTGAAGCTTCAGAAGATGGAAAAGCGCCAATGCCCACTCTTGGGATTGCATTGTGGGACCCTACTGTATGTTTTGCATAGACTGGTGCTCTAGTGCTTGGCCTCCTTGTGGCACAGATCCAGAGGCGAATTCTTGGCTTTATCCTGTTGGTTATAGAGAAAACTGAAGTTCAGTGATCCAATTCAAGTATGATAAAGTGTCCAACAATGCCTGAAGACTGTTCTGGCATTTAGATATATATTGAAACTCTCTCATGCATTTTTGGAGCCTGACTTCTGTTTAATTTTAACTCTTTTGGTTGTCAGCAATAGAAAAGAGTAACACGTTTCAGTTTCCTTCAAGGAAGTACAATTGGCAGGGAATCACATCAGCTGCTCTCAGCTTGATGTGGGGCAATGAATCTAAGGAAGGAATCCATGACTGATCCCTCTCTCTTCATTGCTAGACTGCGTGGCTGAAAAGTCCTAGGACTCACGCACCGCAGTGCTGGTAGGAAAAATTGTGGCAAACCACCTCTGCTGAAGTGTGATGGAATTTACTATCTAATCCAAACTGGAATTTTTGGACATACTTTATTAGAATGCCCACCAAGCTGTTTTCTGAAAAGACTCTAATTCTTACATACAGGTGTTGTATTTCTTACAGGCCCAGGGAAAAACCACAACTCTACAGGGACCAGATGGGCATGTGAGGGTCAGGCAAGGAAAACTGTGCCCTTCTTCCTCCACTGCCTTAGAAAGCCTCGAGCAGCCTTGAGAAGTAGCAAGGGCGATCTAGCACTTTAGTAGCTCTAAAATTGGTACCTGAATCAGCTGCAGAGCAAATACCATCAGCAGAAGCAAAGAGGGAGAAACATAGCTCCCTGCTCGCTCAATTCCCTGCAGTTAGAAGCTTTCAAATGAGACAGACAACCAGAGATGTTCACAGGGAAGTCGCTGAGCTGAGTGAAAGGGCGGAGCCTCCCCTCGACCATCTTTATTAGGAGAAGGGGAAAGGGGAGGACTGGGGGCGGACCCGGGGTGACCGGCCAATCAGACACTGCTAAAGAGTCTGAGTTACATTTGGCTTTGCCGGCGCTTGGAACAAAGGAGCTCGGAGCACATGGGCAGGAGCACGTGTCTTTGGGAGGGGGAAGGGAAGCTCAGAACAGGCAGCAACAATTCCCTATTTTTTTTTCTTTAAAGCTGGGTTGTAACTCTTAGTAACTTAAAAGTGCATAGAACAGTAACAAAACAACAGTGCAAAATATAATTGTAATCTATCATCCCTACAACTCGACAGTACCTAGGATGCCTTTAAACTAGTTCCCCAGTCAAAACTCAGGGGTTTAGTCAGGACATCTATGGTATGGAGTATCAGGACGAGGATTTACAAAATACAGTGCAAAACCTGAGTGCAAAACAGTGCAACTTAACTTAAGGGGTTAACATCAAAATCTGCAGTAGGGGGTTTACATGAAGGTGCAAAACTCCACTTTCAAAATAGCTCCTGCAGTGTACATTGCTCCTATGAGACATATATCTGCTTCCAAGAAGTATCACTAAAGCACTATTTGGGAATATATTGATCAGTGGACATTTACAATGTTGTCAGTCCCAGAAAAGATGACCCAAGATCAATTATTATATTGGGTACTACTTAAAAATGTCAGAGGCATTACTCAGGAAACTGATCTTGACATTATGAAATTTAAAGATCAATAGAAACCAGCAAATGATTAGCAGGCTGTTAGTAAGGCACTGATACTCTTATAGACAGTTCTCTGGGAATTTATGTACTCACAGAAACACACACTGTGTTTTCATACCTGACACCTATGGGCTATCTATACCCTCACCAGATGCATGACACTCGCACCGACTTGCACAACTGCTCCAGAGTCTCATCCCTTCTGTGATCTCGACCCGTCATAACTATTATTATCTCAGTGCCATCATAATCTTGTATGTGTTCTTGGGATACACAGGGGTGCACCAGCAGCACTCAGCAGCTGCCTTTCTTAACAAGTGCTCCAGGAGACAATTTATTAAAAAATTGAGCTACTCAGTCACTAAGAGACAAAAGAAAAAGAATTCTGGATTGTTGTTTTTCCAAAACACAAAATAATATCAAACATGTTTGTGTTAGTGTCCTGAACTAATTCTTCTGAAGTATAAAGAAAGCACAGTATTTCTCATTCAATCGTGCTTGTGCCTTCAGAACTGAGCTTTGTAATCAGAACCCTATCACCACCCACAGGAAAGAAAATGGTTGTTTTGTCACATCATTTACAAATGTCATTTTAAACCTCTGTTGCTTCCCTGGTAGGAAGGGTTTGAGGAAGCACAAAGCTGTCCATGAAATTATCTATTTCTTTCTGGCTACCTGCTAGATAGTAACTGCTTTTCTCTGTCTAAACTGCCACTACTTTGAAAAGGAGGATTTAAGAATGCAGAAAATGTAGCTTGATTTCCTTTTCTTCTCCTCAAAAAAGAGATTCATGAGCTAGCTAAGCTGCCAGAGTTTTGAAAGCAGATAATGACTGTCCAGTTGCAGGTGAACAGAAACCCGATACACAAAACTCTCAACTATGTTTAGAGCCCTCTGCTTTCACTTTGGTTGTTAAAACTCCACAGGTCCCAAGAGTGAAGAAAAAGATGACAGGTCTCCTATGATTAATTACAGTTGTGTCACACCTGCTAAGTCACCTCATTTCCTCTCCCTCTTCCATGTAAGTACTTCAGTTTTAGTCTGAACAGTCTGGAGGAGGTTTGCAGGATAGTGAATGCCTGTGGACACGGAAGATTGTCAGAAATTCTGCCTGGGGTTTAATTGCAAGTGCTCTGCATTGCTTGTTTGAGAGTGGCTTGACAGAGATAAGAGGGGATTTAAAAAATCTTCTTTATTGCCTTTCAGATCCAAAGCAGAATCAAAGACAAGAAACTCCTCCATTAGGCCCATTCTCACTTTCAGGGTGATGCTTTAGAAGTATCAAAGAAAGCAAGCAGAAATACAGGTGAGAAGCTCTGCTTGAAGTCAAAAGAGGCTAAGGGGAGGAGAGGGGGTGCTTTTTTTGGACGGAATCTCTGAAAAAGAAATGTCAATTCAAGTGACTGAAGCAAAAATACCACTGTTGCCTTACAGGCTACAGAGTCTTCCCATTTCCTTGCTGATTTGTCAGAAAAGCATTATGTTGAAGAACAGAAGATGATCTAAAGTACATGACCTGAATATACAAAGTCATTCTGGAGGTCGTCAGATGGAGAAAACCTTCTTGGAGTAGAACAGAGAAATGAGAATTCAAAACTCAACAAGGACTTTGACTTTTTCACTTCCAACTTATTTTTGTAAAGCAACACACAGTTATTCTTTTTCCTTGTCATTGACATTGCAACTGTCAACTGAATAAATAGTGATGTTTCAAAGGAACATCACACATTGGGAAGAGGGCATCAAGGAAATCAGAATGCTGAGCAGGAGCCTGACTGTCACAGGAGGCATGTCAAGAAATGACTTTTGTAACTCTGCCTGTGAGTGCAGCTGTACGGACAGTAAATACTGGCACACCCTTTTCATTTCATTTTATTCCTCCTGGCGCAGCTGCCAAAGGAAAAGCTTCTCATTTAACAGATTCCTGCCAAGTATAGTAAGGGGAATAGCCTCATCTGAAGATTTCATTACATGGCACCATGTTTTAAAGCCCCCAAAGATATGTATAATAATGAAGCCTACACACTCAGATGTTGGTATTGGCAAGTTCTTTGATTTAAGTGTACTTGTCCCTTTGTCAAGCTATAGTAAACAAGCTGTGCTTTTGCATTTTTCATGTGTGTGTAAAAGCAACTTGAAATGACATCAAAGCACTGCCCACAATTTCTCTTGCAAGAGGAGCAGAAGGCATTAGCAGCACCTGGGAATAAAAAAGAAAGAATCCTGCTGATTTGATCTATCCTGTGCTGAAAAAGTTAACTTTCCTAGAGATTAAGCACTCAATGATGTGACTCAGTGATTACATTTTTAGCAAGTTGGGCGCAGTTTCTTTGTATGCCAAATGTGGACTGGCTGACTGCAGCAAATTTAACTAAATTACTTGGCAGCATCTAGTGCTGAACTACACTTGTCCTAACTCTACGCCCATGCAAAGGCACAGTCCAGCTCTCATTGTATCCGACAGGGACTCTGAGCCAATGATATTATACCTACTTAGCCAAATCCAAGATTTACCAGCTTTGACCACAATTCTGTGGCAATTTCCTTAATTATGCAGCTAATTCTGTTACAGTCACTGAGTCTTGAGATGTTGGGCCTGACACCAGCTGAGAAAGGCAGACAGGCAGAATACCTTAGGAGGGCCAGGGAGAGGCCAGAGGAAGAATTCAAGGACTTGTATGTTCAGTTTGTCAGTAAGAGAATTGGAAGGTGCCTACAATACAGTGTACAAGGATTTCACTGGGAAGAAAAGCAAGACAGTTGAAGATTTCTTAGCATGGCAGGAGAGGCATTTAAAGAGCTGAAAGGGGACCCAGAAAAGTTTTAATTGCAAACAAAATACCAGCTTGAAACAGTGAATTCTCCAGCACGCCACACTGTGAGATCAAGGCAAGTTGTCTTCCTGACCTATAAAATCTTTTTAAAACACGCTGTCCTGGGCTCAGCACAGGTGGTGACTAAAAATTTCATTGCCCATAATGCACACAAGATTAGATCAGGTGAACTAACAAACTGTGTCTTGAAGCTATGAGAGTCTACAGACTAATGTTGATGGAATTACTTGCATAAAAAATTCCCAAATAAATGAAAGCTTGCATGACTAGTGAAAATTTCTCCCAACAGATACCATCTATTTGACATACTCCATTGCAATGAAGCAAGATGACCTATATCCTAATTTAGAGGAAAACAGTAAAACCAAGGGGACTTAGGAAGACTTTTAGAAAAAAGTTTGTGGTGCTTTTTTTCCCCCAAAGGATTTCTTAGTTGCTCAGGTTTGCTTTGTTTTCTGCTGGCTTGACTACTGAAGTGCAGTTGTCCCAATCTAATCTCAGCACATTTTTCATCATCTTTAGGATTTCCCACAGCTAATGAAATCTTCTTTCTCATGACTCTGCACACACTGTTTGATTTTTTTTTCCTGTTCTAGAGATAGGAACAAAACATATTACCCTTAAATGTAGGGGTCACTAAACAGAATTTAGGGAAAGGTCATTTTAGCAATCTGTCAGCAGAAGAAAAGTTATTCAAAATACAAAACATGAAATTCCTTAAATTAGTTTTAGGTTAAGAGGAGAAGCAAACAAATAGAAGAATGGTCCCCAAGCTTGACTGAAAACTTCCTTATCTGTAAATTGGCCTTTTTTCTGAGTTGTCTTAGCAGCTTTGGCCTGAAGGAAGGTCTGGATGATACAGCTGCTTTCTTAGTAGAGCAATAAGATTAATGGGACAGATTCTCATTTGCTGTATATAGACATTGCTCTGGGACTTATACTGTCTGAGGGTCTAGCCCAATATAATTTCACAACAACAAAACAATTCTTAAAGGGGAGGGCTACATTTCAAAAGGCTGTGAAAGCATTAAAGCATCATTTTAGCCAGTAATGCTAAAAAAGGACATTTTCCCATCCTCCTAGCAGCAGAAGGTAGTGGACACTTTGTGATTAATTTCTAATTCTACAGTTCATCTCGGTCTGTGGCACTGAGAATGTCAGCCTAACTTACTCTGGCAATTATTCTGAACCAAAAGGACATCTTTAACAAGCCAGGACTCTATTGCTGACTCATTTCCAACTCATTAATGCTTTTAAAGTCTTTGCCATCTTTCACTTCCACATCAAATTCTTCACAGATGTACTTACTAGTACACCTCGAACTTTGCTAACAAATGATGTGGCACACAGCTCTCAGCCAGGAGAGATCTTGCTCCAGAAATTAAAGCCACACTTTGAAAATGCATTTGGAGTGACAGTGAACTCCATCAAGTCTCAACTGCTTATTAAATCAGCAACACCTCAGTCAAAACCTGTGCAGTTGTCCAAGTCCAATACCATTTTTCACTGATGCCATATTATTCTAAAGACTTTCTTCTTGGCTCTTGAATAATTAAACAACATCCTCACAACATAAGAACAGCCATTCTGGATCAGGCCAGAAGTTAATCTAACCTCCTATCTTTTCTCTGCCAGTGACTGGGATGAATGCCAAAGGAAAACAACCACGTTTCCCCTGAAACCTACTTCATCCTTTCAGCAATCAGCATTTTAAGGACTTCCTGAGCTGCAGGTAGAGTCACATTTCACAGCTGCTGGTGGTCAGCCTCTGCCCCAAGCCCTTCTGACATGCTGAGCCTCTCTATAATAGTGTCTAGAGGCAGAGTGGTCACAGTCTCAGATGATAAAATTAATCAATTGCACAGAAATGCCAACATGCTTTCACACAAGTGACACTAGCTTTGATGGTGACCATTCTCCCTGTTTATATGCATAATAATTACCAAAATATTTCTGGTCTTACCACACACAAAAGTCAGCTTGTGATAAGACAGAAATAAACTTCTCCTTGTGGTTTAAAGTTTAATTACATACTAATTTCCCTTGTTATCATCTATTTAATTGTGCTAAAATTTATTAGACTGTAATTCTTTGGACAGAAACTAAGAGCCATGCTTTCTCCAGAGCTTAAACCCAGATATCTTTGATACCTGTTTTGCTGCCTGAAAGAATATTTTGTTTTCTTCATATTTTTCCTGTATTTTGTAAAGTGGATATCTGAAGCCTTCTGCAGGACAGGCACTCCTGGAGTTGTGTGCTACACAGTTAATCTCTCCTGGACTGAGTAAATGGTGATAAACCAGTGGCACTGTTGCCCTGATGGAGTTGCTGAATTCCCGCAGTGCTGAGCTGGAGCTGCCTGAGCTCTGGCTCAGTGTGAACCCGGGGCCTGGGTAAAAACTGCTCAGGCCTCATCCTCTCTAAATGGAGCTTTAAAGACAAAGGTTGTGACCTGCCTGAACAGACAGCAGTGCTTTAGAAAAACCCCTCTCTCTGAAGGAACAGCTAGGATGGACACAGTGTCCCGTGGTGGGAGCTCTGCCACACAAAGTACCTGCCCAGAGGCTGTCCTTACACCGGGGAAGAACCTAAGAAGCCATGGACAAGGAGAGTGAGTGCTGCTTCCCCTCGCCTCCCCTCCTGCTTTCTGCTCTGACGAGGGCGAGAGACAGGAGGGACACATGTGACTGATGGGGGAAGCAGAAGAGGAGCTGTTCTTCCCTACGGCCTGAACACATTATATGCAATCAGGGCGCTAAAGTTGTCACAAAGCAAATATGCTGCATTGGTTAAGATGCAAATTGTCTGCATAGAGTTACTTACAAATACAATAACAATAATTCACCAAGTAGGCGGGTACAGCTGAAGGTGGAAACCATGCTAGCACCAAAGCCTGCCTGTCTCTCCGAGATTTTACTGCCTGGATTTTGGTAGTATTCCTAACACTGACATAGCTGATACCCTAGAACAGAGATGTGCTTTGTGAGAAGATAAATGGCATATTTATCCAAGAAGCATCCTGGTAACTGTCAGTGTGAGTCTCTCATCATTCATGCTGTCCCCCTGTCCTAAGGGGAAGTTCATCTCTCCCACTATATATTCTGATAACCTGGTGGTGCTTTAAGAGCACACTCTACCTATTGGAAATCACCAGTGAAAAACAGGTTTGCTGCCTCTCCTCCATCAGCAGGATTGCTTGTGTTCGAGTTAATCTGCACGTCGTTTGCAACACTCAGAGCCTGAGCAGCGAGGACAGAGTGGCTCCCACAGCGAAACATGCTCCCACTGCTCTCTGCAGGCTGACATGTGCTGTGTATTCAGCTGCACAGTCCTGACACAGGACACACCGCTGTGCTAAAGTGGCATCTGTGGAGATGCCCGTGCTGTCCCAGGTGCTGCTCCTCATTTTCTTCCTTGAAATGCAGACAATTTATTATGTCTACACTAAGGAGTAAAATTCTTAAATGATGTAGTGTCCCAAAACAAAGGCTACTGTCAGACAGCAATGATGGCACCCAGTTTGCACAAGGTCAGAGTGTTATTCAGTCTAAAAGCTCATACATTCTTCTGCAGAGCCAAAAACATTCCTAGGGCCAAAACCAATTAAAAACGCAAAAGAAGTACCTTGAAAGTTGCAAATGTTTTAGCTTATACATTCTCTTCAGGGTTTCACATGATTTCTGTTCCATACTCAACAGCTTCTCCTCAAGTCCCTGCTCACCAGAGTGCTTAAAAGTGTGTAATTTTAAGTGTCAACATCAATGAAGTACTTGCATGATTAGAAGTCCTGCTAAGCAGAGGTGTTGGGCTATGTCTCACTGCAAAAACAGGTCTCTCTCTACATCGAGCCTCCTGTGCCAGGCCAGTTGCTGGGTGGCACAGTATAGGAATACCTACACTACTGTAAGGAACTGTGGTCACATTATTTCTAAACATGGGCTACACTGCAACTATCTGGACTGACGTAAAATACAACATCAGCTCTTGTGGGTGTTTGCATGGACACTCTCCCAACAGCACAGCCCCTAGCCGCAGCAGTATCATTAATTTGTTTCGTGGTGAGAAAGCTCCTCACTGGAGAAAGCGAACTGAGCAGCTAAAAGTGTCTGTCACTGATTTGACAATGGAAGGAAAGTGCCATGATCAAAAGTCTGTCAAAAAGCTTCTTCTCCAGAAATAAAAAATGAGAAATTACATCAATAGGGAATTTTAGAGTTTTCCTCTGTATCACAATGGGATAACAGACAGATATAAAGCAAAACAGCAGTGAGAAGGAGAGAAATCAGGGTAAGAAAGTTGAGAGCTTCTCCATTATAGCCAGAATGAAAATCTTTCCTTGAACTGCAGGTAAAGATGGATAAATTTTCCCCAAAGGAAACTACTTATAAAATCTACCTGGAATGTACCAGTTAGTCATCACTTCTAATCTAAATAAAACAAACTTCATTTTTGTGGGAATTCTGTAGAAGAAAAAAAAGTATTTTTTAACAAAAAACAAAGAATGCACCTGAGTAAGAACAACATCATTCACCCTGCAAATCAATGTGGGAGCAAGTCATGGATGCTCCCAGAGGTCTCTGTTGCCTTTATGGACACATGATCCTGAAGCTGCACTCATCCATTCTGGCTGCTTCAGCAACAAAGCCGTGCCTGCACCCTCACATCCTCCCAAATGCCACTTCTGTGATGGTCTTTTTTACAGACTGTCTTCCTTCCCTGTGTACCAATATCTGAGTGACCAAAAAGAGACCCGTCATTTAGGCTTTAATATGGCTGTCTGTGAAACAAAGCTTTCCAAGAGTTTCCTTTCCCCTTCTCCATGAACCTCCAAAAAAAATGCAGTCACTGAATCTGAGATGAAATTAGCTCCCTTTATCTTTTGCTTTGACTACTAACCTTAAAAAAAAAAAAATTATTTGGTCAATTCTTGTGGTGGTCAGCATCTTCTTATGTATTTGGACAACACCTCTAGTGACTGGATCTTGATTCATTACTGACAAGTTTTGAGGTAGTTCCCACAATACATCCTAAACACAGTCATAGAAAGCATCACAAAAAAAAAAAAAAAAGGTGTGAAGCCAAGTGCTTAAGAGCTGGAATTATCTGCAACCTTACTACAGCCTCATTGTGCCCCTGCAGCACCAGACATCCCAGAGACACATGCACAACATATTTGTTCCTGAGAGCCACTCCCTCACACATTGTGGGGGTGGAATGCTATCCATGTAAAGAAAAGCTATTCAGTATTTGGGTTTTGGCCCTTTGTTCATTGTGTGGTCCCAGGCTTTATTTATTTCACATCATTCAAACACTACACTGATGACAGAATTTGTAATTTCTTCATCTTTTCTATCAGGTTAATCCCTCTAGTTTCTAATGGCTTGACAAACAATAAAAAAAGTCTAATTTTCATAGCAAGTCTGAGAAGCCAAGTGTGTGTGCTGAATCTGGACCACACAAAATTACCACACGTTATGCAGACGATCACATCATGCTGGATTGAAACTGCCTCGGGCAGTGACTTTACCTTTGTCACCATAAAGTGCCATGTGTATCAATAAATCCACACAGAGCAGCTGTAACTTACAGGGTGTCTTTCTGAACATTACTGAACCTGCCTTAATGCCATTTAAAAGATACTTCCTAGAAATGGAGAAACTATTTCCAGCTAATTACATGGGTACAGAAAAGTAAAAAGAGAGACATTAGGTAACAATGTGCAGCCAAGAAGGGCCAGGGCCAGATCCAAATTTCACTGAAGCAATAAATTATGACTCTCTGGGGGACTGACTAATCAGGCCCTAAAAGCTGATAGTAGAGCTTTTGTTGAAAACAGGCAAACTTTTTTTTCAAAATTATTTTCCATTAGTGGAGACATCCAGAGGCTTCTTCATGCTGGGAGGCCTGGTGTTTGTTCTCTGTTTTAAAATATTTTTTTGCAAACCACATAGAAATAATGCTATAGATTGCCAGGGATTTATAAGTATCAGTGGTGTCAGCACAGTTTTAATCACAGGATAAATGTGGTACAAACTAGGATTTCTAGGTAACAATCTCTATTCTAGATGAATATTACAGACAAACTTCTCAGCAGAGTGATTTTGTAACCTCTTTGCAGAAACCATTTACAGTGTTTTATATATTTATATATGGTACCTCAGAGAACATTTTGTAGTGTCAGAGGAGAAAATCTTTTGCAGAAGGCTTCAGATACTGGTCAAACCTTGTTAATTAGTCAGGCTGTCAGCTTGTCAGATGAATCATACAGATTTGCAGGTAATAGCTCATTAACAAGAAATAGCTACTGCTAATTATAACAAAGTCATGCAAGCAATATCATTCCAAATTTATGAAGGAATTTAAAATAATAAGGCGAGTATCTTTTCATCTGAACACAGATTAAGTGAGTATTAAGTGTCTTCTCTCAGTATAAAGTAGTTTGTTGTTAGTTGAAGTTATAGTTAGGTATTTTTTTTTACTGGAAAATGAGATTAAATTAGAGAGGTCCCACTAATTTAACTTCAAGTATTATTTGATCATGCATATTTATTCACAACAAGTACTACTCAGCCCTTACTAGTTTTCCTCTTAATATTTTCCATGCCAAGACATTTGCAATTACAGAATTTCACCTTCCATATTTGCTAGTAAATGGGTTTAACTGCCACAAAACATGATGTTTGTAATAAATTGCTCTCCAATGCAATTTGCTTTAGCCTAAGGTAATGACAAATGGAACTTCTTTGGAACAAACAGTTTACAGTTTGCACATAGGCAAATATTTGTATATTTAAATGCTCCTGGAAGTTTCTGTTTGAATCCCACAGGAAATCAGCTGTTGATTTCAGAAGGGCACAAAGTTATCATTGCAGAAGCATATTTAATATCTTCCTGTGGCCAGAATCATAACTATCCTGCTAAAATCCACATCTCCCTGGCAGTTTAGGAGGGTACATTCCCTAAATGTTTGCCTAGGTGTCAGACAGATGATACTACCCTGGTAAGAGGGACGGCAGAGTAAGTGGCAAGTCTGATTCTCCATCACATTTTCCAGCCTGGGATATAATTGTCACTTGACACCAGCTCCTCTTTGACAATAAAGGCTGTGAACTGCCTGGGCTGCTCTGTCCCACCTTGGCTTTACCTCCAGCACTGGAGACCCTCAGTGGCCCAGCACCAACACCAAACCTCTCCCTGTGTCTTACAGAGCTCTAATTCTCACTCATGAGCCAAGGAAGTCATGTTCCCATCCACTGGCAGATCCTGTTGGCAGAAGTAGGGCAGCAAATTAAAGAGACTGGTACAGACTACAGAAAATTTTGGTCCCCAAAACACCAGGGTTTTTTCCTAGCAGATCAAAGTATGGGCAATGGTTTCTCCTGCTGGCTAGTATGGGCAGAGAGGCAGTTAATAAAGCATTTTTAAGAGCAATTTGTAATAATGTCTCAGTGGTGAATTCCAGCAGAATTAGCATCAAAGACAGCTGTTATGTGTATTTTCACTACTGAATGTAACACAATCTGAAGCAGCAAAGTGCAACTTTCATTTTGAGGAAATTTCACTGCAATCTCCTGTATCTGAGGGTCTTTCCATATACTGTCAAAACCCAAAGTCAACACATTTCCTCTATGAAATGTAAACACAAAGTACTTCAAAATCTGGCCTGAAGCTTCAATTTCTATCCCTACTGAACACAGAATTGTTCCCTGCCAAGGAACTCTGCAGAGCAGCAATACACAAGAATAGCTTATTTTGTATAAAAATTGTAGTATTTTCAGAAAATGAAACTCTACTGGGTAGGTTTCCATGAGGATTTAAATGTCTGTTTGGAACATACAAGACTCTGTAAAATATTTCTCACAGTAGCTAGATAATTGTTCATTTCTATTCCTTTGGTGGCAAGCATTCCTGTTGAATTGAGCCTTGAATGACAGAAAAAAGAAGGCTCAGAAGCACACTAGAAAAAGTGTGTGGATTTCAAAAAAAACCCCGAAAACTCACATTACCTCTTAGGAAAAACTTTGTAGAAATGTGCTTTGTACAAGTTGCAAAGAAGTACAACTACGCCAACATTAGCAGCCAAGAAAGCCTCATTCCTTTAAGATGAAAAGGCAGAGCCAATTTCAAATTACACTTGCTGCCATATAACATATACAACAAATAAAGAAAAACCAAGGGATTGAAGTCATTCCTGAACACCACACATGGTGCAGGTTTCCAAAGTGTTTTTGTGTGTAAAACAAAACATTCTCTTAATTCAGCCCATTTCAGTGGCCTGAAAGGCTACCTAGCTTTGTAAGCTACTAAAAGGGTCAAGCAGCTCTGCCACTGATGATGATCTCCAGTGCATCTGAGTTTTGAAATCAAAATGGGAAATTATTGTTCCTCCTGGTTATGCATCACACTTCTTAAAGAAATTCACTGATTTACTTGCAAAGCTTTCTGGTACATTTAAAGAATTGTTCTCTGGGTAACTTCTTCCATCATTATCTACCAAAGAAGTTGATTAACCTGAACCAGTATCAGTAAAATGAAAATCATGCTTTCCCTCTGCACCACAACCCTACCACAGGGCACATCTTTGTGAAGTTGCACAAACTTCACAAGCCTTATCACTTATTCTTCTTCTGGATCTATCTTCATTAGATCAGACCACCACTGGTGGGGTCTAAATGTTCTCCAAGGCCAACCTGCCTGTATCTTAAAGTTGAGGAACTCATCTTAAAGGAATTAACTGTCTGGATTTCACCCCAAACTGCTGAGTGCTGGAATCCCACCTTGGGAAAAACAGTGTGCATTTTAGGTTGTACAACCAACAGCCCAAAAGTAAAAAACAGGGAAAAATTTCTTTCAACATATTGGAGGCTTTTCCATTTAGCACCAGCTTCTTGAGAGCTTTTCCCCTTCTTCAAATTACCAGTTCACAACTGTCCTCCTGCATCCCTCACTGCCCCCTGCCTGGGGAGGGTCTTGCATTTTGCCTATAAAAGCAGAGCTCTGTTCCCAGCCAGAATCCCCCAAAAAGAGGCTTAAAGGACAGAGGATTTATATATTGGAAGTCAGATTAGGACAGTGCTCTAGGTTTTTTTAGCGAGTCAGTTTTACAGTATAAATACTAATACATTCATCACTGCTTTTATCACGATCTGTCAAACTACCCCGTACCTACTAAAAACTGCTGTAGCACTATGAAGTGGAATGAATAGAAATAATTCTAGGTTTGTTCCTGACGTGAGGGGTTTGTTTACACTTAAAGACTCAGTCTCAATTTCCTAACAGTCTGAAGCCTGAAGCCATCACGTGTGACAATTAGACATTTTTGGGAATGAAGGCAAATATAAAAATCAGAGATTGAAGGCGACTTTTGTAGAAAACATGGTGAGTTCCTAGGGGTTTCTATTTGCTCTGAAATTTTTCATCTCAGCAGGACTATAAGCACCAAAAATTTTAATGAACATTAAAAAACTATAATTCATGTCTCTATTTCAGCTGCACAGCCCTACTTTGCATGATATTTGGCAACCAAGTCCCAGCCTTGGCACAGATCTCTCGCGTGCTCCCTACTCTCCATCTGTACAGGCACTGTCCGGAAAATGTCCCATCACAGTCCTGTGGTGCCCTGAATTATTCATGCTGCTCCCAGCCACCCCCGACATGCTGGGATGGGGCGAGCACGGGCCAGCACTGACCTGAACCAAACACTTGGCTGACCCATCTTGCACATTTCCTACAAGAATGGGGCTGGACGAAACCACTGCTGCGTTATTGCTGGGAAGCCATGACATTTTAATTAATTACAAAAAATGTTAAATGGGATGAAAGGAGGACCTGGGTACTGCAAAATGGAAGTTGGACATGCAACTTTCAATGAAATTATAATGAATATTCCCAGGACCATCTTGCCAATTAGAAGAAATCCCTCATTAACCATTTATTTCACTGCATCTACTTTCCTGGAGAATGCAACTGCAGTAAGGAGTTGGTGTTTCCTTTAATTTATTACTTTTTTTGTACAGAGACTACATTGTGCTGAGATACCTGCATAAAGAGATGTACAATAGATCATGTGGGCACACACTGATACTCAAGGGGCAGGGGAAGGAAGGGAAACTCAATCATGAGAGTTACATCTAATTGCCAAAAGGACCACCAATGTAAAATTGTGGATTTAATTAGTGGTAAAGGATTTAACTCAAATGGCTCTGCCTGTGAAAGGTAGCAATAAATAATACAAATATCGAAATACATGTGTGTATGTATGTTTTACCTGGGAAAGTCACAATGCACTAATACTGGCAATTCCAGTTTGCCACTGAGGAAAGGACACAAGTAAAGCACAGAAAGATGATCAATGCATCTCATGGCCTAATGGATAAAGCAAGACAGAGTGATGGGAGCTCTTCTGAAGCCTGGATAGTTGTGGAGCAGAATCATTTACAGCCAGATGGGCTTACTAGCTCTAATTCTGTAGGAACCTTCCCTAAATCTGCACTGCCTCCAGCAGAAGCACTCACTGTGTCCACGCTGGACTTCCCCAGGATCTTCACTTAGGCACTGTAGTCTCCCAGTGCCCCAGGCTGGCTCACCAGATGCCTCAGCTCTGTGCTGCTCAAAAGCAGGGAGCCTGCCCAGGTAAAGGCTTGACTCCTCTGCCACATAGACAAATGGCATTGAATGTGTAATTACTTACCTCCTCCTGCCATCAGAGAGAAGATGCACAGGTTTGAATTATTCCATTGGAGGAAGGAACATTCTTTCAGTGTCTCAAACCCAAGTACTGTATACTACATCTAAATGTGCTCTGTCACAGCTTTCTTGCTCATCCATATCAGTGGCCCCACTGAAATCCATACGGTAGATGAGACCTGGCCTGTTGTTACTCAGCTGGAAGCAAAGAGAATGTAATCTTCAAGGACTGTACTCGCTGACTACAACAAATTAGTCTCCAGTGAGCCTTTGTACTTTTGGGTATTTTGCTTTACTGATGGCTTTAGAAGTTGTTAAACACCTGGGTCTCGCTATCTAAAAAGACTTAAAACAGAGTATTTATGGAGAAAAAGAAATGACCATATGGATGAGCGGGGCGTTTGTGTGCTAAATCTGATCACTTACAGAACATAGCTACAAAGTTCCTACTAACTTCAGGAATTAAATCTGCAGGGGCACAGCAGAGAAACCCAGCACGGTCTTATCAACAAAGTTTTTAATCTCTGAATTTCTTCCTGCCTGCATAGTTCTCTTGACCAAATTTTCAGCTTATATTTTTTATGTGCAGAATTACCATTCCACTTCAATTCTTAAGGAATATCCCTAAAAAAAAAGGATACCAACAAAAAAAAGGAGATTTAAAAGATCATAATATTATTTCATTAGTCAATTGGCTTCTAACTGAATTATATTTAGGGGGACTCTCAGAACACATATAGGGTAACCAACCCTTCCTTAAAGATCACCATGATTTAGCATCACTTATTTTAGATGCCTTGAAAGTCACATTTAATTCTTCATTTTAAATATTCAATAGGATGTGTCTAGGAGCATTTTTCACTTGGTTATATTAACATGCTCTGACAAGTCAATATAATAATGAGATTAACAGTCCAGCTGTGAAACAAAACTCTTAAATTCTGTAACTTTTGCTAGGCAAGCAGTTATGTTATGGTAGGTTTGGTGAGCTGCTTTGACTTATCTGTCACCCACTCATTCTCCTGCAATGGGAATATAAGAAATCTTCAAAAACCATGAGACAGGTCTGTCTACTCACTTCACTGTGAAGAACCTCTGCCCCCAAATACATGAGGCTCTGAAGATATGGACTTCCACTATTTCCTCTCTTTCAGTAAAATGTAAAAGCCAAGAGCAAAACTTGACTATGAAAGGACTCTTTAATGGTTTACAACATGTGGACATAGCTGTACAAATCACAGGGAAAAGGATGTCAGCTATGGGCATGAATGCTGTCAGCCAGGACTGAGCCTGAGGTGTGGGTGCTCCATACGAGGGGTTGCAAAAAGCAATAATTGTGCTACTGTTTTCATCAATGACCTGCAAGCAATGACAAGATAATGTACTGACACATTTGCAGGTGACAAGTTGTGGCCAAATGACACGTCATGAGGAGGACAAGCCAGTTAAAATGATGGAGATCATTGGGAAGCTATGTCCAGTTAAAATAATTAAATTTTAATTAGCCAAGTGCAAGGACTTTAGAAGTAAGAAATACAAATCTACTTGCAGGAAGGGGAATGCCTCTGCAATACCAGAAAGGATCTGCATTACGTTACACAGATATCTACACATACCTACCAGCTCCCAGTATTATCCCAGCTGTATGAAAATGGAAACTTATTCCTTAAATTTGAATACCAGAGGGCAACAAGAAGCAGGGAAGTGTAGACAATACTTGTGAGACCTTGGGTTAGTACACAGCGTGTTCATGTCTTGCCTTAGGAAAAAAACTGGAGAAAATACAGAAAGCAGCCCCAAACCCTGACTACATGGACAATATGAAAAATTCCATATAGTGAGACTACAGAAATCTCAAGACATTTAGTTTATAAAAAAGAAGATTGACAAGTGACTGGTTTATACAGTGTAAGCACTTTCCCATGGAGAAAACAAACATTGGGTACTTAGAGTCTCCCTTGTCCAGCAGAGAGAGAAACTACACAAGAAGAACTGATGGCTGGGAACAGAAGCCAGACAAATTCGTTTGGGAAACAAGGCACTGCTTTTGAACACAGTACATTGAGTACATCAAGTTCTGTACTTCTTTACTTTTCCATTGGAGGATGCCTTTGGAGAGCAAGTATTACACAGGCACAAGTTCTCAGGCTCAGTCTGAGAGAGCCAGAATAAGCTTTAATATGCAATGATCTTCCTTTCTTTTCTTACCTTAAAGTAAATAAATTTATCCACATACATGGACCTTTCGCAAGTGTCAAACAGATTTAATAGTTCCCTTTAATCATCAAACACTGCAGTGCAACAAGGAGAGCCCATTATTTCTAGTGACAAATACGCTACTACCAGGTAGTGACACCACTTACAATACCTAGACATGAAAATGTCTGCAATTGCTGCTGCTGAGGGGACAGGTTATATTAGCAGACTTTTAATATTATGCTGTGAAGGATAGATCATTTAGTGTTGTTAGTTCCTCCCTGGTGATATTTCCCATAATTTACCACTGGAAATTTCACACTCCTTTCTGGTGTGGATCTAGTTCCTCTTAGGAGCACTTTAGGGGCTTCCCAAAGCTGCTCAGTTCACTTTTAGCTCGCCAGATGACTTGCAATATTACTCCAAATTGGCTCCATTGTCAATGAGCAGCAGACACGTTAACCCACAACATGTCACTGCAGAAAAGAAGGAAATCCCAATCCTGAAAGCTCAACACATTATATTGGGAAAACCTGCTTCAGCTCTTCAGGATACCTGAGTAGCCTGCCTGGGACAAACATGATAAAATACCCAAAACCAAAACCTGCGTCTGTATATATATTACGTAGCACTTCACTGCATTGGGGATCCTATAAACTCATATCCATTTTGCTTTTGTAAATGGGTAGGGATGTCCTTAAATTACCTCTCTTGAACAATTTTAATTTCTCCAACGAAACCCTTATGGACTTAAAGCTGATTTTGCAAATTTTGAAAAATCAGGAAAATTTGGAGCAGGCTTTGAAACAGAAAACACCCACTCCTTTAAATGAGGCACAGAAAAAGGAGAAAATAATTTAAATGAAACAGCATTGTCTCTGCAATATAAAACATATTCTAATGTTCCTGCTCTGGTCATGTCTCCAAAGGTGTTAGCTGATTTCATTTGAATTAGCTCCATGTAGAAAAAACCCAAACAAATAAATAAACAAAAAAAACCTTCACACCACCCCAACGAACCAAACCAAACCAAACAAACCCAACTACAATTGTAGCAAGCTGGCACAAGATATCTGTAAAATAAGATGGAAAAAAATTGCTTACTCATTTTGCCACGTTATTATGTATAAAAGCTGCTCAAACATGCCTTAGACCTTTCTCTGTCTACTATGCCCAAATCAGCTCCTGGCAAGCAGAGTTCTTGCAGTAACAGGGTATGGGATGCTTCCCCACCCCAGGATTTCTGCAGCCTGTGTTCTGCCATGAAATCACGGAAGAGTGCTTTCATTCCCCAGGGTGAAGATCCTGAACAAAGCTTAATGTGTCTCATGCCAACCCTCCAAACTAGATGCACAGGCTCTGGCAGAACAACAGCAGGTGCAAGATGGAAATCCCTCACACCTTATGTGCATAGGAAGGGTGCCACTGAGGACACCACCAAAGGACCTGACAGGGCTTGGTCTCTCACAACACACCTGAAAGTGACAGTGAAGAATTCCTCTATTCCAGGCAGCTCCTGACTCATAAATTCTTGTGATCTTGGTTCTCACTGACTTCTGGGACAACTGAATCAGATGACAAGAGACAGATCAATAGTGCTTTGCACTGATTTAAGATGTCATTCTCTCTCAAGCAGAGCAAAATTAGCCTTTTGTTACTGAAGCCAAAGCTATCATTTACTTAAATAAAATGAAGAACACGATCAAACATGACTGAGCCCTCTAAATGGAGAGGTACTCCTTCAATACAAGGTCCTACAGGCACCTGCAGATTCTCTGTAAAAAAACTCTTAGCATATGAGTTTTTGGAAAGCAGGAGACTATTTAAAAACACAGGTTTCTAGTGAAATTGTAAAAATGATAATAAAAAATATCCAAGTTTGTTTATTTTCATACAAATGGATTTATAAAGAAGAGGTTTGCTGGCAGTTCATTTAATGAACTGCACCATAAAATGGTCTCTCAAAGCCCTGGCTGGAGAGGGAGGTGTTTTGTTTTTGAGCCCCTAAATGAGCTCTCCAGCTCCATTTGCCAAAGCACAAAACTCCGATTAGAAGACTACTCAGATTTGCTGCCTACCAGGGGATATAAGCATATGCTCAAGTATTCAGCAGCGGGCTTCAGCACAACCTTTGCCAAACTGAGCCCTAAAATTTCAAGTTTTACTGGCTGTATCATTACAGCAAAGCATTCACAGATTGCCCAATGCCTCACACACACCACCAGCACTCTGCTCCTCATCCCTCCTTAGCTCTTATTTGTGCTCCCTCTGAACTCACACAAAGATGTGATTTCCAGGTGACTTGAGGGTGAAGAAATAAAAGAAAGGATTTGGTTTGACAATAGGTGATAATTGGAACTAGCATTCCAAGCTCATTTGAACAGAGCAAGACCTGAGCTTTTGCTGGCACTAACTCACAGACTGAGTGATGCAACAACAGATGTCCCGGCAGAGCTACAAAATGATCAGTGCTTCCATCACCCCGAGCAATGACGGGATGTTATTTTTCCTCTGGAGGAAATAGGATGGCAAAGCAGCACCTAGGTGATTAAAAAGAAGTTGGACTAAAGGAAGTTTCAGAAATTCCTGGAGTAAGCAGATAAATTTAGCAACTATAATTCAAATGGCCATTGATTTCAGCAGGATGAATTTCCTGCTTGCTGCCATTATGTTTTCCTCATCATTTTTGCTTTCCTTTAAAAGCCTTATTTTGCCATGTGTGCAATGGCCAGGGCAACGGTGAAAAGTGGTTTGGTGCTGTGACCTCAGATGGTGCATTTTGGCAGTGGCAGGAAGGCAGAGCAGATATTTCTCTGAATTATTTTCAAACATGTCCCTAAAGCAGTACAATTTCTTTGGCTTCAGAGGTAGCAAAGGAAAACTATTTATTAGATTGACTGCTGCTATTTCATCTATTTAATGCTGCTGGTATAATGTCTCTATCCATTTTGTGACTTGAGTTCTTATTTATGCTTATAAATCCTTGCTTAACATTTTGCATTATTATAGAAATAAGCTTCTTTTAAGTGTTCTGCTATTTGTTATTTATTTTTATTTGAACATGCAAATCTTCACTGGCTTAGCTTCCAAGTGAACACATCAACTCCCAACCTCTTTTTGCTTTTGAAATAATGGTTTTATAGTCTGTAGCATTTTGCAAGTTGTTTTTCTCTTACTAATAGCCTGGTTTTTGGGGGGTTACTTGTAATGTGCCATCTCAAACTGCCTTACTGGTCAACTGGGAGGATGTATTCAGAAATTACAGGATTCATCATTAGGGTACTGAGGCACTTCTGAGCCACCTCTCTAATTATATACCAGTGTCACCGTGGCTCTGTCCTCTGCTAAGGCACCACATTCATGCAGAAAACCCCAAATAGCACCTGAATTCCTGTTCTTGCTGAAGCACTGCCCAGCCACTGCCTTCACCTCCCCAGCCCTGTTCACATAAGCTCAGCACACGGCTCTGACATGCTGTGCTCTGGAACACACATGGAGGCATCAGAACAGCAGAACCTGGCCCAACAGAATAATTGGGTTAAATTGCATTTGAATTCTTCTCCAGCCAAGGGAAGCAAATGTAGAATGACTGACTGCTCTGGCTTTGAGATGTGGTCCTGCTCTGGGTAAAACCAGGGAAATGGTTTATTTAAATGCCCTTAGGATCAGATCAAGCCCACCACAATCTGTCAGGAAGGGGTCAGTGCCTTATTCCCTAGAACAGCAGGATGTTAACAAATGAGTTCTTGAAAAGACCCTACATCCAAAGCTATTCTTTTTCTTCTTTTCAGCAACTTCTGAATCAAACATGAGATTTTAAAGTTTTTCCTTAAACTCTAGAACCAAGCTATATCCTGCAGACTCTCTCTCTGAGGAAATAATTTTTTCTATAGCCTTAGCTCTCCCTCCAGCTCTCTGAATAGCAAACCATAGTTAGTGTCTATATAAGACATACTTTTTCTAGCTGTTGAAGGCTGCAGCTCACCATTTCTCTTTCTTAGAGCTACTTATTTAGCTGCTCTCTTCTGCCTACAGATTTCTTCTTTAAGATTATTCATATTTTTCTCTAGGGAGAATGATTTTAGAGGAGCTTTTTTTGACAGGAGAGCGTTTAAGACCTGAACCCATTACTTTTACATTCCTGGCAAGAATAAGAATACATAGTCACCTTTTGAAAAGTAAGAATTAAATCCATTTAAGAATTAAAAATTAAATCTTCCAAAGAGTAGAAAAGATGTTAGAAAATAAGAAAAGGCCAGGAAGGATGCTTCTCTCCTTATTCATTTAACTACAGTGAATCTCAGTGTTTTTGAGGTAAATTCTGGCAGCATCAAAACTCAAGATCCCAGAATCCCTAATTTGCAAAACAGTGACACACTATGTGGACAAATTGGAATTATGGAGTGCCATCAGCCAGCATGGTAAGAATCCATTTACATTATTCTAACATGACTTTAAATTAAGCAACCCCTGATTATGCTCTCAATCTTAATGCAGTGCTATTAATAACACTTAAAAGGTCTGGGCCAGCCTAATTCTAAGATCATCATAGCAAACCAGAGCGTATTGAACAACCCTAGGGTACATTTGTTAAAGTACCTGAGTGAATTAATACTTGGTGTTCCATTGATTTTTCCCACAGATGTCTAAATCAGTAATGTTTATTGCGGAACACCATGTGGCTGACACACCCCAGCACTGAGTAAAATACCAGTTAGTCCTTTCAATTCAAGCAACTTAGTCTGCCCAGTTTTAAATCACTTTGAGGAGAGAAGATAAATAAATACTAACCTTTGCTGAGCAGGGAAGCACTTTCCTGTCAGGGAGTCCCTCTGGATACGTTAGAATGAACACATAAAAGTGCTCAGTAGTGCAAGTACCCAGTATTTTCACATTAGAACCAGTAAGCTTTTCCACATCAGTATTCATCACATTTTCAGAATGAGCAGACCTAGTTCAGGGCTTCCACTAGCACAAAAACATATTGCAATGTAGCAACCAACCAGTCACCTCCTCCTGCACCAATATCTTTTAAACGGCAAGAACTTTTAGAACTTGCCTGACTTACTCTGGGCAGCTTTTTTACTCACTAGAAATCTGCTACAAGATATCCTGGACTTAGTACTTCTTCATTTTATTACAGCAGTGGTGAGAGAGCCATCGAAAGCCTTTTCATATCAGCAACTGTGTCAGTCTGTGTAGTTTTTATCTCCCCAGACAACTGCCACCACTAGAAAAAGAGGCTCAGCAAAGATGACATTCATTCTTTAAAGCTGACAGCTGTAAAACAAGGTTCTTAGGACTGCAAAGAAACCTCAAAGATTACACCAGCAATCAAGTGAGTTGTGTATTTCTTTTTAATTCTCAGCTGTCTAGGGGCTTTTTCCTTTCCCAGGACTGCATCTCACAGCTGCCTGCTAGAGATTAGGTGCCACTCACAATTAAAACTGCAAGAAAACTATAAAGATCATGTTTCTTTTGACACCTCTCTCTCACTCTCTGAGCTTGTAATTGAAAGCCCATTTAGTAGGTTACAAGTACCTAGACAATGATCTCAGCTTATCAAAAAACTTCACATCGCTGCAGTTCAGGGTAAGATGAAAGTCTGCAAGTGAGAAGGATCCTTCTCTATTGTACTTTAAATAATGTTCCCTCTGCAAGGGTATGGAAAGGGTACAGCTCTGCACTTGCTCTTGCTACTGAGACACACATTTATGACTGTGCCAGCTGTGCCATTTCTCTTCCTTCCCAGATTTTAAGTGTCATCCCAAATCTCCACTGCAGCAGTTCCCACTTCAGCGAGCTCATGGGAAAGTACAATCTTCATGTGAAAGTGAAGAGACTCTATGAGGCTCAGATGCTCAAAATGCTACTGCAGAGCTAGAGACAGCTCCAAGGAGGGAAAGAAAAGGAGCAAGGTGAAAGCAGAGACCTGTCTGGACCTGTGCAAGCCAAGGGGAACTTTTTCCATCAACTTCCTAAAGAGCAGGCTCTGGCAGGGAAGATGAAGGACACAAGAGTTGTTAAATTGGCTTGAAAATTTCATACTTGCACTAGTTTCCTAATTGCACTGTTTTCAACTACATTTTATTAGTCACTCTTGGATGACACATCTGTGACTATTTTGCTTTGTGATTCTCTTGGGATGACCTAATCGTGTAAAAAATAGGGAGGCTGTCCGTGTCTGATCAGATGGCTGAGTGATTAACTCATTCACAAGCATTTTAAAGGCAATTTTATAAATGTATGTAAAGGCCTTTGTCTCCAAACTTGAAAAAGTCTATTTCAGTGTGTATGCACAGTCAGGCTGAGTCACTCCCTTTCTGCTAGTCAGCAAAAAGACGTTCTATTATTGGACACTGAACTCTTATCTATTTGCTGGTTACATTTACAGTTCAGAAAGACTCCGATTATTTATTTATTTTGCCTGCTGCACAGATTTAATGCCTGGGGACAAACGAGCTAGGTGACACCAGTGTCAGGCCTGCCCAGAAACTATTTTTAAAAACAAGGCTTTTAAACCCAACTTCCTCCTGTGTAGAAGAAGCAGCATCAGACAGTAATACCAAGAACTGGGGAAGCCTTGGTCCAAAGCATAGGAGCTCGGAAAGAACAGATGTAGAGCCCAGTTATGCCTTGTATCAAAAAATTCTGTGTCTCTCCTAGACAGTGGAGAGGGCAGCAGTTTCTCTGCCCATGTCCCCGTGTGTGTGCTGTCCCCTGCATGTGGCATCCCAGTCCTGTGAGAGGTTTTCAGGACACTACAAGCACTGCAACAGTTATTTTGCACCATGGCAGTGCTCACAGATCCCAGCTCACTGTGAGACTTTTAAATATTGAGAATATGGGTTTAACACAGAAATGCTCTCTTTAAAAAAAGTAGTAATATAATTCTCCCTCAGAAGGAAAACATAATCTTCAACAACTTTACACTAGGTTTCCCCCCCAAGTTTTACAACGTGGTTGAGACAGTAGGTGAAGAGCAGCACACAGACTCCAAAGGAAGGCTTATGAATCTCAGTAAAAAATATGTTTGATTTTTGAGCAGAATGAAAGTACTTCCTCAGTCAATAGGTCTGAGCAGAGCAAAACAAATTTAAGATATAATTGTGCCTCAGATTATAATTAACTTTTTTGTAAAAACAAGACAAAACCTACAGCGAGCAAGTAGAAGTTCTATAACAAAAGTTGACACTTAGCAGATTTAATTAAAGTACAGATTTCCTAAATCCATTTCCTGTGATTATTGTTGTTATTCTTTAGAATCTTCTTAGGCAATAGCAGATGCCACCACTGTACAAATCTACATACATGTGCACAAATACCATAACTAGGAGATTTCTTAGGTCTCACTAAAAGTTGCCTATAAAGGAGCAAAAATGAAGTCTTGCTCCGAGTATTTTTCAACATTTCAATACAAACCAAATCAACTTAATAGCAGAATTAATCTGTAGCTCTCTGCCACAGGGATTATCTGTAGCAAAAACATTCAAAAAGGCCTTGCTTGGAACATTTTTGGGTGTAGGGGGAAGGTTGCTGTCCTGGGTTGCGGTGTATTCTATCACCATCCTCATGAGGTGTTGAAGTCAGGTGGGGCAGTGCTTCCTTGCCTCCTCCCCCCAGACTATCTTGCTGTTAATGGCCCATCATTGTCCTGCCGCATGACTCATAGATAACTCCCTCTGGACTATCTTCTGTTAATGAGCCTAATCAACACTTGGCCTCATGACTCATTACCCCATTGTGAGATGCTCCACCCAGCATCCCATCGTGGATATAAGCTGAGGCTGAACACCAGAGCCAAGGCCTTTCCACTGGATTTCCAGAGGACAGGAGCTACACAGCCACCACTGGACCTTCTGAGGAAGAGCAGACCCTTTTTTCTACAGGATCACTGCTTTGGAGGACTGCAGCCACCATTCTACCAGACTGCTACCACCACCCTGCCTAACAGGGACTCAGGTTGTATCTTGACTCTGTCAGTTTGAACCAGTGTTTTCTTTTAGTTTTTTTTTTCTTTCCTTTTCTTTAACTTCCCCATTAAATTGTTATTTTGACTTGGTGCCTCCCACTGGTTTGTTTTCAAACTAGTACAGTTGCCCTCAGTGCACCGAGGTGTGTGAACACTGCGTACCCAGATCACCACATGCACTGCTATCTCACCTGATGCTCCTTCCTAAATTCAGTGACTCTGCCAGACTGCTCAGAACTATCACAGAGTTCAGACAGCTCTGTCTGGTGACCACAGTTACAGTGTTAGGCTCAATACTGCATGGTGAACTACAACATAAGGGGCTTTCTTGGGGCCCTGCAGTCCCAGAGCCCCACTGGAGATGTGGGACCTGACCTCTCACCCTGTTGAGTTGCTCTGCTTTAAGACATTTTCTTACATTACTAAATTGCAATAAATAAAAAATAGTTAGCAGGGAAGATACTATTGTGTTCCATGAAAATGTCTTATAAGAGGATTTTTAAAAAGCACCTGCACCTATGCAAATATAAAGACTCTCTGGTTTCCACTGAAAAATCAGGGATATTCATACTCCTACAACAACTGTATTTGCATGGAAAATCTCATCCCTCTCAGCCTATGAGTGTCTCCCATAACAGTCTGTAGTTCTTTTTCCCACTTGAAAAGTCCCATGTTTCCTTTTATTACCATTAGCTAAAACCAGTTCCTGCTGAGCAGAGTAGTAGTGTTGACTTCTGATACTTGACCTGAATCAGCTCCTGGATGTCGGCAGCTCTTTTCTTTTTTAATTCCATTTCTCATTCGGCTGAGCTGCTTCATGCTGTTATTGTTATTCCCTTGAACAATGGAGACAGGACTCTGTAACAATGCACAATAGGTTTGGTGTGATAATAAACAGTCCTTTCTACACATCCCAGCTTCATTCAAAAGAAAAGTACCCACTTAAGAAAAGACAAAACCCAAAGATGATTATTACCTGACTTGAAATCAAAAAAAGATGAGAGGAAAAAAAAACAATGGGATTCAACTAATATTTGAGAAATAAAAATGCAGGAAAGACTGATGCCATATAAAATTCTACTGCTTCTAAATGAAGCCTTAGACATTTAAATTAAATGATGCATTTGCACACAGGAAATATCTAAGATCAATAATATGATAAAGACATCGGTTCTTGCCATAGCAATGGAAAAAAGTTTTGAAATACAAATCACTGAATTGATATTTAACTGTTTTGAAACCTATTTCAGTTTAAAAAGCTGGAGGAAGTATAACTACATAGCAAATACCAGACCGAAGTTTACCAGCAGCTTTGACCCAGGGTAATGATCAGCATTTACAGGGAAGGGAAGATGGACCACTCTATCCCGTGGTGCTGGCCAGGCTCCTTCCTGCCCAGGAGGTGTTTGCAGAGCAGGAGAGGGGATGCCTGTGCTGGAGCAGAGCCAGAGTCAGGATGCAGCTGTAAGCAGCAGCAACAGAAGGAATGTTTTTGAAAAAATGGATAATCCAGCTCAGGATTAACAACTACTGTGTTGCTGTGGAATTTGTTCAACTATATAAATACAAGGCGGTCTGCCCTCAATACAACTTTTAAACATTTTTTGGTTTTTGTCCCTTTTCCATTTCAAGGCTATTTTTAAGCTGATTTATCTTCCCTTTAATGAAGACAAGCCCATTTCCTCATCACAAAAATTTTCTTTATGTGGCCAGCAGGAAGGCTCCACATACTTTCTTGGCACTCTGGAAACATTCCAGACACCTGTGGGATTCAGCAAATTCACACTGGCAAAGAAGCCAACAATCCCAAGTTTGCCCTTATCTGGGACCACCAAGTCTTTAAAGGAGACTATTTGGCTCCAGGCAACAGGCCCACGTGGGGGTGAGATCAGTGTCACCTCACACAGGCTGTTTTCTATCCTCTCCATAGGTGAGATGATGGGATGAAAAATTTTCTATAGGCAGCATGCAAGCAAAGGTTTAAACCTGTGTTTAAACCTGTCCAGTCCCCACATCATCTGGAGGAAACAGGGCTGTCTGTGTCCCAGAGCACAGCCTGTCTCTGCCTGGACAGCTGGATCAAAGTGTGTGTCCATGGAGGAAAGCCCCAAATAATGACAAAAAACAACACCTGTGAGAGGCTGGATGTTCACCTGCACTGTGAAGGTTTGTAATTTGGTCAAATTGAACAGGCATTCTTGGCAATGCCAAATAACACATTCCTGAAATCTGTGTTAACCTTCTTCTCCAAACTATCAAGTTTTTGTTTACAAAGCCCTAGTTAGACAGAATGTTTGATTTTGCATTGGTCTCAGATACATGTGAGTTGATTGAATTTACATTAATTTTTCAAGGCATATTCCCCCAGAATGGGAAATTTGAGTTCAAAGGTTATATTTTACCCAAATTCAAATAAAACCAATGTCTTATAGTGGAGGATATACAACTACCTTAATAAAACAACAGTATGAGCTCTGCTTATAAAACAGAAAGTGTACTACCACATTCTAGCACCATTTGGTGAAGACCCACAAAGCATAAGACAAATATGCAACAGCTGGAAAGATCCAGTAACAAAAGTGTAAGATTTCATGTTCAGTCACATATGGAAAAAACCAGCCCAGGACTCATTCCAGCCCTGTTGTGGGGGAATGAGAATCTATTTATCACTGACAGGTCATGCTGGACAGTCCTTGTCCTGTCAAATGAGCCAGGATATACTTTTGCTCCCAAGGCTGAGAGCTGAGGAAATGAGCCATGTTCTGTAAAAATGGTTCTTTTACCCTCACAGGTCATAAACAAGTTTAACAAATTTAAAGTAATGAATTTGTCCTGGTTTGCAAGTGCCAGATGTGGACTTCAACTCAGATAGCTATGAATGTATGATATGTCATCTTCACTATCAGTGCAAACGTGTTGATGGCATTGATTTTACACTGTCTGTACCACATTTGTGGAGACCAGAAAAAAATCCAACAAACCCAAACCACAGAACACGAGGGAAAATGATGAAGAGATTATAATTTCCATTAACAAAATGTGAATCTGGGCTGCAGGAGTCACATAGAGCTGGGCTTCAGCAGACACAAAGAAATAGTTCTGAGCTGGGTAAGCCATGTTTTGAACAGTTACCTGACAGCACAAGCAATATTCCATTTGCTGTTTTTAGATAAGGGCAGATAATAAGTGATATAACTCTATATTCATGTGAATGTGAACTGAGCTGATGTTCTGTGAGTAGAAATAGGGCTCTAGGTCAGGCAGCCGCAGTATTTCTGAACAGTGTTTTAAACTTTCAAGGTCTGAAGGTACTCTCCAGCTGTACTGTTCCCAGTGATGCTGCAATATATAGAAATAATACATCTCTGTGGCTTGAAGGTGTTTCAAAATGACATTTCTAAACACTTTTAAGCTTTCAAACTTCTGTCTGAATAAAGCACATCAACGTGTTCTGCAACAGTCCTGACACTACCCACAAAGATGCACAAGAGTAACTTCTGCTGCTCACTGTGAAAGCAGAAATGCTGATTTCAGTGGACACTAAGTTAGATCAGCTTTCCAAAAAATCTACCCATGAGGCTCAGTTTATCTACAGGACTCAGTCCTCAGGCACGTTTTCCAACATCAACTGCACATACCCTTTGGGTTTTCTTGATT
Source organism: Corvus kubaryi (assembly GCF_017639235.1). Classification (NCBI taxonomy): domain Eukaryota; kingdom Metazoa; phylum Chordata; class Aves; order Passeriformes; family Corvidae; genus Corvus; species Corvus kubaryi. Next base: position 910,537 of record NW_024580665.1, read on the forward strand.
GAGAGTAAGCTCATATACTTGGCTGGATAATTACTGGTTCATCTATAAGCAGTGATTAGATTTGTAAATGTAACTTGCAGCATCTAAATCACGAGGGTAAATGATTTGAAAAACAAACAGACTATTAGTGCCATAAACCACTGAGATGATTGGCACATCCTGAAAGCATTCTGCATAACGCTAATTTTTTGAAAGCAGTCATTCCTACAAGAAGCTACCACATGGCACAATGCTAAACCCTTCTGCTTTGCCTTGGGCTGTTAGCTGACTAAATGATCATTAATTCTTTGGAAATGACAAATACCTCTGAGATTACCACTTTAATGTTGAAGGGAATCTATTTTGTTACAAAGAATACAGTGAAATATGATGCCAGTTTTATGCAGTGCATTAACATTTCTAATTATCTTTAACACAAAAATTCAGTAATACCTATTCAGGCTGTAATATACTTACTCAAGCATCTGCTGTGGCTAAGGCAGTCTCCAAACTCAGATTGTTCTCACAATCTGCCACAGATCCACTGGCCCGTCTTAGGTTACAATGTAAGATGTCACCAAAAGTATGTATTCTGTTACCATCTTCATAAGCTGTTAAAACAGGTGGGGCAGTGTTCCTTATCTTCTCCATGAGTCAGCCCTTACAACTCCCTCAGGGGAAGCAGCTACCACCCTGAGGGGGCCATCTCCGCTGATGGGCCATCAAGGTCTCACAGAATGACTCATAGAATTACATCATCCCATTGTGAGATGCCCTGCTCTGAGGGGAGGAGCCAAATATTCCCACCTGTGTACTATCTGAGGTGTGGAGCATCATGGGCAGCTCTACCACTGGATTCCCAGAGGATGAGAGCTCGACAACTACCACTGGAGAAGGACCAGATCTTTGTACAGGATCACCACTTTGACAGAACCACATCCATCACTCCAACAAGGACTGCAGCCACCATTTAACTGGACTGCTACCACCACCCTGACCCACAGCGTGTCAGGTCATATTCTGACTCTCTCGGTTTAGGCCAGTGTTTCTGTACCATTGCCTTTATTTTAGTTTTCCTATTAGACTGTAGTTCTGTTTTGGAATCTCCCAGTGGTTTGCTTTAAGACTAGTACACCCTATAAATTTTCACTAATGCGTTCATAAGTTGGGATGTTGGAGCCCAGGTCTTCGATGTGCTAGTTATAACCACTAACCAGAAAACCAGAATCAAGACCTATCCACTCCACAAAGCCATGAGAAGCACAGAAGTAGGAGGATCCCTTTTATGGACAAGGCAGAGGTTTTACACAAGAGGACGGCTCAAGAGGCTGGGGTGGTTTTATGCTGCACAAAATCTCTTCCTGAAACAAGTCAAACAGACATCTCTAGCTTTCTCAGCTAATGGTACTGATGACTTCCATAAATTCCACATTAAGATAAGTACTTACAAGCATTATGGTGGGTCCAATCTGCAAGCATTTTGCACCTTATTAAAATAAGATCAAAGTGACGCATCAGTAGTTTGCCTTTGTCTTTTCTCATTATAGCCGAAACTTATTGTTACTTGTCACATCAGCTTGCTGGAAGATCAATGGTGTCAGTAGCTAGTGATTGATATAGTTGAGCTGCGGGCTGTGGGACCTGCCTCCAGAACGCCATGACAGGACAAAGAAGCTTGTCTCCGCCTGACCTTGGGGGGAAGAGATGCCACACGGCAGAGCCCTGCGGAGGGGAGCCTGCTGGAAGCTGCCTGACTGTCGGCGTCTTCGTCGACAAACGGGACAGGGAGCTTGGACAAGCGCTCCAGGAGCCTTTTTATTATTTTATTCCATTATCGGTCTCAGAGTTGAGACAGAGTTGGTACAGAGCTCACGCTGTCCCAGGCATGCGAAAACTTCCTGGTAACACAGCATTCTTAAAAGCTGTTTGGCCAACCAGATTGCTTCTAAAAGTTACACACAGCTGTCTCAACCAATCCATAATAGCGCATGTACAACTGTTGAACACAATGCTGGCTTGTTACGCCTTAACAATACACAATATTCCATTATAAGGCTGTCTTGGGGTGACTGACAAAGGCTTGAACTTATCTATCTTGCTAAGCGTATTTTTTGCAACTCCAAAATCTATCTAGGCCAAACCTAGAAACTCTAACCATTGTTTTAATGTCCTTATTTGCCGTATAACTGTATCTTCTATCTTTTCACAGGCAAAGCTGAATCCTAACTTCTTCTGCTTTATTTTGTGAAACCTGCTTTTATTTCTCACACCTGAAATCTTTTCCACCTTTTGTGTTTCCCCACACCCGACGGGTGGGCAGTGCGTGATCACCCCCACGTAAAGACATTAAGAAAGTGTGTTACTGACATGGCAACGTGTGATAGGTTGCTTAGTGAAAAATCCCATATAAGGAAATACTGGGTCTTGAAGAAATGTATAGAACCAGTTCATTTCTTTGAATAAACGTCTCAGATTCCCTGCTGGTCTGAGTCCATGCTTTGGTCATTACATCATTCCAGAAATCTATCATTCCCTTCTCCGAGGAATTCCATCGTCTGTGGATCCAGCTGTACCAAGTCAGAGATAAGGGCCAGGTCCTCAGCAGGAATCCCAGCTCTACCACACCACCCTTGGTAGCAACGGCTCAGCAGCAGCGTAGCAGTTATGTCCTAGTTCCATTAAAATGCTCTGAATATGGATCCAAAGATTTCTTCATCTTCTTATGGGCACCAGAAATGTGTCCAAGTAAAGGAAACCACCTCATTGGGATGTGATCTTTTGCCATCGAGTGGAGCTGCAGGTTTTTCACAACTGACAGAACTGGAGCTCCTTTAGAGTGGCCTCACCTCGCTAACCCTGACACCATCAATGACACTCTGTGATCTTAAAATGAACGGAGTGTAAACCAGAAAATAATCAGTGCCAAGAAGCAATTACTTCCCTCTACCAGCACAACTCCTTAGAGTTTTATTAGAATTTCAACACTTGCTTGAAACCTGCAGCAATTTTCTTTGAAAGCATAACAAGTATTTTCACCAATGTCATAAGCTATTCAAAACAATACGGATTATCACCAAATCACTTTGCAACTCTGCTCTCCGAAGTGCCAAATCTCCAAGGAGACACACATACTGTATTATCTACCACTTTCATGCGAAATACTGGAAAATAGATGCCAGAGAAGAGAACAGGATCTATGTAATTAGCAGTCACTGTGAAGTAAATGGGAGAAATTAAATGAGGGAGGGTAGCTGCACATAGTCAAAGCTTCCACTTAGTTTTGAAATAAAGGATAAGCCTCTTACTTATAGGACAAAATTCTGACTCCTGTTGCCATAACCTGAGGGCTGACCGTAGCCCCACTGTTATCAAAGGGACTGCTCTTCAGTCAGGGCATGAAAGTAGTGAGGTGCTCAGTGAGAAACACGTCATGTCTGAGCAGGCAAGGCACTGGCATGCCCTCAAAATCACTAACAGCTGGCAGGCTCTTCCACAGAGCCACATATCCACCCCAAACCTAGCTTTTGGTATGTGCATGATCTTTTTAAGCATAATACTGTGGGATTCTGCCAGAGTAACAATGCCAGGATCTGATTTATTACATGGCAAAGTAGGGAACTACACTGTTTAAAACAGAATGGTGCAAACTAGGGTATCACCAAGTAACTAGCACCCAAGATCTCCCCTCATAAATCTGTGTTACCAAACCCACTAAACAGAAGCACATAAACACTCCATATGTTCAACACCATCTTCCTATCATTGTCCAGAAAATTAGCTTAGAACTGCAGTTTAAATTATGACAGTACAAGAGATATCTCTCTTTCATGATCTGCTAGAGTGTAATATACATGACAAATGATATTATGCCTGTTTGTAAATGGCTTAGAAAAGAGTTAGGGGCTAAGATTATGCGAAGGGATTCTAACTTCTGCCTTTACGGAGCTTAATAGGCTCCATGACATCTCAGCCAGTCAAAATCATGACAGCAACACAATGCATGAGATGACATCAAAACAAAAGATTTTCAGATAGAATCAAACTGGGACAACTGAAACAAAAGCAAAAAATCAGCAAACACCTGCTGAAAAGCTGCCTAACTCTTCTAAACTGCATGAAACAGATGTGATGAGATTCAGTTTTGAAAGTATTTGCAGGAACGACATCTACATTTAAAAACAATGAAAGTCTTTCATGCAGCAGCCCATAATAATTCTCTTAGGCACAGAGGAGAATATCTGCTGTAAATGAGTATTCACTAGCCCAGAAGAAGAACATATCTATTTTCCAAACATCACCTGCAGCAAAGCCTTATTTTTAAAGACAATGATTACTCTCATGCTTCTGAAGTATTGAACTCAGTGATGCCAAGTTATGTAATGGGGGATTGAAAAAATCTGAAGCCTGTATTTAGAAATTCAGATAATCTTAGTATACATAATTTTAGGAGTAATAGTGCAATTCTCTAAACCATGTTGCTCAAGCCTTTAAAGACTACCAATAAACCCAATATCACTTTCTTCCACCAGGAGCTGGTCAAAGCCTCCTCGAAGGGAAAGGGAGAGCATTCAGAGCAGAGCTCAATGATGTTTGCGAACTCCTCTCCTTTTGCTGGTATACTGATGTGCTGTGGCACAGATCACATGCCAGTAGTTTTCCAAAGGTTCATTTATAGCCAGACATTTTACTTATAAAGCCCCCTTTGCAGCTGAAGAGTTGTGTCCTGGCCCAGCGCTGCCTCTGATGTGAAGCCCGCAGGGGATGGGGAAGTCAGCAGCTGATTTTGGCACAAGCTTCCCCGGGGGTGCATGGATGGATGTCACCTTTCGGGTAAAAATCAAACAATGGCCTCTGGTTAAACCCAAGTCAGGGTTAGGAGGCACCAACATTGAAGGTCAAAAATAAACAGACCAGGTTTTTGAAGCTGTTCTTCTCCTTTCACTTACACTGTCCTCTGGATTCTCAGCTGCTCTGGAATTATGCTTCTCCCTCAAAAAACACTTGCTCATACAGCAAAAGCCAACCAAATCCACTCTCCCTTCCCCAAGCCCTTTGAAATCTCACAGCTCAAAGCAAACTGGGAGCCACACATCCCCAATGGGCCTCTTTTTATCAGAGCATCATAATTACAATGGAAATCAGAATCTTTTTCTAGAAAAGCTCATGCAGCAGCAGCCCACTTACAGCTGTATTACTACAGAACTGAAATGGGGTGAAGCATCTCCAGAATTTTTCATTTAATTGAACATTAATATTGTTTGAGAATAACCATGCACTCCGACTACTGTGATCCCTGTTCCTTATCTGAGCTGAAGTTGAGCAAAAAGCATTTGCACTTTCCACTTCTAAAGATCATGCAAGCTGACTGAGGGGAACTTTCCGATTGCTTCTCAGTGAGGATTATACAAATGAGACCATAAATAACATCAGAGCTATTGAAATGACCTGACAGGACAGAAAGATTTATTCCATAGTTTATCTGAACACTTTTGTGAGATGATGGAATGAAGCTTGAGCGTTCAATTTAATCCCTTCCTTGCTTTTTTATTGAGTCAGGAGATGTTTAAAGAAATTTATGTAGCTGTTTGAAAGTCAGAATTTTTAATAAGTGACACAGAAAAAGAGATTACAGTAAGGAAAAGATGCAGACAACACAATACTGTACATAAGAAAAAAAAGGCTTTGCAGTGACTTTCCCTATCAAGGCAGAGGAACAGAAGATATTTTTTCGTGACTTAACCATACAGTTTCCTTAATCACTACCTGCACTTAAGGAAAGAAAAAAAAGGACGGTTGTTAACCTCACTGTAGAAATGCAATATATGAATACAGAACTTTCCAAAGCACAGCATATATAGATGAATATATGCATGTGAGATGGTGATGAGGCTGTGTATGCTGACCTATTCTCTTCCCAAAAGCAGAATTCTGTTGCTCAGTTGTCCATAGGGATACACAGACAGTGAAATAAAATGTTTGTTCCATTAGTACCAGCTTTATCTTTCCCTTCTACAGAACTAATATTTCACCTTCAACACTGAATTCTCAGTCTAAATAAGGGTGAGAAGAACATCTGAGTGAGTTTCATGAGCTCTTACCCAAAATGTTTACAGGGTTGTGGGCAATCCACTTAGAATGACATTTCTCTGAAGCTTGACTTTTTTCTGCCGTTAAGAGATGATTTTGAAATGGTTAAAAAGCTAAGTTCATAGTATCTCCCTCATTCACTTCAGATTTACTGTCGTAAGCTAATTAAAAACTCATCTCAGATTTAAAAAAAAATGCAGAATAATTTAGATTTAAATCTCATGTAACTGTGGCTTTAAACAATTACTTGCAAGCAAAATATGAGATATATGCAGAAATCTGTTTCCAAGTGTCTGCATGAAGCATAAACAGCAATAATTCATCTCTAAAGGACAGCTAAAATATGCACTGCTTTGAATTCTTTCAATATTGTACACAAGGGATTGGTGAAGAGAATCAAGTGCCTTATGCTGCCTGGTTGTATGTATCAGATAGGTAACAATAAGAGAAAACAAACTCATTTAGAACTCTTTTAAGCCCATATGCTCAACTTCACTGGCAATAATCAATGATAACTCCAATACTGCATGATTCAGGGTGAAGAACTGGAGACAGAATCTGTGCTCCTTTGGAAGGACACACACTTGGTGCCCTGCTTTTGGCACAGTTGAGTAGTCTTGAAGATCCATGTGGATGTATAGACCTATCCCTTCACATACAGCCAGTACAGATTAACCAAAAGTCACACACACTTAACCATAAACATGTAACAGAAGTAGAGTCAGGATCTGCTGTCAGTATCCAAGCAATCCTGCCAGGTTTCAGGGAGTGGCAAGCATAGATGCCGGTGTTTGAATAGAATGTGAGGAAATTATTCAGAGTTTAATAAAACATACATCTGAGTAAATGGCCAGGAGAAATGATGTATCCTCAATTTTAGAACAGCTCTCCTGAGGCTGGATGCTAGGTAGAGACACTTCTTAAGTCTCTCACTTTTTCTTTTCTTTTTTTCTTTTTAAAAAGATCCTTTTTTCTCCACCAGAATGTTTTCATATTGCTTTTCTTCTTGCTGATAGGTGATTGCTTTCTGTACCTTTCTATTTCTCTCCTTCTGTCTTTCTGACATGTCTTTTCTTTTTCCCCCAGACAACTTTTTCCTTCCTTTTCTTCAACTTCTGCTTCACTTTTTATTTTATTTCTTCACATCTCTCCCTTTCTCTCCTGCTGCTGTAACCATCACTCTCATTTCCCCACCTTTCACTGGCTGTTCACAGAATAGTTAAGTGATAGGAGAGCCTGTGTGCAGAACCCTTCTTAAGAGTTCCTGGAAAAGGACAAATCCCCCAACCCTATTTTCACAATTTCTAAAACAACACCATGATTTTTTTGAGACATTTAGATGTATTAACATTAGCATTATGAATTCTTTGTGTGAATCCTTCTCTGAGTAGCACATGGAAACTAATCCAGGTAAACAGAATGGTGCAAATAGAAGTGAACAGAATGACAACTATGAAGAGCATATGTCTGAGTAGATATTGTCTTTATGGTTGGAGCTGCAAGTTATATGAAATCCCTTTCAAGACTGTTAAACATTTGATTGTACATAATTATTAAGCTTTAGTTCCTCATCACTAACTGGTTCTTCCTTTTTTGGATAGATAGAATTCCATTAAATCATACAATTCATGGTGAATACAGAATGGATGTAGGATGTTCTGGGTCTACATAACACATAATTGCCCTAATTTATTCTTAATAACAACAACTTGGTCATAATGAATTAGCTCTTTTGTGTGAATATCCAATGACAGCACACTGCAGGCAAAGGGATGAGATGTTTGAATAAGGCAATGGCCCTGCTACAGTTTCCATCATTTTCTGCTACCGATGGGACTACTGGGAAGCAGGAGAGGGCTGGTTGGAAAAGCATAACTTCCCTTGAAGAAAGTTCACTTGAAGCCAATAAATTGAGTCATTAGCAGCCCTGGATAAAATACCATAACCAGATTTATTATTTCCCTGGCAATTTGCAATACCTTTGAAAATCTGGCTCCTTACCTCTGTGAACTTGGGGAAAAGCATATTGCCTCCAGACACACGAAACACGCATTACACCACACTGTGTTAAAAAAAGCCACAGCCTAAAATGCAACAATTAAAATTCAAGGAACTAAACAAGGAATGAATAGATAAAAAAACTGTGAGCATCTATTTTCATTTTATCAGGGTATCTCAGCACCTGAAGTTGCAGATGATGGTAAAACCATCAGCTATAATGAACATATCCATTCCTGGTACAGCTATTTATGAACTCATCTTTCAGGTAATACAGACCAAACTTGAGATTTACTCATCAGGATAAGGCTTTGCAGGCTCCTAGTCAAACCACAAGCTTTATATACTACTTTTCTCTTGTAAGAGGGAGAATCAGACTATGCACTTCCATTTCCTTGGGAATAGCTAAATAAACTTTGGGTTTAGACTTATTCCTTCATAAAACAGAGAACGGATGAAAAAAAGCAGGTTCTTCTGAACACCAGAAACAGCTTTCACAGTCTGTTTTACTCTCCGACATTAACATGATTCAAAATGGAATTTGCTAGCAGAAAAATCAGAGCTAACTGCATTACAACAATAGCTTCTGGAATCAAATCCCTCTTTTCAGGCACTTAGGCACATGTAACTAGAGCTTAGCTCTATTTACAGAGAAATAAAACCAGAAATAGAGTTGATGCATAAAAAGTAAGCATAATCTGGTATTTGTTTTGTGTAAACTCAGATTATCAAAGGGGTTTATTAAAACTATGTATTACCTCAAAATCTGCACATACAGGCACAGATAATCAACACTAAGAACAAGAAAGTATTTCGAAATATAAGATAGCTTTATATTAGCATGACTATATAGCAGGGAGTGCACTGGCACAACTATTTCAATTTTTTAAAATCCTAAAACTTATTAAATCATACCTTTGCCATGCAGGTGTATCTCCCAGATTCCTCACTATTACAAGTTAGCTTGCAGCAAACAAAACTGGAGATTCAGGAGAGATTTCGGGGTGGGAGCCCTACGGTATATGAGTCCTGTTTTGTTCAGGAGCAAGACAATCCCCAGGACTCTGGGGTCTACATCTTGAACACATTCTGGCTTGACCAGTTATTAGAAATAGCACATTTTAGCCTGAACTAGGCTATTTTCTCTCATGTACTGGTCCTCTACAGAGCGTACTTGTAAATAATGGTGCATTCACACATAATTAACAATTATAGATTAGAAATTTCACTCTGGCTATGTACCAAGGCTCAGATCCTGTTGACTTTGAAAGGGTTTTAAAATCAAGTAATTTATATAACTTCAGGTTCAAGAGTTTAACACTGGACATCCAGCTTTTTGGAGAGAACAGAGGCAGAAGGGCGCACTGATCTACCAATTTGAGCTCTCATTCCACAAGCCACAGGAGGAAGTCAGATGGCAGCACATCCTGAATTGGGCTAAGTCCAGTTCCTGACTGAAGAATTGACACTGACGGAGAGCCACAGGCTGATGAGCTGCTGCATTTCTTCATTACCTCCCCTGGAAAAAGGCTGTGCTGTAAGTCTGGGATACACTCATAGCATCAACACAACGTAATCACTTTTTGTTACACACTTCAGCTTAATAGACACAAGAGCTTTCCATCACCAATTCCAATTCCCTCTATATGTAACTCACAGACTAAGCCATGTGGCACTGTGTTGAACACAGCAGAGATTCTTTAACTCTTCCCAGCTCTTTATCTTGTGAGTGTCCCAAATTGTCCTCCTCACAGTGAGCTTCCCAAAGTGCTAACAGCCAGACCTGGAGACTGACTGCTGCAAGGATCCCATCAAGATCCAGATCCAGAAACAGCATTTCTCCAACCCCACACGAGTGCATTCCCTAGGGATTATATTATTCCTTCTGGTCACAGTAGCTCTCCTGAAATGCTTCCCAAGCAGACACCCTCATTGCTTTTACATCCTTTTTACAGTCTCATGGACATGCTGATTTTGCTGTACTAAAGTGCCTGTTGTCTGGTACATCCATGTCACTATGTAGCGTCCCCATTTCAATGTAACTCCAGAGCAAAGCCTTCCGACTCTTGGCTGCTGAGCTTTTATTAAGTGTTCTCTAACTTACCCCAGTTCTAACCAGCAATTTTTATGTTCTACAAGCTGATTTACCACAGCACTGTTTTCAACACTGAATGTGGCTCCTTTAAGGCTGCAATTTTTGATCTGGATTTTGTCACAGGCAATACAGCTGAAACTTTTCAACAAAATTGAGGAAAAAAAAAAAAAGAATTTCTCAATACAACAAAGCATCCCAGTGCTATTACCTACCATTTGGTTGACTACAATTTGGAAAGAGCAGGGACTGGAGGCTCTCTCTTTTGTCTGTCTTGCACCTCCATGCCTGGCAATCTAGCTGCTCTTAGCAGAGTGAGCACAAAATCCCACTGGATGATTTTGTGGAGCTGACATCCACAGAGAAGTAGTGCAGAAGCTACTGGAACAAAGATGGTGATGGCTGGCACCATCTCAGTGTTGCATGAAAATCAGTCCAAAAATATTAGCGACACTTACCATAAATCAGGCTCTTTGGCAGTGGCAGGAGAGGGCTGGATATGGCAGTAGAGGCTGTGACACAGAGATGAAACATAGGCACAATTTTGTGATATCATCAGTGATAAATAAAGCTGGTATCAGGCAATATTGCTCACGGTTTGTATTTAACTTCTTTTCACTCATTTGCGCTTTACATATATCATGTGGAAATAAGATTGCCAAATCATAGGCCTTCAACACCTAGTTAAAGTAAACTAGCTTTTAGTGCTCGGATCTATTCCTCTTTGCTTCTCAAGATGAAGTGGACATATAAGTCCCCTGCGAAGGGTAGAGTACTTCAAGGGGAAGTTTTATTGCTGACAAAGCCTGATTTCCAGCTTGCCACAATGAGGATGAAATGCAACACAATGGAACACCTCTCCCAGCCTTCAACAGTGAAAGACTTCACAATGGGTCACCTTCTTCCTCACTGCAAACTCATGGTCTGAAGAGACACCATCCCATCCCCCTTCCTGCTCTTTCATGGCCGCAACACTGATGGACACACATCGATCAGAAACTGCTTCCAGGTTCTCAGAAGCTGCAAACGCCACTTCTGACATGGCTCCTCCTTCCCTCATCTGCTCTTAAATTGGTGATAAACATGGGGTTTTGTGCTTCCATCAAGCAAATCATTCCCACCAGATTTCTCTTCTATCAACCAGATTGAATTTAAGCCCATAAATGTGCCATTTTCTTTCTTGTTTATTACCCAGGTTCCTTTCATGGCTCTGTAAGAGTTGAAAAAAATAATCTTTATATCCCCCAATGGCTTGATTAATTTTGTTCTTGACATCTTGAGTTTTTTCTAAACGAGGGCTTGTTTCTTCCCATCCCACCTTCCCTGTTTTAATGCCTGCTAGACTGCTTCATTCATTCATCTCTGACTAGAGCTTATGAAGCCTCTGCATACAAGAAGCCCTCCAAGTCTCAAATTTCAACTGTTGTGGGGCTGAGCTTTGAAAAGAGATTTTTCATAAGGAAAATGCACATCTTTGGAACACAGTTACCACAGGAAACATGGAAGAATCACATAGAGACAGCTTTTCTGGATGTGCTCAAAGTGATCATGCCAGAACTTACAACAGGAGGTGTAGAGGGATTCCTTGTGGAACAGGGGCATATGATATCCCAGGACAGTCTGGGCAGTCTGAGCACCCCAGGGTTGCTGCAGAAGAACCCCTGAAGGGGCCTCAGCCTGCAGACACCTGGCAGCAGGCAGCCTTGAACAGCCTTGGGAAAAGCTATACGCTGGTCGGCTCCCCTGCTGCTTAGAGGGTGTCCCATGGGAATAGGGCGTGAGGCTTGGTAAAGTAGATATAAGTGAGTGTAAGTAAACAATAAGGGAAGCATGATGCTCAAATCGTATCGGTGTTCATGTCGTGACTTCGGCCGGCTCCCCTGCGCTCGGAACCCCCCCCCCCCCCGCTAAAAGGAGGATATTGCCTCAGAACTGGGCTGCTCCTAATTTAAAAAGACAGCAAGTTAGTGTATCTTAGAAAGCTACCCACATGAGTGGGACATGGTAAATGGCAATATATGCACTTTCAGCATTTTGGAAATGTATTCTAAGCTATCCTTAATGGGAAAAAAACCCCAAACACCCAAACCCTCTCCCCCCGCAAAAAATTACCAGTGAAAAACACCAACACTGCAAGAGGAAATCTAAGATTACTTACTAAAATTCCCTATCTTTAGAATGGCTCAGGAATTCCACATGCCCACAAAAAGGAAAAGTCCAAATCCACAAAGCTGTGCAGTTGATTTTTGTTAATTGTTATTTTAAAACCATACTGAATCACAAGACAGGCTGTGGAGCTCAAACACCCTCAGCACAACTGAATCCTATCAGAGACAAGTAATACCAATACCAAAAGACACAGAACTGGGCAAAAGGGATGGTATCCATACTGGGGTATATACATTGACCACACAATGAAGGAATACTTGAAACTCAGGCCTGAGTCTCTGGGGATTTGGCAATGTTTTATTCATGTGCATGGCTCTCTTTTCTCATTTGAAACACAACTGGAAAACAAAAATGCATGAAACTTTACATATCACACCAAAGGCTTTTATTTTCCCAAGGTTAAATGTACCGAGATTGGCTGATACAGAGAACAAGAATGAACAAACCTCAAGGAAAAAAAAGAGTAAAAAGAAAAATCACTGAGTTTTTGAAGGTGCAATTGTGTTTTCTCTTTGTGAACATCTGAGAGAATCATTCATTCATATTCTGAATGGGAAAAGGCAACTGAAACAGGTGGTCTATTACTAGATCCATTAAACAAGAGATTTATACATTACATATCCATCTTGAGGCAATTTGGCTGATCATTTTTTTTCTCTTTTATGGCTTCATTGATAATTTTTTGCAATAAAGCAATTAAAAAGTAACTATCAAAGCATTTATCTATGCTTTATCAAAGAAAACCAGCCCTTCTTTTATCAGAGAAAGGCTGCTTCTCTTTCCATCCTTAGAACATACAAATTTAGAGACAACATTCACAGTTAAAACAATGACATAATGCTGCCATTGTCCCAAGCCTGAATGGTGAATGATGGGGTACGGACTAGCTAAATCTTTGTTTGCTTTCTGTTTTGGAAAATGATTCTTTTAAGTTTGACTTTAATCTCACAAGGCATCCAGAGAAATGAATTTGCTGTAAAATAAATCTTGAAGTAACCTTGCTGCACATGCTCTGGGTTTGTACAGACACTGTCCTAATAGGAGAGCACAAAATCCATATGGAATAATGATTTTCAAAGCTCAGTTTGATGTGACAGCTGGAGCCAGCCAGACACAAAAACATAAAACAGTGTCTGCTGCAATAGGCTGCAAGTGCTACAAAGCTATTTTTTAGAGGTACTTCACATGAATGGTGGAAACCAGTCTGTGACATAGGCCTCAAAATCTCCTCCAAGAAGAGGTAACAAAAAAGGGGATACACAGAATGTAGTCCTCATAGTTCTCCCCCTCCCCCCCCCTCCAAATTCTCAATTTGTAGATTCTTTCCTAAACCACCAAAGAAGCCAAAGGTCTGTCTGTCAGTAACCTAAACAATCCAGGGACTGGACACACACTGACAGAGCAAACTACAGGGACTGATGCAATTGCTTTAGGTATAAGAACCTGTTGTAGCTGCCAGACTGTACCTGAGCACGGCCCCATCCCTGGAAATATTCATGGTCAGGTTGGACAGGGCTCTGAGTGACCTGATCTAGTTGAAGACATCTCTCCTCCTTGTAGGGGTGATGGACTAGATTACATTTAAAAGTCTCTTCGAACTCAAACTATTCTACAATTCTATAATTTTGGGCACTACAGATGATCGTACCTCTCCAACCACACACACTGATATATTTCAACAGCAAAGATCAGAAGTGTATTTAAGAAGCTGACAAATAAAAGCTATTTTAATAACTTGATTATGGAATTTAATTTAACTGCAATTAAGTGGTGAACACAAAGAGAGAAGAGGTACATTGCCAAATTCATCAGCATCTTGAAATTTTACAAAGAGCCTCAATCTTTTTAAAATCTCCAGCTTCTTAAATCATAACACAATGGCTGCTGAACCGGGAAAGGTCTTGAGAGATCAGCTCATCCATCCCTAGCTCCAAAGGCTGACCAACTATTGGTAAGCTAGCAAGACTTAGGTGCATTTTTTTACTGCAACTCTGAGTAAATTATTATGCAGCCTGCTCTCTGTTGTGTGGATAGTCAGATGTGGGATGACCTGGAAAGCCATAAATCCATTAACATAAGTCTATGGGATCACTGTGGGAAATGGAGAAGCTGAATAGCAGTTCTTCAAGTGCAGTTCTAATGATGTACTTACAGGTAGAGTACAGTCTACATTTACAGGAAGCAAAAGGGAAAAAGCCCCTTGAATCTGATATGTAAGTCAGTCTTGTGATTTATAAATAACCAATTCTCAATTTCTGAAAGCCGATAATTCCATATATCCTAAAAAACAGAGTGCACAGCCACACAATATTAAATCTATAGGATTAAACTTTGCTACTAAACCCAGCAATTACAAACCACCTTATCACATTCAGTTCAGAGCACACATTGCAAATGGAGCTCTTGGTCTTATTCCACCCTACATTAGATAAGTTCAGTAGTTCTGGAAGTACTGCAGCACATTGTGAATGATGGATGAAGTGAGAAATCTCTGCTCAGTGCACAGCAAGTAGCCAACTCCCTCCTTTGCTGCATCATTTGCTTTCAAGGTACTTAATATGCAACTTCAGTGAGAGACATTCAGAAAATCCCAGTGAGCCCAGATGTCTCAAAAATAAAAATAGAATGTTGAAACTTCGTCCCAGGGCTTCAGTTGTTTTTATCCAATTTTAATTTTATTTCTGCCTACCTCCATCCAGTGACCTCCCTTGTCAGGGTGCATTATGGACTCAAAACATAAACATCTACCACTACTGGTTGCTCAATTACAGAAGAGGTTTAAGGGACTGGTTGCTTCATCTCTCCCTAAGCAGACAGTTTGCACTGCATGAATACTTCTTTTTGAAAATGTAACGTGAGTGAATAATCAGCTCCATCACATTTTTTTAATCAGGGGCCACAGAACCACATTGTTTTCATAGCACTTTGGGCAGCTTGATTTCTATGAAGTATAATTCAAGCCACAAGCAGTTTGGATTGACTTCCACTGAGCTGCTTTTCCATGAAATACAATCTGCTGGGCAGAACTACCATGGAGGACAAAAGACTTAGTCTTTTGCTAACAAGCAGCATAAGTTGGCTTACAAAAATTTATGTCAAGGTTTAAGTCACAGCTTCACTTTTGCTGGGTTAGAGATTCACTTCTCCCTGGCTATATTATTGTACTCTTTCAGGTTGGGTACATGGTCAGCTGCTGTGCTGCTCCTGAA
This sequence comes from Corvus kubaryi, assembly GCF_017639235.1. Classification (NCBI taxonomy): domain Eukaryota; kingdom Metazoa; phylum Chordata; class Aves; order Passeriformes; family Corvidae; genus Corvus; species Corvus kubaryi. The sequence continues at coordinate 926,071 of NW_024580665.1, forward strand.
AGGTTAAAATTGCCAAACTCTTGCTGTGTTACTGCTTTGTCTCTCTACTCCCTCTCTCCTGCTGGATAGTTTGTTTCATCAATTTATTACTTGTAATATCTGTGTAGCAGACAATATAGTACTTCCTACATGCATGGGCAGAGGTCAGAAGTTGCTTTATTACTGTCTAAGTGCAATGGCCTCTGTTGTAATCCCATTATGAATGTTTAAATAACAAAAGCAATAAAAAAGTTTAATATCTGAATCCACTTCTACTGCATCTCTATAGTTAATAATGGGGCATGGCAGGAAGAGAAAAGGATTAGCCCTATCACCCCTATTTTTTCCACAAGGTTGTTTCCTTCAAAGGAGAAGCCAGGATATTATTTAGAGATTATATAGTGTTACAGTTTTATTTACTCCTTTATTGGCACTGTAAGGCTGTACACACAGCCTTTATACACAAAATTTATTACTAGATCCAGAATTTCAGTCTAAAGATACAAAATTTTCCTGAGGAAGAACATTAAGTCTTTCCTGTGCCCTTATGCCAGGCGCTCTTCAAAGTCCATGGGCCAAGAGTGCAAGGCACATATTTAGCACAGTGGAAGTGTGTGATGCCAGGTTTGCTTGGATCAGCTGCCCCGGCTCCTTTTAGCTGGCAAAGTGGTGCTGGCTTCCAGGTGTCAGGAGGGCGTTTCTGTTTCCTTCTTAGCAGCATCCAACCTCACTATAAATGTCTGGAAAATTTTTTTGGGCCGTCATTAAAGCAACATCCACCGTGGGAATGCCCTGGATGCTCCACTGGTCCATCACTAATTATCATTCAGCCAATGTGGTCTTTTAATAACACCCAGCTCTAAAAATGTATTTATTTTTATGTACATATCAAAGCCCTGACAGCTTTATTTGCTTGGAAGGGAGGGTAGAACTGTTCCAGCGGACTTTCTATTTTTCACCAATTCCCTCAAGGATATTAAGGGCAGAGAGGAGAGTGGGTAATTCCCATCTCTGGGTGGAAAATGAGTCAGACTAGTTATGCAACAGAGGCTTTCACTGATTAAGAAGGATGCTATATTCAGGTAGACAACTGGCCAGACACAGATGCTATTTGTGGGCATAACTGAGCATTAGCAAATTGGCTGTTTATTAAAACAGGTGTTTGTGGGGACTCACGTGTCTGACACTGCAGATGTGACATTCCGGTAGAGAACATTGGTTCCCTTCCCAGTTACACTTACGCTTCAACTGAGTTGATGCAGGAACTAAATTAGATTCAACAGAGTCAGCATCGGCTTTGAAAACTGGTGATTTCAATTAGAGATATAGCAAAAAAAAATACAAGTTTTTACTCATGCCAGCTGCTCTGCTGCCCACTTTTGATCTCCTAATCATTCATTATTGTCTGGTCAAAAAAACCTCAAAAACCGGCTTAAAATGTTTCTTTGGTTTACATTAGAAAAACAATTACAAAACCCAGCAAGCAATCTCCTCACACATATTTTCAAAATTACAGAACATCTAGACAAAATATATCCTATTCATACCATCAGAAACAGAAATGAGAGAGTCTCCTCAGATGGAAATTAAGCTCATGCCAGAGCAGGAACACTACACTGTCAGTATGGGGCCATGCATCCTTTCCTACAGGAGACATCATTCTCACTGACACTTCAGTTCTGGGTGTATCTGCAGTGTCACCACTCAGTTATCATGGGCAGCAGGCTTCATTTTGGGAGTTCACATCATTGCATCATTTCTTTAAAAGGCATGCCATGGTGGCAGTAACATAATACCATGGCAAGCATATCATGTCATACTTTTTGGACACAACATGCTAGTTTGAAAACAAACGAGTGGGAGATTGCAAGTCAGAATTATAATTTAATAGGAAAATTAAAATAAATGCAATAGTACAAGAACACTGACAGAGTCAGGATACAACCTGACACCCTGTTAGTCACAGTGGTGGTAGCAGTCCAGATGAAGTGGTCCTGTTCAAGCAGTGATCTTGTAGAAAAGGGTCTGATCTTCACCTGAAGGTCCAGTGGTGGCTCTTGTCCTCTGGGAGTCCCGTAGGTAAGGGCTCCTCATGCTGTTCCAAGCCCCAGATTATATCCAGGTGGGAATGCTTGGCTCCTCCCCCTGGGTGGAGCATCCCACAACGAGTGGATGTAATTCTATGAGTCATGCGGTGGGTCCTTGATCGGCCATTAAACAGAGATAGTGCCCGGAGGGAGTTATCAGGGATGAGCCATGGTAGGAGATAACGAGCACTGCCCCACCTGCTTTAACAGCTTGTGAAGATGATAATAGAATACATGCTTTTGGTTACATCTTACATTGTAACCTAGGACACACAATAAAAGACAACAGTTATTCTACATTTGTAACACATTAATGATGGGTGCTTTTTCATACGACCGAACATATCCTTGCTAGACTGAAGTTCCACTGGCTTGTACTGTAACAGAACACAGTGAACTAAACTGGGCCTGGATGTATCAATACTGTCTCTGTTCATAATTTAGACCCTCAACTACCTAATTTTTGCTGTGCCAAAAGTTGACCAAACTTCTGATAACATCTCCCTAAGCACTTAAAGTGATGTTTCTGAACATGATGTACTTTTGAGATGGTTGTGTGTAGAGCAATTCCTTATGGAACAAGGGCATATGATACCCCTGGAAAGATTGGACAACCCAGGGTTGCTGAGGAAAAGCCCCTGAACAGGCCCCTGGCTGCAGGCAGGCCTGGAAAGCACCTGGCTGCAGGCAGCCCTGAGAGTCCTTGGCAAAGTTATACACTGGTCGGCTCCCCCCCGGATTAGAGGCTGTCTAGAGGGACTGGGTGTGAATCTTTGCAAAAGTAGATATAAGCTTGCATAGTTGAATAATAAAGGGAGAATGATGCTTAATTGTATCGGTGTACGTGACGTTTATCCGGCCAGCTCTCCAGACTTGGCCCCTGACAGTTATGTAGGATAACAGAACCACAATTCAAAAATATTATTTGCAGCAGAAATTTACCAAAGCTCTCTCAATCAAAAGACATTTGTATTTTAATTAATGTGGCCTTAGAAATAAGATTAATGGAAACTCTGACAGGGATTGCAGTGCTTGAGACTGTACGGTAAATAACTATGAAAGAGGAAACACAACAGACATGATGCATATGCACCAATATTTACAAGTTAGTTACAAAAGAGTCTTATATCACATAGAAAAAAATGAATCTGCCCAGTCAGTTTTGCTGAAATGTTGGTAGAACACCTCACTACACAGCTGGCACAGAATATTGTACAAGACAGGTGGGAAACAAGGTCCTGATACAAAGTACAGAAAACAAGATGCTTGCAAATTCCCAGGGAGGATTTATTGATAGTCTCCTTAAAAAGCTATTCTAATAACCTAAGATAGGCACACCCATTGTTACACACTACAGTGTTGTGATTCACTTGTGGATTTCCTGGCTTTTTTTACAGGCAAAAGTACAGCAGATAAGCCCCAAGTGCTGCTAAAAAACCTTAGGTGTTTGGAATCACAAGTTTGTTTAAGAGTCTTCTGACTGAGGAGGCATTTCACACAAGAGAGGTCAGGCTGTGAAGGGATGAGCTGAATTGTGAGAATCTGGGGTTTAAAATCCTGACATGGCACGGAGAGAAGCAACATGCTTGCCTGCCTCTGAATAACTGCTCAAATGCAACAGATCCCCTCTCAAAGGTAATCTGCCTGAAGGATGAATAACAATTTGATATCTACACACCACTCACTATGCCAGGTGATACTTAGAAAAGTTAAACCACAGTCCTAAATAAAAGCACTTGGTCAATGACCCTTAGTTAAGCAGATTCCTTATAAGCAGATTCCAGTCTCTACAACTCAGCTTCCAAAGTGGGTTAAAAGCAGGAAAGGCAGGTGAATTCAGGTAAAACTAAACCACAAGTACCCTCTGCACTTAAAAATGAAATCCTCTGCCTACTCTATATGCATTCACTTCATATTCAGTGCTCAAATGTTACAGCAAAATAGTTTTCTGCCTGCAATGTTTATTAATATCAACAATTTGAATGACAGGCTGCAGAATATCATCTATAAATTGGATTTCAAATTCATCAATGCAGATGAGGAAATCATTAAAAAGAGTTTATAGTAATGTAATTGGGAAACAGAAATCCTGATTTGATCAGCCTGCCCAATCATAAGTTTCACTTTTCAAACTCTGCATAATCAGGACTTGGCAGTAAGCTATTCAAAATAGTGCATCAAGTCCAGAAGCATTTAGAGGATGTATCCAAGGAAAGATCCACATGGACAATCTTTTCCTTCATAAAAAGAGACAAAATTGAGAGAATAGAGTATTTGCTAATATTTACTCATCTCACTAGCAATGAAAAAGCACACTTGACACACCATTTTTTCCCTTTTTAAAATTAAAATTACTGCATCGTAAGTATTTAAATTCTCAACTCAAACCACTGAGCTTGATCAGAGAAATGTGAAAAACACTTTAAGTTTGCAAAACAGTTACATCACATTTGGCCAGGAAAGCACATAGCACCATTTACAAACTTCACCACTGACATTATAGCAGTAGCATATTCAGCTTACTTAAATTTGCAACTCTGCTGGATATAAAATGAAATTTTCTTAGGCCTTTTAATTAATGCAGTGTGCAAGACTGCGCTAATTTGTATTTGAGTAATATAAAGCATTGCTCAAGTAAGTGTTTAGGCTCCTGTGAGCTGAAGTAACTGCACACCTGATTGCACATCAACGAGATCTCCGTGGATGTTTTCATGACTAATTATATTCACTTATTCATGGGACTAGAGCCAAGCATGTTAAAATTAGTAAGCTTCTCATATGGTATAAGCAGATAATAAAAACATACTCAGTAGTAGAAAGTTACAGTCATCATTCACTATTACTGCAGGCCTTTGCCCTAGGGTCTATCACCGTGTCCCGCAGCCGTAGGGGGGAGAAGGAGAGAAGATCCAGCAGGCAGGAATTGTGCAGCAAGATTGATTTATTTAATTATTTTACAAACTCTTTTATAGACTTTTTTCTTCATAGTCTAATTGGACAAAGATCAGCCATCCCTTGGGGGTGATTGGCTAAAATCCTAAAACATCCATTGTCAAAATATTTTTCTACTATACCATAAACAAGACTTTTTGAGGTTGCAGGTGTTCGGTTGTTTACAGAACTCTGCTACTATCTCTGTGAGAGAGAAAAAGTCTCTCACGGACTTAGAAAATAGCAAGAAAATCCTTGCTAGCAGCATTTTTGTATCCACAATTCACCATGGGGCTTGTTTTAAACTAATAAAGTATGGTAGAAATCAGAGTGCCTCTGCTGCATTTCCTCAGATTACTGCTTCCTCTATTTTTTACCTTCCATCTGATCAGGGGTTCTGAGAAGTCACGTAACATGTGTCTTCAGTAGGTAATAAAAATATCTCTTAATTTCAAGAGTAATCTTGCTCTGACTGTCTTTCATTTGGTCTTCATTGGATTGTGTATTGGTTTCACATGTCCTGGTTTTTGGTAGCAGGGGACAGCCACAGAGGTGGCTTTTGTGAGAAGCTGCTGGAAGCTTCCACCATGTCTAGCAGAGCCAATCTCTGACGGGTATGAAGATGGACATGCTGCTGGCCCAATTAGAGAAATTGGTAATGCCTCTGTGATAACATATTTGAGAAGAAAATCAAAACAACGCAGGGCATCCTGGCACAGTGCATGGCAATGTGCCAGTGCCGCCACCATTTCAGTGCAGCCTGCAGCGAGCTTTGCCTGCCTGGCCACCCCTACCCAGCCATACCGCAGGCAGAAGGGTGGCAGCTTCTCCTTCCCGGCACCCCACATGAAGAGAAGCATTAAATAGCACCAGTGCCGCAGCAGCCGCCACTGCCTGCACGGTGGTGGCAGGGGCCACGTGGTTGGCAACAGAAACGTGGCAAGTGATTCTGCGACGCAGAACCTAAACAAAATCAACCTCTTGGTGCTGCGGGATGCTGCAAAAACCTTTGAATTCGTGGAACTTGTTGGCAATAGTACCTATGGGCAGCAGTTTTTCTTCTAGATGGAGAAGAAGAGGAAGTGAAGACATAAGAGAAAACAACATGGTGGCACCAAGGTTAGTGAAGAAGGAGGGGGAAGAGGTGCTCCAAGAGTCAGAGCCAAAATTCTTCTGCAAGCTGTAGTGAGTACCATGGTGAAACAAACTGTCCCCCTGTAATCCATTAAGTCCAGGGGAGATGCAGAGATCCACTCGCGGCCTGTGGGAAAAGTGCTCACACCAGAGCAAGTGAGTGCCAGAGAAATCCAGTGGGAGACCTGAAGAAAGAGAGAGGGCCCTTGCTTCCAGAGATAAAGAAAGAGGGCCCTTGCTTCCAAACTAGAGCAGCCTATCCTTACAAGACTATACCTGTGGATGAGTGACCCATTCCACAGCAGTTCTGGGAAGACTGCTTTCCCTGTGGGAGGGATTCACGGCACAGCAGAAGAAAGACTCCTCTCCCTGAGCGAAGTGAAAAAGATCTCAAGTGACGAACTGACGAAAACACACCACGCCCTGTCTTCCCTGTGCTATCAGTGGGAAAGAGGGAGAGGCTGGGGGGAAAAAAGGGTGTTTTAAAGGCTTTTTTTACTTCTGATTATCCTCCTCTGACTCTGTTAATAATAAATTTACTTGATACCTTTAAATTTGAACCTGTTTTGCCCTTAGGGTATTTTTCTCCCAATCCTCATCTCATGAGCCATTCATTAATTTTTTTCTGCATAAACAGCTTTCATGGGTGCCTGGCATTTGGCCAGTGTCAAACCATGACATATTACAATATCTGACACAAAAACTAACTCAACCTCGTTCTAATGGTTGAAGTTCAATTACCTAATACAAACTATTTGTTTCTGTAGGATGGAGACAAACACAAGGGTATTGAGGATGAAGGTAAGAGCAACATTTATCAAACATGGATTAAATGAAGCAAAGATTTGGTGAGTAGAATTCCATCTCACTTCTTTTGAAGGACTATGACAGCTTTGATTTTCAGAGCCTCTAAGATCATGACATTATGATATTGAAATTTTAAGAAATAAAAATTATACCATCAGTCTTCATTTTCTGCACTGCTGCGTTTGGAACAGATTACAAAATACAATTTTCTGTTATTTTTCAGTGAAGGAGGAAAAAATCATGAGAACGCTTAGTCTAGATTTTCATCTTCCCTGCCCACTGAACAGCAGTGCTGTGATGCATGACCCTGACCTTTCCCAGCTTTGTATATTTTGACTGTTTGCCCACTCAGCTCCATCCCTACATTTTAGTGAGGCCGTAAACAAAAGATATGGAATGGCATGCCCAGCAAATCACAGAATGCTGAAAAGGTCAAAATAGTAGTGCCGAATGTTTCTACTCTGTAATTTACAGAATATATGAGGCATTCACATCTTAATAACTCATTCACATGACAAACACTGTAGAGGGAATGTAAAATCGCAGCACATGAATTCCTTCCAGTGACAGTGTTTCCAACAAGCATGGAAAATGGTGCAAACTTTGCCCTGTGGTTCTCTTTTCTGGAACATTAATATTGTCTGACTTTCAATGCACAATAGCATATGTCTGTGGACTGTGCAGTTAAACGTCTCTGTGTTTGCAGTCAGGCTCAGAGCCCAAAAGGCAATGTCCCTGAGGCAAAAAATCCAGGTCAAAGCTTTCTCCATCTGTACTCCTTCTTTGCTCTTCTTGGAGCACTTCCCCAATGCCAGGTGATTTTATTGTCACAACATTCCTGAAAACTAGAGAAGCAATATCCTCACCTTAAATGAGGACAGAACACTGGTAAAGGTCAGGAGAGTTACAGCAGAAAAAAGCCTCACAGCTCTTACCAACAGCTCTAAGCCCCTGCTCTCCACCAAGACCATCTTTTCTACTTCCTGTCTCATGGACTGAACTCCATTTTTGCAGAAACAAACTTGTGCCCATTTCCCAGACACTAGTCAAATGAAGTAAATTGAGAAACCAAACAAGAGATCCTTTAGCCAAGCTCAGCACAGCTGCATGTCTGTGGCAGCTAAAGTGATGGTTGCATTTGTTAATGGCAGTTTAATCCTAGTGAAGTGCTAAAGGTCTGTGTCCTGGACATCCCCACACTACAGTCACCACTTTCAGAGGAAGATTTACTGGAGCAAGACGATTTGAGGCATTCTTCAATCATCATAAGTTAGCTAATGCCCTTGAATGAATGCCTTGGGATAACTGTAAGTCAGGATATACTGGAGTGTTTCCTCTTAACCACTTTCTTGGAACAAAAAAGAAGACAGCGGATTGATTTATAGTATTGCTGTTTCAAAACTAACTGCAAGGGTGTCTATCTGACACCAATTAATCAATCTTTTCTATACAGACAGAATCATGGTGCCCTCCGAGTATATACTGACCTAACATCCACTGAACCCAACATAAGCAATAAAAAGTTTATGGAAAAAATACAGAAAAAAATTTGTAAAGTGCTAAATCTTAATTTCTGACATATCTGTGCCAATCCCATGAATCCCAATGGGTGTAAAAACCATGGATCAGCAGTCAGAATTTGGCTTGTCTTTCTAAGCCCATTAAAACAAAAGACAGAAGTGTGCCAATGAACTGTTCTGTTTCACAGATGAAAACCTGGATTAACCATACAAAAAGCAAAACAACAGTGGATTTACACCAGCTGAACCACAGATCCCAGCCCAAGTCTCTGAAGTGCAGCATTTCACCATTACCCCTGAGAGAAGCATGAATATTAACAACATACCAAATTAGCATCAAAGCATTAGCAGTAATACACTTTGGGTATTTAGGGAACTACTTCTAAACCTAAATGTCAGACAATTTGTCTCTAATATTCCCTGCAGATTAGTACAGAATGATTGCAATAGATGTAAATCCTGCCTCCTTTCCTACAGGCACGTACAGCTGAAATAGCTGTGGAGCTTTGTGCTGCAAAGGAAGGCAGGTCCTAAAGACCATCCTCCCAGTTTCTCTTTTATTTCCTAGTGAAAATTGCTCCTTCATGTATTTCTGTGCTGAAACATGGAGCTTTTGGTACGAGAGTCTGCACTGCCTGGGGGGAGATGATTTTCCAGCACTGAGTCTGGGATGATTCACACAGCAAGTTTGTAACCTGGTGAAGGACGGGGAAAAACGTGTGAGGTTTGGTCCACCCGTGGGAAGAACAGGGATCTCCCAGCTCATCTGTGGGAGGAGGTAGATGCAGTGAAGAACCATGGATGACTGGAAGGTATGGAGGAGCCAACAGTGAAGGTACCAGCTTGCTCCTCCAGACAGCAACAGTACAGGGAGATAGCGCTGTGAGATGAAGGTGCAGCGTGGGGAGAACTGGGGATGGAGGGAACCGAATTTTTGCTGGTGTTGGGGTGGAGGGGACACCACCCACAGGTCTTATCTGCCTTTAGTCCCACCTTCCTTCTGCTCTGCCACTCACATCTGAATTTGTGAGGTGGTATGGGTTACTCCACATGGACAGAATAAGGCAGTAGAACATGATTTGGGGCAAGACGATCACTTATCCCACACTCAGGCCTCACACAAGGAAAGAACAATAAGTCTCTATGGATAACTTCCAGTCAGCCTCTTTGCTGACTCAGGACCCATTTGGATCAGGTCACCTCTGATTCCTCAATGTTTGTCTCTTCTATGCCATCCCAGCTGAGCTGGGAGGTGCAAAGCTCTGGGTTTGACCTGGCTTATGGAAACCCCGATCTACCTCTGAGAGCCCCTGCTAAGCCCTAGGCTGGTGAATGCCTGGGAGGAGCTGAGGAAAGAAAGGCAGCATGGAGTAACCAACATCCAGGATCCCTGTTTTTCATACATACTCACTACATTCCTGAGCAGTTATCACACATGACCCTTTAATCTGCAAATCAAAAGGCATGTCCACAACACTCAAGAGGCCTAACCACAGACAAGTATCAGGGCTCTTTCCACACTGCAAGCACACCAAATAAGAATTTCTTCCCAAGTTCAATTTCAAATTACTTGCTCTATTTGAGGCATTTCACAGTTCAAAATTTCTCTATTGCTTTCTGTCCAAGATTACTACTCTATTCAACTGCTTATCAAATACCTGTATCTTTAAACATGAAGAATGCAAGATTTAATGAGCAAATCTGTAATGAGAGACAGTGCTGGATTGTCTTGAATAAACAGGCTTGGTATGAAATGAATGCCTGAAACATCTTGCAGGGCTTTTTTTTTTTTTTTAACAATCATTATTTATTTTTAAGAAGAGAAGTGGCATCTCAGTGAAAATTGGAGTGACTGTGGAGAGTGAAGTGGTATATTTAAAATGTCAGTAAATGCAAGAATTTTCACTTCTCAAATAATTCCTTTCAGCCACTGCTGCAAACCAAAAGGGCTTTTTTACTCCTAACTATTTTCAGTCTATTCCTACACCTGTCAGCAGATGTAACTTTGTATATTCCCTTGCACTTGTTTTACAGTAGCTCTATTGATCTCTATTGATCTGCCTAATAATGAGTCCCAAGGAATTGTGTTGTTAAATCTTTTAGAAACAAAATCTTTCTGAAGAGTTCAGCTATTAGGAATAATGACAATCCTCATAAACTATGTGTTTTCTTTCATCAGCATCTTTAGAAACAGAGAAACTACCATGACAAAAGTGAGTTAAACCCCTTGAGGTCCTCCCTGTTCAGTAAATGAATTAACACAGAGGATGCCTGCTTTGTTTTGTAAGACTCCTGCTACATTTCTTAAGTAAACATCTGAAAACAAAACCAGGACATAGCTGAAAAGCGAATGATATGAAAATTACATATTCAATTAATATATACCCAAACATGCAAAATTCATTGCACTCAACTAACTCATTCATAAGGAAAAGACTTAACAATGCAGTCACTGTAATACATGGTAGAGAATTAACAGCTTTAGTGTCTGTTTTGATACTGTATTTTTAGCTTTTTTTATGCTCTGTGGAACACACAAATGAAAAATAGCAGCCATGGTGCAAGCTAGAGAACTCTGGCAGCTGCTTATACATAGACTGGCTAGATATAGATCCTTACAGATCTGTGTCCAGCCAAAAATCAGCAGAGCACAACTGTACTCCTTTCTCCCACAAATGTCTCTGCCACACTGTTTTTATACCAGCTGAGAGCTGGCAGCACAACAGCTCCCAGGGATCAGATGAATTTTGGCTTCTTGGTGCTACTAGAACTGTGCAAACTCAGAGGAGAAACCTACTCTGTAATCATGTAATCAAAACACAAAGGAATGGTTTTCCTTCTTTCCATGTTCTCAAAGCACTAAGAGTGAACAAAGTTAGCTGGAAAAGAATTTTAACAAATGAATTAAGAAATAAATCAGCAGAGCAATGTACCAACATGCCATCTTAAGACTTACAGCACAGCATGCTCCACTTGCTGTCAGACAGCTGTATGTGAAAATAGATAACAGCTCTTTAAAACTTACTGCTCACAGCCCCAAGACACCTGACTGAGGTCTCAATCTTTACTCTTCTAAATCACAAAAGGAATGATCTAAACTCAGGGATTTGGCATGAACAATCCATAAACACACTTAGGTTTATATGGTCAGTCAAAGTAACAGCAAGCTCCTGCTCTAAAAAAGGGGCCTTGAACAACTCAACTTTGAATCACAATGGCATACACTTTAATAAATTCACAGTCAGAGCTTTACATGGGAGATGGTCTTAAAGGCCTTCTGCCTCATCTCCTGGGCACAAGAGCTGAGTGTATTTCGGCCTGTACTATCAAATCTGATTTTAATGTCATGAAGACAACTCAGGAATACTTTTTGAGGAAGAACATTTTATTATCAGAGTAATACCATATATTTACAAAACAGACACTATATAGTAAGAACAAACATTATTTGTTAATACAGAGGTACAGTAAGATTAAATGTATCACATACCATGCAATCAAGAACTATTTCTCTACCGACCTCTATGCAAAAAACTAAAACACAAATAAAAAGGGTTCTTTTTCTAGTTTTGCTTTTACAAAAAGGAAGCAGTAAATGGACAATAAAAAAAAAATTCAGTCATTATTTCCTAGGTCGGCCCAGAGATGAAGTGATTATCTGACTTGGTAAAGCAACTGAGACAATGAAACTGTTTTGGACTATTTCTCCAGTCCTCTGGGATGCTCTTTTGTCCTCCTGTCAACCCTCCCCCATCTCTGGCTCTGTTTCTCCACCACAAGCAAATACAGAAAACAAAAAAGAAGCAAATTCCAGTTTCTGCTTCTCTCTAACCTTGATGGGATTGTTTTTAGATCTCTGTGACACTCCAAAGAAAAACAGAAAACACAAAAAGTACATTCCTGCTCCTTAAGAAGAACAAGGCAGGCTCTGGACCATGTTTGAAGCCTGAAAGAGCTCTTTTATCCACTGTCAATAAGAATTGTGCATACCTGTTTTCACTAAAACTTCTTATAAGATCTGAAAGCTAAAAGGTGAATACTGCAGTTTGGAGTAAGCAAATAAGCTGCTAAATAGTTAGGCCACTGCCTAGAGGCCTATGGAGATTTTGCATTGCATCGTGCTAATAATTAAGGATAAAGACAGTAAATAATTATTTATCTCCTCTACTTATACGGAAAAGACAGCTATTTCTTTAAAGATTAGTTTTCCAATAGAAAACGAAAATAATCTCTGCAGAACAAGTAGATGGATTAAACTCCACTTCTTTTGTAGTTTAGTGGCACATTTGTACTTGCATAACTACTGAAAAATCAGGCATATCGGGTGATTTGACTCCATGGGCTAAAGGGCCTGTAACACACAGAAATTTTCCTTTAATTTCTAATAAAATACTGAAGAATGTCAATTATTCAAAACTCCTAGGAGCTTAACAAGATTTCAAAGAAGTATTCTAGCAGGTGACCTTACACAAAACTTCCTCCCACGTTACATTGTGCAATCAAATGATTCCCAGTCCTTCAAGGCTCTGACACATTTCAGAGCCCAGCACAGCCTTCCTGCCCCACGCTGCTGGTGGCCTCCACAAGATGAAGTTGCTCCCTGAGAATCTTCCAGCTTTATCTATTTGCCAAGTTAAATCAAGAGGGAAATCAATGAACTTCACTGCAAAAGAAGTTAAGTTCAGGTTCCTTCATATGAATATGGTTTAGTGGCAATAACCAAACCCATTAACATATCAGAAAAAAAAGCACCATGTGTAAATTCCCTGATCTTAAGGGACAACTAACGGCTTACATTCCAGCATGTAAAGATGCAAGATTTGTATTTCCCTCTAGAGATATTCCAAAATCCTATTACTGAGCCACATCTCCATGGAGAGGAGGGAGTTTGTTTTAATTTTTTTAACTCAAACCTCTTTTTAATCAGCCAGAACAAAATGTTTTAATGCAAACACCACCAACAACAACAATAACAAAGAATTCAGTGCAAAAATAACAGAGTCCTGCTGGAACAGGGGAACTTGGAAGAGAAAATGAAGATGAAAGGAAAATGCAGGAAACAAAGACATGTACTCTGAGTGCCTTTATTACACAGATGTATGCAGGGACAGTGTGCTCCCAAAGGAAATCATTAGAAAGTTGACTTTTAAGAAGTTAGACCAGGAGACTGAATTCAGCCTTTTGGGTGATCCAAACTTCAACGATTGTGTTTTGCTGTTAACTTGGGTGGGGTTTTAGCTATGGCTCCAGATCCATTTCATATGCTCTTTTAGAGGCAATTTCTTTTCAGCTACAGACATTTGAGCCCTGTGGAGGGGAACCTAAATATGCACATATGCACCTGTCTGCAGAATTCATCTGGCACTGGCTGCTTCCCAGATCCAGTCCTGTCTTCCCTGTGCAAGCCCTTACAGACTCCTGAGTCAATTCAGGTGTATGAGAGAAAGCTACTCTTTAAGATTAGCTAGGGTCACAAATAATTTATATTCTCACATTCAAGAATTGAAGTCCCATTTTTAAATAATTCATAGCATCCACAGTGCTTCTCTGACATTGTTTGGCACCTGGTTTAAGAACAAGGATGTGTCTTTGTACGCATCTCAAACAGAACCCTGTACAATTTCACAAATACCTTTACCACAATGTCACCAGCCCTCTTAAAATGTTTCACGCTGACCCTGCTCGCCATTAAACACCATTCCACCTCTGAGTCCTAGCCAGCTTTGGTATAAAAGGAAGAGAGTCAAGCTCAAGAAGGAAAGTGCCACAGTTTCAGCACTGAGTGAATAATCCCCATATGCAATACATCTCTTGTAATTTAAGCTCATGGCACCACAGTCCTCAATAGCAACTATAATTCTGCCTCTTAAAATTAGAAATCTATTTTCAAGTCACTGAAAAAAACCTCTGGAACCTCAATGCTGAGCAGTTTTTTCAGTATCACAATGCCCCACAGCTCCCCAAAGCTAGCAGAACTCTCTAACATTATTTTCTAACATGACTGAAAATAGAGGCTGCTAGCAGAGATTCAGATATGTGCATTCACAGAAGAATATATAACAGGAGTGCGAAAAGCATACAAGCATTTTAGTCAAAAGCCCTTTCTGGCACACATTCAGAACAACCTGAAAATGCACTGCTTTAACTTTTGAAGGAATCTTTTATGAGAATATTTGTCTTAGGGTGAATGTCAACTGACCAATACAGCACCAATGTAGACATATATTACTCTACCAATTATATATTAAGAAGAGTATCAGTGCTTTATATTTAATACCCATTGTAACCAATTAGTACAGCCATCCCCTGATGTTACACAAGTTCATTCCCTTAAATTGCCATGGCAGTAAATTCTACCATTATAAATGAGAAGCTGCAAATTGATTTGCATGTAATAACTACCACTAAACCTTTCTTACCACTTCCAATTTATCCCATCTGCTACCAGAGTGGAAGTTTAGGATCTATTATTCCCAGAAGGGGACTTACCCAGCTGGACATCTATAACAGTTGGCTGGTTCTCCATGGGGAACAATGGCTTTGGAGGTTTGTCTGTGAGTAAAGCTA
Organism: Corvus kubaryi; assembly: GCF_017639235.1. Classification (NCBI taxonomy): domain Eukaryota; kingdom Metazoa; phylum Chordata; class Aves; order Passeriformes; family Corvidae; genus Corvus; species Corvus kubaryi. The sequence goes on from NW_024580665.1 coordinate 941,096, forward strand.
GAAAAGAAAATGAGAAAAGGTAATGGAAAAATTGAGACCAATGATTGCAAAAGAAAAGCTCTGTCAAGTAAGCAATCAAATGTTTGTATACTTTATGGCATGTAAACATTTATTACATACTATAGTTGTTACACAGTCAATGTGTTACCACCTTCCTTGTGGCCGTGGTGATCCCCTTATTCAACAGAAATGAGCTATTTCAAGAATTACGTTTTTAATACAAAGCAGAAAAACAAACTCAATTTCTCACTTTTAACCTACATGTAATAACTAGAACAAGCAGTTTAGACGCTCATGTTGCAAAGTTAACAAAATTAATTTGAAGTGCCAGACAAATCTATCTCAGTGTTACCAGTCCCAAACTGTCTTTATGCCTGTCCAAAATAATACATAGAAAACTTGCACATAATTGTGCTTGAAAGACCCTAGCAGCTCCACAGTAGCTTAGACTCCCACCCCAGCAGGTGGGGTACCTGGACCCTCTCATCAAAGCCTGAGTGGGGACCCTGCCTCCTGCTGGGCAGAAATATCTCCATCTGAGAGCAGGAAACAATATCCCAGCCTTGTCCTACCAGGGGACTGCTCCAGCAAGCAGGTAACACAACTATTAAAAAACATACCTACAGGCACAGGCTTCACGACCCTGTTTGAAAACTTAGGGGCAGACAGTGCAAATAGGTTTTGTAAATTTGGCTTCGCTTGAAATAAACAACTGTGTATTCATGGAAATGGGGAGAAGTGCTTTTAATTAAGTATAGCATCTTGCACCACATGAAATTAAACATTTCAAAATTACCTTCAAACTTTTCCTGTTAAAATTCATCACCTGAAATTATTTGATCCAAGTTTGTAAAATAAGCAACAATTGTCAACCTACAAAAGAATTTTACATCCACAATGGCCTCAACAGTGTTTCAGTATCTGGTATTTACAACACTTTTTTTCCTTAGCTTTAATCAGTTTTTCAGGCTTTTATTGCTACATTTATTACATTATATTATTATTTTTCATTTCTGGTACTAAACTGTACTCAGTACATTGTAGAACATGGAGAAAAGCTGCTGGAGCAGCTTCATCCATGCTGCGTCGGTGTGCTCAGGCTTTCCTTGCTCAATGTTCTCTTCATATCCCATTCCCACCTACACCCTTTGTAACCCAGTCTGACCAGGGCTTCCCCATTTAGCTCAGCTTTACTTGCAGCCTTTGGAAGTTTTCTAAATGTGCTCCTGCATGTCACATTTTAAATGGTTATGTTCTGCCATTTTCTTCTTGGAGACTAATCACCATAATGAACTGACAGCCTGTCAGAGCTCTTTCCATAGGAACTGAAATGGCCCAAAGGGAATTTGAGATAAGAAGTCAACAAACTGCTCTTCAATGTCAGATGTGTTTACTGAAAACAAAGGCTATTCTTATTTTAGAGGTCAGACATCAGATCACTTATTCACCTTCTGAAATTCATTTTTGGTCCTTCTTAAACAGAAAGGCAATACAAGATGTTTTCAGCTACCAGTCTTACATGGTGTCTGCACTTGATGAAGTCCAGAAACAACCTTTATTCAAATTCCTGCTCCTCTACAAGAAGTTTCTTTAATTCTAAGAACAGTTTTATAGACATATGGCACTGATTTCCAGTCTTGCTCAAGGAAATGAAGAACAAAAAGTTAGTGCTGTTACTGTATCAACATGTATTTAACAAAGCTAACGCTATAAACTGTTACTTGACCTCCCACAAAGCTACATGAAATTAAAACAGTTAAATGCACTGTAAATGCTCTTCCTGTTATCCAAGGGGCAGTAATCCTGCTATGAAACTGAACCTCCTTCATGAACTGTCAAGGGAAGAGCTGGGATACAGCTGTCTAAATTTTTTTTTCCCTTCCAAATGCCGTGGAATGTGGCATGTCCCTGGGCTGCTCTGTGCAACAACACATACATGGTGAAGCCACTAGAACAAGGATGACATCAGTTTCCCACGGCAGCCACCCAAACAGACCTACCTTTGGAAGGTACTGGGTCTGACAATGCAGCAGCCCTAAGGGGCTGCTTTGCCTTTCCTCATCATTCTAGGATTTCATCCTGTGACCAGGCTGGGGACTGCCTTGGCTGGATTTGTTTATTAAGTGCTATCAGACAGATACAGCACAGAACTGAGACTGAGGGGAGGCTTCTATGCCTTGTCCCACGATAACAGCACACACTACCTGGGGTGTGGCTGGAAGCCACAGGTGCTGGATGACAAGCTGGAAAGACATTTCTTTACCCAGAGGCACCTGGCAATACATGTGTCTCCTAAAAGAGCCTGGTGAATATGGCCAGAGGCTGTTTAGCATCCAGACTGCTCAGAGACCATCTAAAGTGCTGTTTCCTCCTATGCTTATATTCGCCCCATTCAAAAGTAACACAAACTTTAGAACAATAATCACATTGCTGTGATTTCAACAACACTTGTTATTCCATTTGTCCATAAGAGTTTTAAAGACACAGTGTTGTACTAATCAATACACTGATGTGATCCTCTGCAGCTGTTCATACAGGTGCATTTTCTTTCCCAGCATACATAATACTTTTATTCTCTTTGTCATAGTCACAAGGAGTATACTGTCCCACCAGAAGTGCTGCAGAAAAGCAGAGAAGAGACCTGTAAAAGATTTGGTCTCTCCAGTTAGTTAAACAGTGATCTTTGTCAGATAAAGCAGAGCATGATGTGCTGCACAGGTCAATGTTTAGCTACTCACAGGACCAGCTAAAAAAGAAAACTGCCTTAAAGGAGTGGCTCCTGCTTTTAAGCACCAGTGAAGCCTCAGAGCCCAGAAGCTCATTTTTTTCCCCCACCACAGCACTACTGTTTAAAAAATCTGTCATTCCATATTCAGACACACTAATGAGTTCTCTTGAAAAAGCACAAAGCAGTTGAAAACAAACAGCCTTAGGATATCATTACTTAGGGATAATCGGTGATAACCAGCTAGAAAAACTATCAGGCTTCTCAGTAAGCACCAGTTCCTCTACAGTTTCTTATTTGGCACAGCTCTATTTCCCCACACTATTTCCTACTTTCCCTCTGCAGCAGTATTCACCCCACTCCAGTCAGACTTTTACAGCATCCACAGTGACAGACAGGGAGCCCAAACTGTTGCTACAATGAACTCAAATCTCTAATTGCGTATTTTGAGTGGCTGGGCTAAACACAACTTCCAAATTGAATCCAGGTCCCCTTCCCCTGTGCCATGCAAAAGGCATCATCACCTGAACTGCTCCAGTGTGAAGCCAGTCAGCACCAGGGTCGTGCACTGAAATCCAGCTGCTTATGATTTGAAGGGTCTCTTTCTTGTGGCTCAACACAGCTGGAGTGTTTTCCAGACCAGATAACTCCTAGAAGGGTGCTAAAATGTTAACTCCCATGTGGCTAGGAACTGGTCGAATGCTGGGGAACAGTTTTCTTCTTCTTCCTCATGGTGGATAATGATTTCCCTCTTCTTGTGATAAGCACCCAAAGTACATTTGCTGTTCTATAATTTTGCTATTGATGTACCTCCGGACATTTGCTCATGTAATTTGCAATGATGAAAGGAAAAATTATCTAAATATGAAGCAGAATGCAAGGAATCTAACAAAACTGTTTTGAATCTTCTATGAGACAATTGCATTGCTGACCTACTTCCTTCAATCAAAGTATCTGGCATTTTCCCATCATTAATTAACACAGACCCTCTAGTATCATTCAATCAAGAATCTGGCTAACCTTTTGACAGCAGAACAGATCTGTTTGAATAGCATCCTTTGGGGCAAATAACTGCATGCCAAATCCTTAATCTGAAACTAGCTCATACCCAAAGTTAAGGTTTTTTTCACTCCCAGTTCAAATACATACGCTTCCAGGCATAGCTTAGATCTACTTTGGCAACTAAAATTCTTGGCAGTGACACTGCAACTTGCACACCATAGATGATGATGGAACAAACTGCATACAAAACTCTCAATCAATATATTAAGCAGAGGGCACATGTTGCTAAGAGGAGCTCAGCATTGTACCTTTTAAAAAGATACATACCTAACTCCCTTTGTCTCATCTGAAATCGCAGCTTGTGCCAAGAGATTTCTCAGCGGCTGGCAGTAAAATGCTTCAGGCCTGACCTGCTACTGCTTTATCTTTCATGTCGCTGCTTACAACTAAGCAAATGTGAGAACCAATTGTGCAGGTGTAAATGTAAATGTGACAGCTGTACTTTGGCTGACAGGGAATGAACCGTTCACTTGAAGAGTTAAAAGCTTGTTTAAAAAGCCAAGGGTTCTCACCCGGACTTTGTAGACCAAACCTCCAAAACACGATCACCATTAAGTCCTGCTACCAGATCAGAATGATTGCTTTTCATTTTCTTGGCACAGCAGAAAATTACCACACAAGGTGAAAAGTAGTAGGAAGCCACACAAAGCAAGTAATTCATAAAAATGCAATTTTGTGAGGCTGTGTTTATACAGGGACCCTCTTTCCTGATTAGCTCTATTGTAGTGTGCTCTACCAGTCAGTCAAAACACACTTCTCCATCAGTTGCCTATTGTGTTATTTCCTTCCTCTCAGTATTAAGCTGACAAAATGATTGCACCTCCATTCACCATTTGCTCTAACAGAAATAAAGCCACTGCAATGAGATGTTGTCTAAGGATAAATATCTCCATCTTTGAAAATGAACACTGAACACTTATTCTCAAAAAACTCCAACTTAATATAACTCAGAACTTGTGTGGAAGTCAGGAGTCATTAACCAATGACAAAGAGTTTGTCTCTATTTATTACTATTCAAGCAGGAAATGCTTCTTTTGGGAAAATGCTGTGGCATGATTCAGCAGCTGGATGCCTCCCCCTCTGCCACTACCAGCACGAACACCACTTTTTGAAAATTCTACCTAGGATCAAGAGTGCCTTAATGCACTGTTTGGACTGCCTCTGTGGGACAATTTTCTGCAAGAAGGAGTTTAGCAATTTTATATTAGCAGTAAATAATTGGAATTCATCACATGAATTCTTTTTATGGCATACAAAGAAGGACAACACAACCACAGCCTTAAGGAAGATGCTGTATCCATGCTGAAATGCAATTCACAAGGGAAATGAATTTTGAGGCACTCAAATGATCTTGGATTGTTACTGCTGGTTTTGATTCTAACCCATTAAGTCCTCAATGACTCGGAACAGACCCATGTTTGACAGGTACTGGCACCAAGAAGAAGCTGGCCATGGCTGCAGATCCCTTGACTTTGAGAGCAGTCAAAATCCTGAACAACTGGCTGTGCCTGTCCTGTTCTTACCAGCTGTTCCAACAGCTTCTGCTGCAGGCATGACCTTGCAGCCCATGGTGACTATTTGGAACTAATAAGAGCAGCTAATAATTCCATGGGCAAAATCACTTCTGAATAAAGAATTTTGCTGCCAGTCTCCTCACCTAAGATGTCTCCAGCTATTGCACATGGGATGCTATCAGAGTGTACAGAGAGAGCCAAATGGCTTTGGAGAGAAGGTACTAGATGAACTCCATTGAATTCATGAAAATGTTAAGAGAAGTGGAGATTAACTAGGTATTTGGTTTCGGATCTTCTATTTTTCAGGTTTGTTCTGGACCTTCTTCCCCCTTCTCACAGCGCAATTAAGTCATGTAGGGTTATAGAAAACAAACTGGTAAGACTGTGGTAGAACTTATGCAACAGAGTACGACTCAGGACTCTGGTGAAGTGGAATAGAAACAATAGCACAGATTGCACATTACTGAAGCACAGATGGCAAAATCCCACAAGGTGCCTATCACAAAGTAATTACAACAGGGCTGAACACTTAACATGACTGCAATATACGTGTTAAATGCCCGTGGCATTGACTGTTATGCATCTCCTGATGTGAAACATTCAGTGGCTCTGATGGTAGGGGTTACCATTGATGCTGTCACTAGAGTGGTGCAAGGGGGGTGCTGGAAAGTAGAAGAATTCTGTGTTAGCAGGGCTCTTACTGTACTATGTTATCAAGCTTCCCTACTCCTACAGTTGCCAACACACCTTTCTTTTCACTGAATTTCTAAATTTCACAGATTGTATTAGATTATGCAAAGTTCTTTCCCAACCAAAATGATTCCTGTGATCATTTTATTCCTTTCCTAAATGGGGATCATGCAGCTTGCTATTATGAATCAAGCATGAGTTTCCTCTGAAGTAGAGAAAAAGTGTAATAAATTCTTACTAAATGTAAATTACATTTTCCTGCAATGTAATTCAAGAAAATCTCAAATGGAGTGTGCTTTATTTAATGAACAGAGTGTATTTAGCACAAAGGACACATAATTTCATCTGCACTCAAAATGTTTCTCTTGGACTCTGGGCAGAAATAAGATGCTTGAAATTACCCTCTATTTCAAGGAGATCTGCAAAGAACATTTAATGACATTTTATGGTTTGGCTTTTAAAATTCTTTTTTCTTTCTGTCTTATAAAAAAGTAAAGAAGTGGTGACGGATGAAGCCAGATCCCTTCATCCATCTTAAAGGAACAGCTGGAGTCTTTGCATGCAAATGAAAGCTATCATTCTTGTCAACCTGAAGCCAGACTACCAAAAGCCTGCAGTCCACAACCCATTAATATTCCATTATCAATTTGACCACTTGTGCACAGTGAAGTACTGCACCACAGCACAACTCCAGCCACATGAATTATCATGGAGTGGATTTTATGCACTGTTTTAATAAAACTCAAAGCAATCCATCATTCTCTAAACCTAAAAAACTTGTATTAGGTATAGATAGTGTATCAACAGCAAATTGTTGTGGACGAGGAATATCAGATGAACTAAGTTTTAAGCATCTATGGTACCATATGTAGGCAAAATAACAGGTGCTCTTTTTGAGGAAAAGCCATCTCCTAGCTCAACAGCAGCTTCCAGCCACTGCTCACCACAAACTGCTGAAGGAGGTGCCAGTGCCACTTTGCCACCTCTCTTACTGTGCTGTTTCAGGCAACCTCATGGCTCACCTGTGCCCTGAGACAGCCCAGATCAAACCCTTGCTCCAGACCAAACATCCGTGGGCAGCTTTTCAAAGAAAAGGATAGAGCTACTGAAGACTGACATTAAAAATGCATTTCACTTTAGTCTCAAAGGCAGTAGCAACCATTTAAAACTTGTACTTTGGAAAATTTTAGATGTTGCAAAGTGTAACAGCTCAGCCTGCTTTGATGTTCAGCAGGGCCATTACAATTTCAAAGCTGCCACACCGCAAACAATTTTTGGATGGCATTTCAACTGTATGTGTTTTAGATTAATTATATTTACAAGTAAGAAACATGAAACTTCAGTTAAGGCATCTCTTGCCAATTGATTTTGCTCTGCTGGGGGCTAATGAGAAGGTTTCACCTGCCCTATCCAGTCTATTAATTCTGATGCATTCTTTGGATTAGCACCATGGGTTCCTAAGCTTGTTACAGTGATGAAAAATGTTACTATACTTGACAAGGAAAACCTTTTCAAAAATGTTTATGCAATATTTATGTAGGTTCTTTGTCTCTAATTTGCCTTCAAAAGCTGCAAAATATATTCCACCAGGTTTGTCTATTATATTTTCATTTTTTTCCACTGAAGAAGTTTTGAATTGTATCACTCACTAAGCACACCGAGTATCATTAAGAAAAAATTGGGGTGAATCACGTCATTATTGGCTGGATGAGCAGGAGAATTAATAAAAGCAGGCATAATACAGGCACATAAGGAAATCATAGATACACTTGCTATTGTTTATCCTGACTCACGAACAAAGATCGAGAAAATGTAAATCTTCTGATGAAAGACAATGCTTTACAAAGTGAAGGAGATAGTATCCCAAGAAATTTGTCTTCTTATTTGAGGAAAAAGATTTAAAAGAATTAACAAAAAAGTAGCATCCATAGGAATCTCTGGTGGGACGACACATTTTCAGAGTTGGTTCCGCTGCCTTTTACCACTTACATCAGAGTTTCTAGCAGATGAGGGAAAGCAGAATAACCACTGGTGATCAGCCTGGGACCTGAACCTTTCCGTATCAGCTACTGTCAAACACAAGGAAGTGTCTCTGATCCAAGAACACAATATCTTTTTCACAAAAATACACAAACATGCAAAGCACTGCATCAGGTTTGCAGAAGGCAGCTATTCAACAGTAAATGTGATATTTTAAGACTACCACATTACTTGAAAATGTTTACTGGTCAGTGGGGATGCAAAGAATTGCAGGCAAACCTCCAAGAGGAACGTGATTAAAGGCTGCACAGAGATCCATTCATTAAAAAGTCCAAGGATTTGCATTCCAGTGCCCACTGGTGCATCTCTGGGCATTAACAAGCCCAGTGAGTGACACCCAGCACAGGTGACAGGAACAAATGAACTTCCCAGTGAAACAGTTTGAAGACTTTAAGGCAATGCTAAAAGCAATGGAAAACAGTGAAGACATGGCCAAAAAAAGGTCTTTGGGACTTCACTTGTTTTGAATCGATGTGACCATTGTGAAGCAGGTTGTCAACACACCAGATTTTTATCAGAGGAGTATAAAATAAACTTGTCAGTGAGTGAGTGATGGATTGCACCGGTCCCACAGGTCAATTTGAGCACATATATACTGCATGCAGCAGAAACTGCAGAGAGGCCTAGCTTCCAAATCCTCTAAAATGTGAGATTAAACAGTCCCACAGGCACTTAAAATGGCTGCAGATAAGGATTTAATCCTTCAGTATATTTCCTCCATCCTTTATTAAAAGATGAAGATAATCTTTAAATCAAGAGAGAAATAGAAAAAAAAATTGAAAGAGCCAAAAATCATCAAGTGGAAAAAGAGGAGAGGAACCAACTCTATTTTTATTAACAAATCCTCTCAGCCAAGGCTTATACACCCAAAGTTGGGAGGAAGGGGAAGTTGCTCCCCAAGACTTAGAAAAAAAAGGCAGTACAAGCTCCCTGTGAGTGGGGCACGGACATGACAGCGATGGGCTGCCCCAACATCCAGATACTCCACCTGCCTCTGCCTGAACTACTTGCACACAAACAGGTTCCTGAGAGGGGTTTTCTGTCCTCCTGTAAGTCCTCCACCAAGTGCCAGGACAGACAGCACTGCTGCCCCTCAGCCACCAGGACAGTGTTGGTGAAGCAGCTTAAAACAGACTATTTTCCTCACATTCTACATTGCTCTGCTGTTCTCAGAGGAACATTCCTTACCCAGCTTTCGGGTTTTCTGCTGCTTTTTTCCCAGCAGCCAGATTAAAGTTTTGCACCAAGAATGTAATTTCTGAGAAATTCCTCATGAAATTGTGTCAGCTTGTTGTAATGAACTTGGTTGACTCTTCATTTTCCCATTCAAAGTGTCTTCTGTTAGTCATGTGTGGAAGCAATATAAGATTTTGCTTTGACATTTTCAACAAGAGAACAAGATGATTCAATCTGCTCTGTGTAGTAACTGCCATTACATTTAAAATACATCATTTAATTGAAACTCAACATACTATTTTGACTGCTATTTTTTATCTTCTGTATGATTATGTAGTGTTACTGCCCCAGCTCATGGAACAATTTTAAAGCAACAAAGACATTTAAAGAAGACCCCCTCCAATTTTCCAGTCAGGCCACCCTGAAACTTCTATTTCTTTTTTAAACATCATTGTCACACAGCATTTGTCAGACATGCCTTTATGACAAGAGTTTTGAGAATTTTGAGTTTTGTTCCAATGTAAAATGAAAGTAAAATCTGAGAAAAAAACCCAAAAACACCATAAAACTTCTTCCAAATAAAAAAATACATATTTCTTGCCATCTATAATACTTCACTCCCAAAGGATGGGAAGACTGGTAGATGGAGAGGCTGGCTGAGCACAAATTCAGCAGTGGCAGTGCAGGAAAGAGTAAAGGCTGCAGAGTGTCATAACCTGCCCAGGTACATGATTGTTCTACCTACCACCTACCCCCATTTGAAATTTTTTTTCCCATTTTGTCTGCTTTAAAATGCATTATCCACCACATTCAGTTGTCTCTAATCAACACATACACCTCCATCAACTCCTTCTGATGCACAACAGCTAACCTTTTTATTTATTACAGGGAAAAAGATTATCATGTTCAGGAAGTGTTTTACTTCAATTCTAAGGTCTGTTTTATAGCAATGTAAGGCAATGGCTTAAACTGAAAGATGTGAGATGCATAGCTAAAGAGGATGACAGTTTCTCAGGAGGTTAACAATATCTGAATTAATAATTACAGAACAAAGTCTTTTAACAAAGCACTATGGAGATAATCTAAATACAGGATTAGCATGGGAAATATTAGCACTTTCTCTCACAGACTTAAATTAGTAAATAAAGAAAATCTTTGTGTGTCAGCACACTTTTAATACAGGCACTATATAAAGATCTACGACTTATCTACAAACCATAAGATAGCAATGCTTTTTAGAGAACCAGTGGATTAAATACAGAAAGGAACAGCTGGGGTTTGTTTAGTAGTTGTGTTGGGGTTTTTTTAAATCAGTAAAAGCATTGTGGTGTTGTAAAAGGGCTAGATCACAAAACCAAAAGCACAGTGCAGCAGTAATGTTAGACACGCTTTTAGGGCAGAATGTCTGTCCTAATCTGTTATTACTCTCAGATTGTGTCTAAAAACTACGTTTTGTACCACGCTTTTGTTGTCTGTTACCCATCCTGAGATGGGTCCCCATACATGCATTACTGATATCACAACCACAGGGAGCATTCAAACGCAACTGCAGGATTGGGCTGCACTTTAGCAAATACACCAGAGCAAGTCAGAGACCTCTCCCAGCTCTTGGTATTATTCTGCAATGATGTGCTTCCTTACCAAGGTGCTGTAAAGGGATCTAATATACTGTACTGCGCTGTAAATTGGCAATTTTGGCTGAACACATTGTAGCATTACTTTTTAACTGCTCCAGAGCCGACATTTAGGGATTCTGAGTTGTTGCTGGAATGCTGCTTTTCTCCTTCTACATAGTCCCAAGTTGGTATCTATCTTTCTATTGGCAAATAAGCACCTTCCTGTTCTCTTAGTCTAATCTGGAGCTGCTTAAAACAGTTAAATTATCATTAACACCATATACTGATATTAAAAGAAGCAGAAAACTGCAACACAATTTCATATCAAAGCAATGGAGCCTTAAGCTTTTGTGTCCGTGAATGATGAGCAACATTACTTCAAATGACATCTTTTGTCAGAGCTGCTTGAGCTAAAGACAGAGTGAATCCATTTGTATAAATTGTGGCTTCGCTGCTGAAAAGATTAAAAAAATATATGTTGCTATCCTTAAGTCTAAAACCATTAATATAGATAAAATATGCCATCTTTTCCCAGGAAGAACTAGCAACTCCTTAAAAACACTATCATCAATCACGACTAATTCACTAAATATACAATTCCAACAGCAATAGAAAAAGAACATACAGTATAGTTGTCATCTGTCACTACATCAAACATCTCTATATCTCAATGGATACTGCAAGTCAAGATAGGTGGCTCATAACTGAATTCCTGTTCCACTGGGATTAGTCCTTTGCTTGTTTTCCATTTGATAGATCCAAGGTTGATATTTTTATTTGAAAAATAAAACTAACATTAATTTCACCCCTCAAGAAAATATTTGTCTGGATGCTATAGTTTAGTGTCATAGTTTAACCCCAGCTGGCAACTCACACCCACAAAGCCACTTGTTTACTCCTCCCATGTTGGGACTGTGGAGAGGATCAGAAGAGTTTAAGTAAGAAAACTCACGGGTTGAGATAAAGACAATTTCATACATTAAGCAAAAGCCATGCTCACAAGAAAATCAAAACAAGGAATTCGTTCCATGTGCAGGCAGGTGTTCAAACCTACACATTCACTGATTTATTAGAATTACACAGATTTTACACTGGCAGGATGTCCAAAATCATTACAAGGTGTAGGCCAGGAGTCCAGTGTACTGTACAAGAAGCTCCTGCCCATGGGGCACTATCTTGTTTGACTAAGATCATTGCCTTATCAGTTGTATTCGCATCATGTTAGGTCATGGTTTGGAGCAACCAAACCAAGTTCATTTCAGTATGAAAGACTGAAGGTCACACTAATGAAAAGGAACGCTAATGGGGTGAAAATGAATATCAAGAGGACAATAAATCACTCTTGGAATCCTATTTAATTGATCATTTTGTAGCTGACCTTGCTTCCACAGAAGTCAATGGCAAAGCTTCCATTTCTGTGGATATGAACAGGATTGGGTCCTTTAAAGTACAGCGTGTTTTATGAATGTTGAAGGTAGCATATTTTACACTAGAATTTTCTTGATTACTTCTCAATGCAAAACTTCACCAAGAAAACCAGATCACTGTATAAAAAGCATCCCATAATACAGTACATTAATTTAACACATGATAAATGTTCCTGCTGGTAGTATTAAGTGTTGTCACTTTCAATACACAGATATCTAACAGAGTATTTTCCTCCCAGATTTTACAAACATGCCTATCCCAAAACACTACCTCTCCACCTTTGGCAGTCTGATATTTCCTTTAATAATAAGTGAACTACCTCTGAGGCAATGGGAGCTCTACCTGAGAGCCAAGCTCTTAGCAGCACAACACCCACAGCCCTGTGAGGACTTAGGAAGAGCATTTATGCTTACTTGGAATGGAAATGAACCAACAAGGATTATTCTGCAGACTTTTTTTTTAAGGTTAAAGAACTTGACTTAACCTATGTCTGATGTGAGCCATGAGAGAAGCAGCAGCTCAGGGTCAGGAGTCTCTGTGCTCACCTTGACACTGTGGCTGAGGCAGATACTCTTTGCTGTGACTGACCTGAGCTGGCCAGGGCAGGCAAACTGGCTTGGAAGGAGCTTTGGCTGCATCCGAGGAAACTTACCTATTCTCTCTCTTTTCTTTCTGTAGTGGGTTGAGTCCGAAACCGGGCGGAAACACCAATTAAGTGTAGTGGTTTTGGTTCAAAATATTCATTATTTACTTATTTTCCTTCTGTGAGATAAGAATTAGGAGAAAAGCAAAGCAGGCACAAACCTTAAACAGCTGCAGTACAGTGAAAGAGTTTTATTACTAATAGAATTAAAAGTAAAGAGAAAATAACAAAACAAAATTAAAGCAAATCCCCACCCCCCTTCCCAGCGCTTCTCTCCTTTTACCTAACTCACACAAAGGATAACATAACATGGGATGTTAGTCAGTGTTCCAGTTCTTGAAAAGTCTCTCTCTCATGCTTAAGGGAAAAAAGGGTTTTCTTCAGTTGCACGTGGTTCCCAAACTGCCACCAACAGCAGACCCGCCCGGAAACAAACAATCTGCTGTGTGTAGAACATCTCTCCCATGAAAAAAATCTCACAGTTCCTTCACACTGCAAAACATGGGCCATCACATGGGGTTATTAATCTTTTTAAGGATAAGTTATTTTGGCCTGCACACAAAGGCTTTCTTCGCCACAAGTCTCTAAAAGCCTCTCGCTGCTTCTATATAGCCTGGCATAGGCACTCTTCACAATCTTCACAGGCCACACGAGGATTCTCCATCCCCCCAAGTTCTTCAAATGGATTAAAGAGACAAACAGTTTGTGGTATTACAGTTTCTTACCACGGCATGCAAGAAGGTTTCTTTTAAGCTGCGCGCCAGAATCGCGGCACCGCCCTCTTTTCTCCCGTCGCCATGCTCAGCTCCGTCCCACAGGACTCACTTCTCTTTCTCTCTGACTCCGAAGCCGCCATGTTGAAGAGTGTTCTTGTTCAGGCTTTATGGTGGGGAAAGCCTCGCTCCCTCTGTGCTGCTGGCTGCATGGTGTCCTCTTCAGTTCAGCATGGAGTGTGCTGGCTGCAGACAGGAGGCTCTGCCAGCTCCCGTTGACTCCGCCGGCTCCGCATGGAGAGGAGAGGGACCCGCCTGTCCCCAGAAGCCGCGCTGGATGGGTTTAGCTGTGAGCAGTCCATGGCTGGTTTTAGCTGCCTAAAGTCCCCCCCCAGCGACCCAGGGTCCGTGCCGCAGCGTTGGGGAAGAGGGGAAGGGGCAGTGGCCCCGGCCCGGCCCGGCCCGGCAGGGCCCGGAGGCTCGGAGCCCCCCCACCTTCCAGCAGGCGAGCTCGGACAAAAAGGAAGGCCCGCCTTTCCGTGCGGTTTAAATATGTAAATTGTGAGAAGCGTCATTAGTCTAAAAGACTGTCCATCAACTCAGGTTCAACCCACTACACTTTCATTATCATCTTAACTCAAGAGATGCCACTGTCTCTTTTGTACACTGATCGCTGTCAGTCACAATGAACAGGCTTTGATGAAGTGTTTTCAGAGAAGCACAGGTTTCTCCCTGGTGCTCACCTCTGCTCTTTCAACATATTTGAAAATCTGGATTGGAATGAGTTGCATCTACCAGGGAATGCTCAAAATCTGTGGATTTGCACTATGGTGAGAGGAAACAGCATCACAGAGTGTGCTCCTTCCATCCCTCTAATGGCACAAGCCCTCTTCCTCCTCCCTTCCATTTCCCTGTGCCTCTTAGGACGATGATTTACCAATACCACAGACTGAAATGTCTGCTTTGGGAAAAAAGAATGAGGGATCCTAGTTGGGAAGAGGAGAGGCACGTACAGTACAAGCCATGCACATAGGGATGTGGGGATGGAGCGTTTCCTTGAGGGACTTAGTACAGGGAACAGAGACATGAGATGTGGGCTGTGCCAAGGTGCCCTGATGGGAACAAGCTCTCTACCCCAAGTGAGGCAGTGCTTTACTCAGACCCCACATAAAGGCCTGGTCTCATCTTAATTGATGTGTTTTGGACTGCTGAATGGGAAGAATGGTCTCTAAAGCAGGCAAAGCCCCTCAGATTGGGAAACTTTCCAATCTGAGTCCCTCTAGTGAAGTAAATTTCATCTGGGGATGTTTCCTTTGAGAGATGATGCTGCAGTCTCACATGAGCACACTCTGGGCAAGCAGAAGCTTTGGGCTGATTATCGTCATGTTGGCATCTATCTTGATCCTTTTTTGTTTTAGTCTCCTGACTTTCTGTGGTCTAAGTGCTGGCACAGCAGCCTGTCACTGAGGAGAGTAAATTTGGCACCTGAATTCCAACTTCCTAAATTTTGAGGGCAATAGTTTGGCAGTAAGGTATCTGATTCTTCATGTTCTTTTTTGCTGATACTCTTGGTAAGCACATTTTCTTAATTCATAACTTTTATTGTAAGTTTTGGGTATATTACATCTTTTCCCCAATGTCACCCCTCTCAGGTTATAATTATTTAATTTTCACTTCTACATATTGTTTATTCTATTTAAAATATGACAGTGAGAAGAAGCAGAAACTAGGAGACTCCAATTATATTTTCACACGGTTTGAACACTGAGCAGTTCTCAAATATTCAAGGTAGGAGCCCCATTAATTTTTTCAGACAAATGGTTTACGAAGGAAAAGAAATGTGTTATTTTTTGCTTGAAACTTGGTTGTAAATTAATGTCAAATTCAGTTTTAGATAAAAATAATTAAAAAAAACCAAAATAAAACAAAAAGGAAGAGTAATATCTTCACAAATTGAAACCCCTTGGTCTGGCATTTTTGCTATATAAAACATACTTATGTATTTTCCTTCAGAAAATTAAGACAGTATCTTTGAAGCATATTTAACTTCCTCCAAGATAAAACAAATGGGCTGAGAAGGTTTCATTAAAAAAGGCAAAAAAAAAATTACTTTTTTCCTCCAAAATATTTTATTTAACTACTATACTGAGAAAATTGCCATACAGCATTGAGCAATGGCTCATCTTCCCTTTCCGAGGCTCTTAAAACTCTGTACAGCTGACTTTCTTCATAATCTCCCAAATGTGTCCTTTTATACTTCGCCATTAATTTGATTAATCTGTGTGTAGGATTTCAGGATATTGAATTTCCCATGGTTTTGCACAATTTCATATGATGTTTTTGTTATTTCATTAAGCAACTGAATTGACTGCAATGACTTTTACATTCTCAAGTTTCAGATTCAGGCACATAAAACTTCCCAATTTAAACTAATTTTAAGTTCTGAAAGCTTCTTGCACAGCTGCAGCATCTAGAGCCTTAACTATTGCCTTTTTAGTTTTAATAAACCTGTTCAGTCGTCCACACGTGCAACCTGTTTTATACCAATATTTAAGGTAAATGGGTGAGCTTCTGCTCTACTCTGTGTTAAAGCTATGGCCAGGAAAGCAGCAGTAAGGACAACTGCAGTAGTGTTTTTTAAATAAAATGAAGAGAAGCACTTCCTGTTTCTGCTTAGTTCTGCTCCTGAACACCATGCACAAGGTTGCTCCACGCTGCTACCTGCTCAAATGAAATTACAGCTACAAATCAGGTTTTCTCTCTGTCCTGATCCAAACCCTAAACTTATTCTTTGGTTGAGCCTTAGCTCTAAGACCTGCAGCCATTGCATATATTTGATGTTTAGCATGAGCATAAATCAGTTCTCTGTTCTGAAAAGACCTTGCTGGGCTGGACACACACTTCTATTGATGCACTGCTCAGTTAGTCTGAGACTGTACTTCAACCTCAGACTCATCAGTACACACTGCTCACTTACCAGGATCTTGCCCAATGCTGAGCCCACCCCTCCAAGTCTCTATGGCATTTTTAATTAAGTGCTACTACACAACTGAAAATTAGCACACTTTCCAGCTATTCAAAAGCCAGTGAAATCAACACATCACTAACTGCTAGGGAGGACTTGCTAAGAGGTTTCCCCAGTGCCAATTATTGCTGCCTCAATGATCACTGATTCTTTGAAAAAATCATTACATATACACAAAGTCAACAGTCTGTAAGCAGAGCAGAGTCAGAGCAGCAGCTGGCAACCACCACTTTGCACTTGCATACTAACAACGTTCTTCTTTCATACATGATCCACAATTAAATCATGCTATATGCCTCTAATTTTGCTTCCTGAATGCAGAAAAATCAAACAAGTATAATTTAAGACACAATTGACAGCTTTGCTGTCAAAATTTTGACCCCAAGTAAGATGAACTTGCAAGGAATTGAGTGGATTAAATGGTACTTTTGAGCTATTTCAAATGAAAATTACAGTTTTATATGTGGGAATTTGGGGTACCTGCCTGTGGTTACAATCCTTGAACAGAACATATATGAACTCCAACAACCTATAAATGCTTCTTAAAATGAATAATTTTGAAAATTGGACAAAATACATACAAATTGGGTAAAGATATCACAATTTTTTGAAATTATTTTCATTAGTATTAAATATGAAATAACTTGAAATTATAATAGTAAGTGATTATGGTCATAATCATAATTATTACTATTAAACGGAAACCATTTAACTCTACAGCGAGTGATCTCAAGACTTAGTGTATGGTGTTTTTATTCTCCTCATGATTCTTCGCTTAAAAGGATGGAAAAGCAATTTGGAAAATCTGCACTCTGTCCAAACAAAATAGTTGATCCAAACCAGAAAATACATTACATTAACAGCTGCTTTCTCCTCTGGCAGAGTGGATAATCTCAGGTACAGTGACCCAGCCTCATGGAAATCTTTTATATTAATGTAATGCAACATCACCAACCCGCACCACCCCAAACCAGTGGGAATAGGAATGGTGGAGTGCCTGATAATGTATGTTTATCCTCTTATAAAGAAATTTAATCTACTGATCCAATGTTCATCTTTTGGATGGAAATCCTCCTGTACTTGAATTCTGATTCTTCAGGACAGCAGCTTTGTAGACCTTGCTCTCAATAAAAGAATATAAATAACTCTTGGCATGGCTAAGTCACGCAAGCTCCGATGACCTGCTGTTCTGACACTTACACTGAACTTCTCTCGCACAGCAGATGGAGGTTTCTGTCTTTTGACACAGTCTCATCAGATACCTGTGTGAAAAATCCAACATTCTCCCCAAACACACCATTATTCAACATTTACAATAAAAATGTAGCTTTCTATCAGCTGGTCTTCCAGCCAGCATAGGAAAAAGCCAACCTCCCTCCTATTGTTCCCATGTAAGGGCATGTTGCAGATGCCACTCGTTGCCAGAGCTCAGGGCTGGCATGTGCTGATGCTTGTCCTCCCTCTCCAGCCAGGAGAGGCCAGGGGACGGAGACAGCACCATCCCCACCACACGGACACTGTGTCCTGTATGCACCTGTCTGGCTTTACCTGGTACTTTCTTGCTTCTGATTTCTCTTTTTGAGTGACAGTCAGCAAGCCCTTCAATGTGAGAGCACCACACACACCCTCAGAAAAGCACCTTCCCAGCACTTTTACCGGAACAGAGATTAATTTTTTTCAATATTAAGCCTTTTCAACAGGCTGTTATCACCAGCCTCATCCTGCCAATGACTGCCCTGGCCTTGCACCAAGGAACTACTGTGGCTCCACTGGCACAGCACCACAATGTGCTCTCACCCCTGCAGCTCTGAAGGTGCTTCAGGTCTTTGGGGTACACTTCGTAGGTGTGCCTATATTTCCTTCTTGCTGTACACATCACTTTGTGTCTGCTACTGTTAAAATATCTTCTGGTTTAATATATCCAGCTTGACAACTGATCTGGATAATGCTCTGAATTTTTAATAAAGCAAGGCTTGTTTTGATCAATAGGTGTTTCCTAAGAAAACAGGACCATAAATAAAACAAATTTAATTTTAATAATAGAATCAACATCTAATGGAAATGCTAGCAAGGCAGGAACAAGCTATTATTATAATCATTACCTTATAATCTTTATTGTCTTGGGAACTTCTAATAAATAATTCTTGCCTGTACAACAAATCTGATGCTTGCCCTTCAATTTTCACATGGCTTAACCTCCACTATTTTGGGAGGGTGTTAGAAAGACCCTGCAGTACCTCTGGAAAGCAGACAGTACATTCAATATTATTTACTTAGGCACACAGTGTCCTTACCCACTTTCAGATTCCCACTAAGGAAAGGGCTCCCTATACAGTGTCACACAATGGGGACATCTGTAAGGAAGGACTGTGGCAACAGAACCATATTTGGAAAGTCATCTTCACTTAAAAGAGCAATATTTCAGCTAAAGGACATTGCCTGGCATTGAAACAAATGGGTATAATTGACCATGAATTCATTTAAGCTATGAAGATGTTTTTTAATGACGAGTAAAGAGAACATTCAGAATAGGCTTAGAAAGCATGAGCAAAACCCCCTCAATTTCATTTAAAACAGGACTGACTACCTTATAGTCATGTATCTGATGTTGTTATAAAGAAAATGACTGTAACAGATGACCTGGGATGTCCCTGCCAAATGCTGTTCTTATTTATATCAATAAAGAAAGAAGAGTCTTGCAGTAGGAAAAGAAAGAATTTGCAAACAATGGAAAACAGCATTTCATACCTTTACTACGTTGCCATTCGAAAGCAGACAAAACATCTTGCTAAGTGCTAGAATCTCCTTTTCCATTAAAATGCTAATAGGAAGGTTAACTTCAGCTTAAACCATTGTAAAAAATAGCAACATAAGCAAAAATGTTTAGCTTGAGGTTATACTTTGAGAAAAAAACCCCACAAGTTTCAGCTAAATGGGATTTCCACTGAGAAAGAAAAGTCACACAAACAGCAGGGGAAAAAAACTCCCACGGCAAAGTGCGGAACAATTCTAATACCTGCATTTGTTTATGTGACACAGTCATGGACTGATGTTTTGCTTTAAGAAACACAAATTTTGTGGCAAAAACTAAAGTCTCCTGAGTGGAAGTACATCACATGGGAGCCTTGCCTTTTGGAAACTGTAAAATTAAATAAAACTTGTCACTCCCCTCTCCCCATGCTGTAAAGTGAGCACTGCACAGTCCCTGTGTGGATTTACACAGTCCCCGCAGAGGAGTCCTTAAAATCCGCACAGGGCTCACAGCATAATGGTTTGAGGAAGCTTTTGCGCACATCCCGAAGTATCTCAGAGATAAGGATCAAACTCTGTAATGATATACTTATGTGGGTGACAGATGCAAATCTGCCTTCACTCTTTCATCTGAGAATTGGGGCTTTTCTTTTGTGCTTGATTATGCTGTATTTGTTCACTGGCATATGGGGAACATGCAGCAAGTGAACATTTCAACTCAGCCAAAATTTGGTTGTGACTATCAAATACTCCCATCCTTCCCCAGCGCAGAGACAGACTTGGAAGATCCTTTCATACAGACAGCTTCATCTATATTGAGCATGTGTACCTTCTTGCCCTCTTGACAAAGGACAGTGTATGCAGAATAATGAGTGTCAGGCCATGGAGTATGGAATTCATAATTACACAGTGCACACAAGCAATATTCCAAATTAAATGGGAGTTTCAGAACTGAATACCATCAAGGGATAGAAGAAGGTAAAAGCGATAGGAGGGAACATCATGGCCCTAACAAATTTCCACTGCACAGCCCTGAATTGTGTATCCATACTGGTCAGCAGACAGTGGGTTCCAATTTCAATTTATGAACAATTGCATCAAAGCCATGGGAAAACTTGTTTGTTAAGCAGTCCAGCCAGCAACCTCCAACATTCTTAGATTCACACAAAATCTAAAACCTGCTTCTAATACAGCCTAAGTCCATTTATACTGAGGTCTGCTTTAGAATCTAACTTTTATTCAGAGGCTAACAAAATGAGAGGAGAAAGGATTTATTCTGAGGACTGCACTCAGTATTTTCACTGTTTTCCAGGAATGGATGTATCTGCATTCACTGATGTTAATCCTAGTCTGAGAAATACAAATGGTAAAAGTTTTGTCAAACTGGAGGACAAGATGCATTGATCTTCATTGGAGCTGTACAAGCCTGAACCAAGTTTTTATGTCAAGGATCTGTCACAGAAGTGAGTGAGATAATCATGAGACATCCAAATCTGAGAAAACAACTGCATCCAGCTCTGTGTAAATGTTCTCTATAGCACGAGGAATGTCCTTGTAAATACAAACACATCTCCTTGAGTTCGAAATAGTCCACATTCAGTAGAGAGGAAAATCAGCATTGTTCATATTGTCCACATGAAGGCTACAAAACTGAAAACCAAAGTCCATGTCCTGTTTCTTCTCATTTCTGTTCAACTGCTATGTAAAAGGCTGTCCGTTTATCTTGGCTTGTCACAGTTCCTCCCTGTCATGCTGAGAAGGCACAAACACAAACACTGAGGAGGGAGGCATTCTCTGAAGCCACTTAAAATGGCAAAGTTCAGTGCACATTGCAGCACAAGGGTTCATGGCCCTGCAGGCCAATGGGGAACACAGCTATGAAAGGCAGAGTATAGCTACCCCATGAAAAGAGAGTTTGAGAAGTAGAGCTCACCTTGCTGAACTGAGGAAACTCATGTTGTTCAAATGTATGCATTTTAACTCAAAGCATTAAGACAAAAGTGAATTCCCCCATTGGCTTTGTCTTAGAATGATGGAATAGGTGGAAGACTGGAGAAATGTAAGAACCAGGAACAGCTCTCCTATTAGCTGTGAGAGTGCAAAACTTTATGCCAATTTATAAAGTGACCTCTCCAGTGGTTTGTGTGAATACCATACTGCAAAACAGTGTAAGATTAAAAATATTCAGAAGGTGTCATTCTCCTCCCTCCAACCAACTCTCACAGACACAGGACAAAACTCAGAATGAAAACCACAATTTCAGAGGTGTCTTCTGTAAATGCTGCCTTTCCTAGTGAAACTGCAAACAAATAAATAAATCCCATTAAAAATACATTTGACTTAAATTCTAAAAGACTATCCCACATCTACTGTTAAACAATGACTCCCAAAAAAGATGATTGATGTGCTATCCAGCCGAACTTGGACTCACAGTCAGTTTGGTTTTGTTTTGAAGGTTCACACAGAGCCTGTCTATTTCCATAGACTTTTTAATATATCATGATGTTCTGCAAGAAAACTGCAGCTGTAAATTTCATAAAATAGTTTCACAGAGCCTGGAATCAAGGCATTAATGTAACAATGTTTATGATTTCCTGCAATACTTTGGGTGCAGGGTCTTTCATACATTTTAAAATCTAGTATTTCAAAATGTAATTTCCTTGCCTGAGGACACTGTGGAGAATGACATTACTGATTCTCAAACAAACTGTGCATTTGGATGTTATTCCTGTTAGTAAGATTCTTACAATAAAAAAGTACATTAATCTGCAGCTTTTTCAAAGGAACCCACTGTAAACAATGAACAGGACGTTCACATTTCTGAGAACAAGCTACATTAAAATCTATAGTGCAGCTGTTGGTCACACTCAAACTGCCAGATAACTGGGCAACTCAGTATACCAAGTATTAGGTAGGATTAAGTGAGACTGATGTGATCACAGATTGCACACTCACACGCACTGACACACCACCAAATCTTATATATACTTATTTATATATACTTATATATACTGTAGACTTCTCCTCCTGCTTCAGGGACCTGTAGTGCTTGAAAGGGTCTCAGAAGTAGAACTAACGACAGAAAAATAAAAGCAACTAGACAGATTATCATTGCTACATTTTACTGAGGGCTGACAAAAAGTGGCAAGATATAGAGACCATTTCTACCATTCCCTCACCCCAAGGGAGGATCAGCTCCTCTTTCAACAATCCTCTACGACCACTGCTTTCCTGACAAGTGTTGATCGAACCAGTTCTTCAGTGTTACAGTAAGATATTCAAGGTGACATGGAGTCACTGTCTGAAACAGGCTCCCAAATACTTCATACATTTTAAACAAAGCTCAACTATTCTCAAACTGAGCTCAGGATTTTAGCCCAAAATAAAGTACTCCAAGTAAGCTGATGCAAGTAAACACACTCAGAATCGGATAGTACATATACTGTTGATCAAAATCAAGAGCTCAGTAGGTCAGCACCAATTTTCCCATAACAAGAACAAAGTCAGAATGGACATGCATTGCCTTCTTCCTTTATCTTCCCTTATCTTCTGACTTTACTCCTCACAACGCATCTCAGTGTGTGTTTTGCCTTATTTGCAATTGAACTGTTGTCTCATTTTCAACTTGGCATCCACTGTAACCACCAGACCCTTTCCAGCAGCCCTGAGTGCAGGAGTAAATTGCAATCCCAAAGATTGTTCACACAAGGCTAAGCACTTTCAGCTCCCACTGGCACAAAACTACCTACGTTTTTAGTGAGATGAGGGTATCGGATTCCTGTAAGTTTGGGTTCACTGCATGTCAAGTGTTCCTTACTTTCCCTTAGGCACCTCACTGAAATGTCTCAACACTTTGAAATTTGTTTTCCTCTTCGTATTCCACTAACAAACAACTGAGAATGGGAGTTTCCCAATTAAGCACCTTTCTTCTTCAAAATTCTTGAGAAAGGGGTTTAACGCTATTTTTCCAACCATTTAGCTATGATGGGAAATAGCTGACACTTTTCTAATTATTGAACTTCTAATAAGTTACCTAAAGGATGGAACTTGTAGCTACCTTATATTCAGTGATTAACTACAATAGCTTGGTCAAATTACAACGGCAAAAGAGAAAGTTGGCTCGAGGTTTTCAAATCTCTGTTCTGTGATATTATGCCCAAGGCATACTTTTCAGGTCTTACTAAGAGAAATTCCCTGAAGTATCTCTTTGAGAGCTTCACCCTTATTCATGACAGTCTTCAGTTCAGGATTCATCATTTTTTAAACAACAGGTGCTACTGGGTTCTTTTATAATCTTCTTTTTATTATTATTTTACAAGACGTGTGACTTTGTCCTGCATTGTGCTTTCTTTAGTTTTTCTGTAAAAACATTCTTAACTTGTTAGATAGTCAATCATTAAAATAAGGCATCTTCCTTTGACAGGATTCATCCCACGATGACACTTTTGCTTCAAATCTTAGATTAAAATGTACATTATAGGCACATGTTCCATGTCCAGAACAGAAAAGAGACTCAGAAGGGATACTATAGGCCAGCTGTATGCCAACTCTGTTTGTTCACCTACAAATTAGTAGTCACTCCTGGGTTAAGAAGATCTTTGGGTGACATTTTGTGTTCCACTCATGCAGCAAGAACCAATTTTTTTAAAAATTCTGTCCTCCAGCAGCAACACAGCTCACTAAAGCACACACAATTGGAATACTCAGCACTGGAAACAGTCGCAATGCCAACACCAGGTTGTATCTTCATTCAATTAGGGACTTCCGACTTGTAGCACAGAAATCATCTTTGAGAAATTGCCACAAATTGTCCTATTAATATAGAATTCAATACCATAATATTCCTGACTTATTTTTCACTATGGGTGGGAGGCAGGAGGAGCTAAGCAGCTTATCTCACTGGATTGTAATGTGAGCTATGGTGATTTTCACCACTATGGTTTGGGATAATGAAATAAACACAACTGTTCAGTTGAAAATGGGAAGAGCACAGGCATCTGCATACACACAAGCATTTGTGAGCAAGACATCTTGCCACTCTGATTTATGACTTTTTCACTAATGGGAATAAATACATTATTCTGACTACTGAGGATAAAGCTCATAATTCACAAACATTCAGTGTATGTCTTAAAAAAATATTTCACTGTCAAAATATCTTATGCACTATTTAAATCTGCATCACTCTACACATGCAGCTTCTCAAACATTAAAATAGTTTTGATATGTACTATGATCCTTCAGCAATTCAAATATCAAAACTACTTGAGACTTTGGTACATATCCTTGAGAAATAACTCAGCGTTATTTTGCAGATGAGTTCTAACCACCACACAGTAAAATGGAATGCCCAGACGTTAGTCTATTTATGAGCATTTGATGCTTTGTATTATTATTTTTAAAATCTGTTTGTTGTGAAATTACATTGCTTGGAAGAAATAGTAAAATTTACAAATTGTCCTGACCATGACCTGACCATGGTTCACACAGTATATTAGAGAGACTAGAGACTAGAAATGTAAGCTGAAACACTGATAAATTGGTACAAACCAGGTTAGGTACTGTACAGTGGAAGAACATAATTTTATGATTAAAGTTAGGATGGATTTTGTATCACAAACCTCTACAGATTTGTACACATGATCAACATCAGTTGCAGGTACAGGGGCTGCTTTTAAAAATGCTCTGCCGTATGAACTAACAGCAAAGCTGTAGCCCAGCCCACAGTGCTGCTGGTGCTGGAAATGGAATGGGTGTCAGCACCTGACTGCTCCGTGTTCCCCCTCACGTGAGCAGGCACTGGATAAACAAGTGGAGTTCAGCATGGCATGGGAATACTGCAGCATTTGTACAGAGGAGACAAGCTCACTCCATGGATACCAAGCACGTTCCGTATACGCCTCGTATAGGCATCTTTAGATTACAGTATTTACTTATATAAATCCCATTGTTTAGAGAACAAGCAGCTAAGTGTCAATGTGCAAAACTGAAGCTGCAGCTTCTTGAAAATGGAAGTCCCATAGCATTTGAGCAAGAGAGAGACGTGATCTTTCCTATAGTGGAAGTAACATGCTCCAGAATGCCCCTCTACCATGTCAAAGCAATCTTCAAAATAAATGTGGTTCTGGGGAGAGTCACAATAATAATTTTTCTATGTGTGTTGCTTGAACAGAAGAAATTTTCTGGTAGTTTTAGGAAATTGAAGTACTGCTGGGCAATAAAAAGTAAATCATAAAGTATATATTTCAGGGGTACTTCTAGGCTCCATCCATAATGTAAGGAAATTGAAAACAAGCAGCAAGCTAGCTAAAGTACTTAAAAATTTATCATTGGGACTAAAAAAATTGACTTATTTTTCTGCTCTGTAAAATGTTTGTTAATGAGATTCAAAACATTACAGTATTTGAGAGGAACACATAACCCAAGGATTCCTCAACCAACTGCTTGAACTGACTCTTGTCTTACTTTCTTTAGGCTTTTTGCCCTTGTCTTGATTTGAGACAAATTTGGAGGAAAATGTCCTCTGATAAAAGGCAGGTTTCAGCTGCCCCGCCCCCACCAGATTCAGAAAGAAATTCCTTGGAGGAAAGTGCAAAAAACTAATTTAACAAGCAGAGTGCGCATAGGCATGGAAAAAAAGAATGAATAATGTTAAATAGTAAAATCTCTCTCTGTGGAGAAGACCTGGGAAGATTTTCAAAGTCCTTTGTAGGCGTGGCTCTCTCCTCTTCAGAGCTGGGGTTCAGCGTGGGCCCCTCCGGGCCATGGTGTAGGGCCTCCCAGTGATGTTCTGGTGTTGCTGAACAGTCCAGAAGAGAAGAAGAAGAAGCCAAAGTCCCAGGAAACTCCTTGCTCCAGCTACAAACAAGAAGCTAGCTAAAAAGCAGAGTTGTAACTCTCTGTCTCTCTCCCAAGAAAAGAAGCCAAGAGCTGGGAAAAAGCAGGAAGGTGCTTTTCCTCTGCTCCACTGCAGGAACACAGGGGAGCGTGTGTGTCCTTGAGCACAAACCACTCGGCTTTTTTTTTCTCCCTTTCTCTCAGACCCAGCTTAAAGACACAGAAAGGCACAGGATTCATCTCTGGCATAGAGCAGGCAGTATCATACAGTCACCCCCAGGACAGCCCTACTTCTCTACCGTGCAGAAAACCACCCTTACTATGTAAGACCGATCACGCACCGCTCTCTCTGCTGCTTCTTGGGAAAAGCAGCACGTTAGATCAAAGCTCTCGCCAAATATCTTTCAGATCAGGATACCCATACCAGGAATATCCCCAACCCTTCTGCAAAGAAATAATCTACTTAACCATGAGGATCTCTACTGAAATGAATGCACTAGAGCACTGCGGGGAGGCTGTGCTGGCTTCATCAGGGACATGCATGCAGGGAAATCCCACTCAACCCTGCTGGCTGTGACACAGTAGCAGGGACATTTGGCATTTCACTGAGCCCTGCATGTTAACAAAATAGAAGTATAAAGGCTACAAATAGACTGAAAACTAAGTTAGGGGTTACACCTAGATTCTCCCCCTCTGCCTGTTCCTGTTGCTTGGTTGAATGAGCACAAACTGACAGTTGCCTTTCTCTATATGAACATACCAGAGCAGTGATGCTCTGCTGCAGAGGTACCCACACCGGCCAAAAAAACAAACTCAACTTCTGTCCATTTCATCACTGTGCTCCCAGGGGTGTGTATATTTCATTTTACAGAGAAGAAAGGAGCACTACCCAGGTCAGTGCATGAGAGCTGTAGCAGAGCAGGGTGGGAACACAGGTCTCAAAACGCTTAGACTCCTTAGGTTTTGTTTGCTTGGATATGGATTAATGCTGAAAAGCACATCTTTGTTTGCCTTCCAGGAAACAAAGACATCCAGCACTGTGACATAACAGAAAGTTGGGACAAGGCTTGGGTTTGGTTCAGCCTCATCTCCTGGGGTATGTCCCAGAGGTCAGCAAGCACAGGGAGGCTTAGTCCTTACACCCAGTTCCCACGGTTCTCCCTCATGAGCAGCAGCTCAGGTGACCTCTGAGAGATACCACAGCATGGAACCTTGACCATCATCAGTGGGGCCAGGTGCAGAGCAATGGCTTGGATTTCTGGTGAAATACAGGAGCATCTCACTGATTTAAAGTGTCGCTGCAACCTCATATCCCATTTCCTATTACCAGTTCTCCAAAAAACATTTCAGGTGTTAATGTTCTCCAAAGATCTTGTAATATCCAATGCTATGACACAGCAAAACCAGGACACAATAAAGACAAGTGTGAAAAGCAATAAAAGAAAGTCCTTCCTGCCATTTACAGGAGACAGTTCTCTGAACAAAATAGCTGTCTAGCAACGAACTAATGAAATTATAGAATGTAGCATGGAGTAAGGAATGTTTAAGCTGAACAGAACTGCAGGACAGAAAAAAGAAGTTTTGGGAATTGTAGCTGGAAGAACCAAGAAGTACTGTAGTGAACACATACAAACCCACATAAAATATTAAAGTATTATCAGTTATAGTGACATGATTTCATGCTAAGGATTCCTTGGCAGCCAATTATTTATCATCAGAAACACAGCTCACTTATTGTGCTACAAATCTCAACTGAGTCTAATAAGAAACTAATTAACAGAGATTAGCACCCTTTTTGTATAATGAGCCACAAAGCTAATCAAGACAAGATGATAACAAGATGCAATCAAGGGGTATTAAAGACAACAAAATAGTGCCTAAGACTAGAGAGAACTATGCTGCAAGAAAAGGAATATCTAGCCAAAGAGGAATCTTCTTCCTAGAGAAGTGGTTGCTTCATGTCTTTAAGTATTTACTCGAAGTGTTGAAGAGAGGGCAAGATTTGTCTGATAATTGAGAGTTTTTCTGAGTTACAGAGATTTCTGGGCTCTAGTAAAATCTTTGACCTGTTGCCTTCCAGCACCAGTAGGGAGTTGCTAATTCCTTTGCCAGGGGATGTGATACACCTGCCCTCCATGTCCGTGCACAGAAGTTATATACCCAAGGGATACCTCTGGTGTATCCCTTCCCAGGGCTACACTGGGAATTCCCAGCAGAAGTCATTTGTCCCCTCCACATGTCTCTGAGCTGTCAGGGAGCAGTCAGCTCAGCTGTGCCCAGCACTCAAAGATGCATGCAGTGCAAAAAAAGGGGTGGCATAAAGCAATTCCCCTTCCACTGCTGAGCGCAGATAATGAAACTCTACCACGGGAAAACGCTCATGATATTAGTCCAGTGTGACACCAGCATCAAATAGAATAATTCTCAGACCTTGAAACGATTCAGGCTGCGACACCCTGGGATACTCTAACGGCTGATGTGTGTACAGTGTGCAAACCAAGATTGAAAGTTTGGATCACATGTATTTCCTGTCCATTTTCCACTCTTTACAATTGCACTGATTTAGGGATAATCAGAAAACAGCAATTCAATCTGGCAGGAAAGTCAGAGGAGACTTTTTTTTTTCCCAGTATTGCTTTTAAGCTCTAAGCAAATCCTGATCCTTCTATTCCAAAAAACTGAATAAACATCAGAATAGGAGACAACAGAATAAAAGCTGCAGTGATCTGGTAGAAAGGGCAAATAATTAACTGGAGATGAGAATTTCAGTGTCCACAAGGTGATTGCATGGACATTTAGCCTCCTGGCTTCTCCTATAATCCCCTCACTTTTTCCAATACCCTGGAATTTCCACCAATACCCATGCATTTCCATGAGTAGGTCCATATTGATGAGACAGCATTTCCCAAACAACAAAAAAAATTTGTATTAGAAAGGTTTTGTCAATTAAATGTATTTTATTTAAATTAATTCTATATTTTAAACATGTTATTGCATAAGGCCGGGGTAAAATGCAGTTGCTAAAGTTAAAAAAAACCAATGTAGAACTAAAATAATCCCAACTGACTTCTTCAATAACACCTAAAGTTTCTTTTAAAAGCAACATTTCAATTTTATTATGAATTTCTGCTAAAATACAGATAAAATAAAAAATGGGATACTTTCACACCTTGTTTGTATGAAGATCTAAATCACCACAAAATAATTCCCATTTTAATCTGAAAGTCATTTAATTACTTCTAAATGGAAATAAGATACGAGTTAAAAGGCACTGTATTCACTTAAAGGCCTGTGATCAGATCTGCTCTCAATAGGACATCTCAATCCATCAAGTATTTGCCCTGTAATAGAATTAACATTCAATCATAGGACATACTTTATCAGCTTCCTTTGTTTCACTGAAAAGATGTTTCACTTTTCCATTCCCCTATGAGAACCTGAAGGCAGTGACCGTCTGGCTTCTGTAAGGAATGCTACTTGCTAAGCCTGCACTAAGACCCAAGTGTGGAAAGGTATGTCACATCTGAGATAAACCACACCACAGGGTGCAGGTGTGGCAGGGCTGCACCTGGCCACTCCTGGCCACACACCTGCACAGAACTGCCCCCACCTCTGTGTGCCCACAACCCACCCCTTCCAACCTCTTGACCTCCCCTCTTGCCAGGCAAACACAGCCCCTCACCTTCTTTGTGGAACCTCCCACTCAACCTTGAAAGTGAAAAATAAAAAAGGTTCTTCTAGAGAAAGAAGCAGATGTGAATTTTATCATAGGCCTGTCTCAAAATGAATAAATTACACACTACAATTTCATAATTATGCCTACACCAAATCACATAATGAGAGATCACTTCAGTAGTTCTGTAACCACAGAGAGAGCCAACAGACAATGCAAGGCAATTAAAATAAACTCAGGATCAAAAGCACCTGAAGGGGACCATGGAGCTAATGGGAACGCGCCGCTACTCAGAGACTCGAACACCTGTAGTCCAGGATAAGAGCACAGCAGCCTTTTCTGATATGCCACTGCATGCAAGAGCTCATTTTGGAAAGTGTTACACCTGGGTTCAAAAGCCTCTACTCCTTATGGCAAATAATTAAGTATTCAGTCTGAGTACAGTCAAGCAGGTGCCAGAATAAGTGTAGGCTGGCAGCTCTTATCTGTGGAAGTAGTTCCACTGTGGATGCCCATTTCTGGGCCTGCAGAATTTACCATCATGCTTTTACACACCTGTGTCTATATGTCTGTCTGTACACGTACATGAAGCTTCCCCTCTAAGTAAATACTGGGAATGTGAGGAAATAATGCATCCATTCTCCTTGCTGACACACAAGTGCAGAGAACATCTGGGGAAATGAAAAACGCAAAACAAAACCCAGAATGATGAAAAATGTCTGGAAAAACAAAACATGGGTGGATGATACTGTGTGAGATCACTCATAAAGACAACAAAGAAAACATGCCCTCCTCTTTCTCTTTGCTTTGCCTCCCCATATCTGGGTCTGTGTGAAGTCTCCCTGCCTGAGATTTTCTCATTAACTTCACTTCAGAACTAGAAGCACTCTTACTGGGATTTGCAAGCAAGCCTTCTCCTGCTACTGCCAGAACCTGCTGTCTCTCCTAATTCCGTATTTTCCCCGTTCCTCATCCCACTCCCAGCCACAGGAAACCTCCAAAACAGCTCTAGGCAGACCAAGCTGCTGCCACAACGCAGGATCACCTGAGGGTAAGAAGATCCCCGACACTATCAATGAGGAGTAGCTCTGGTGAGCTGCTCCAACCACCAACACCCACATCTCCACATCCAGCCTCCCTGTTCTGTTTGAATAGTCCAGCCTCTACAAAGGAAGGAAAGGCTTCCATGTATTATTCCCAAGAAAATCAGGCTTAGGGTTTAGTCCTGCACAACCTTTGATACCATACCTTGAAGCAGACAGAAGACATTACCTCTGTGCACACAATTAGAAGACAGACTCACCCCAAAACATGGCTCATGGCACTGGGGAGAACAACTTCTAGCATGTCATGGACAGGCTTTAGGACTGGCTGGAAGTCTCTGCTTGAGCTACATGGTGAGGAACAAAAAAACCTCACAGCAATAAGAGACATGCTGACAGGAAGTGAGGCTGCAAGATGACAGGACCAGACTTCTGCCACTTCCAGCACTAAGGAGAGAATGGCAGGGAAAAGATTTTTCTTCACTAAAGACTGAAAAATAGCTTAATATAAAATCTAAAGAGCCAGAGGCAAATTTCATATTTCTTGCAGGTTGGAGAGGTAAGTACACTCTGCCCAGATGATAGCAAATAACAGTGAGTAAACAACAGATATTACTTGGGAACGTCTCACCAAATGTAACACCACTTTCATCAGGTGCAGAGAAAAAACCTGGACTTCATGGAGTGCTTTGAGTGCCTACGAGATCTGGCCTCTTAAATGTGTCAAAGCAAAGAGAAACCTTTCATTGTAGTGATCACCTTTCAGAAACTATTCCCCATTCCTGAAAATGAAATTGTTACCAGAGTAACCCCCTAAGTGCAGGGGACTCTGCTGAAATTTGGGATGGTTCTTTCATCTTGTGCAATCAAGATTAACATAAGATGCTCCCAAAACCAAAAAAAGGAGAGATGCCGGCTACAATACCTGTCCCCAAGCTCTCTAATGAAGTCCATTATTTTAACACAGTCCAATTTCCTTGCATTTTCTTATAAATGCCATTTTTCAACACCATTTTAAGAGAACTCTTCATCTGCAATCTGAAGAGGCACAAATGGGACTTTGACACTGTCTCTTCCATTGAAAAGACTCCAAACATCTAATAATCTACTAATATTAAAGCAATTCTTAAAAAGGGGCAATTTCTCCTAGCTGCTGCATTCCTGATATTTTTTCTATTAATTTGAACCAGACTTCTTGAAGTTAACAAGAAATAATCACAAAAACAGACAAAGGGCAAACCAATGCACTCTTCTCCTGTACACTGCTCACCAGGGAGGTTTAGTAGCTGGACTATATGTAATCTCTGACATTCGGAGTGGAAAGCTCTACATCAACTAAAAACTGAGCTCAACAGAAGCATGGCAGACTTCATAGTTTTTCAGCATTTCTAGCAAGCTGCAAGAACAAAATAACTCTCACACCACGTCCTCCATCCCTCAAAGTACCACTCTCTACATACCTACTGGGTAATGGCTACACAAGCAGCAGGCAGCATGGTATACACAGAATTAACCTCCCTAGACAAGCTGATTACTCTTTGATAGAATTGTAACAGCAAAGGCAGGCAGCAGCACAGGTCAGAAATTCAGATGTTAGCAAAGTACCTGATAATGCACCTTATAAATTAATTACAAAAATGTATACAGACATCCCAAGAAATGCATGTTGGCACATAAGCTGAAATCTGGCTGCTAAGATGGATGTAAAAGGGTCGTTACAAACTGTGCCTGGTCAGAGGAAGAACAGCCCTTAGAAAGACAATTGGTAGAGTGGGACATACAGTACTAGGAAAATCAAGCTCCCCCAAAGAGAAAAGTGGAGTTGTGTCTGCATTGGTTTTGTACTTCCTATGTCTCTACGTAATTTTAAAAACAACAACTCAGTCTGTCAGAGAATTGCCTCCAACCCAGTTCCTCAGGGAGGGCTTTCAGGGAGTAAACAAAGTGGGCAGGATTCTGCAGTGATGCCCATCCATTCCCACTGCACCACTCAGGGAAGGTGAACAAGCCTCCATCACGGCAAAGGTCTTTCCACTGAAACTACCAGAAGAATGAACTCCCTGAACTAATCCCAAGAACACAGCATGGCTATGTCCTGAAAAAAACATACTCCTTGCTCAGGAAGTTACTATGCTTTCAAAAGTGTGAATGTGAACACACAAATCATTGGGATCGGATTTGCAAATTCTTACCAGGTGAGGTAAGCTCTAAAGGTTTCAAAAATGAGAAACCTGAGCCTTGTAAAATCTCCTCAAAAGACCTTTTTAAAGCATTTCCTATAAATTAATATTTTAACTCAGGAACTGCTTATGTGAGAATTATTTCTTATCTCAAGGTCCTTCATCATGTCCAAATGGACAAATCTCTTTTGTTAGCTGTGCTTCATTATTCTCTTCTGAATGAACGCCTCTGGTATGGCTATAATAGATATAATTTTTAACATCATATCTAGTCAGCTAGTAAAATGATGCCACTCTGCAGAGAGATTTAACATCAGTAGGCCTCTCCAGAAAATGTTTGCTACTGTTGTGAGGGCTAACTTCTAAATAGACTTCAATCATATGGCTCTCATCCAGATATTTTTATTCCCTATGAAAAGAATAGCTAATATGGAACTACATGAATAGAGCTTTTTTACAAGAGTGCTAATGTCACAGACACCATGATTAATAGACTCCTTGCTGTTACTTATCACTGTACACCATCCTGAGAAGCTGGGGCAGCCTGGGATCAGGTGCTTTGCAGCAAGGTACCGTTCAGTTCTGAACCCAAAGGGACAAGCCAGAACTGGAAGTTCTGCACCAATCCTCCTCACACCCTGGGTGACTGATTTAATGTTTCTGAATCCATAAACATTTTTCTGATTGCTGGACAGACCTGAATTTTGTATGACTAGTCTTAAAAGTGTTTGGATGCAGGACAAACACTGTAACACTGTACAGCAGTACACTGCTGCCGTTCTTCTCCAGCTTCCATTTTTTAGGACTGGTGTGAATCTAAGCTACTGGAACCCTGTCCTGCTGGCATATTATCAATTACATAAGAATAATTTGCTGGGGCATGGACTTTTTTACAATCAGCTCCACATTCCCAGCTAAAACACCCTCTGAGGTTTCATGATGGCTTGTCCAAACGTGAAAACTTCTTAGCTGAAGACAAGCACAGGAAAAATTCAGAGTTATTGCCCCAGTAGATAACAGTAACTATTATTTTGAGTTCTGTCCTTCTACCTACAGAATACTGGAAGCATGAGTTCACTGGGTATCCTACACTCTGTGTATACAGTAGGTATGCTCAGGCTTTTGCTGGGAGGGGAAAGGACACACTTCCGAATTTAATAACTTCAAAGCCGTAAGTTGAGTAGGGTAAGCAGTAGAGCTGAAGCCCTGAAGGTTTAAGTTTTGGCAGCTTCAGATCTGCATGCAGCCAGACAGCAGCCATGGTAAGTAGTGCTGCTACTTTCAACCAGATGTATTTTTATCATGCTGGGTCAACAGGACAACAGAACAAAACATTTTCTTCCTTCTTCATCTGAATGTGACTTGAGCTATAGCAGCCAGAAAGATTCTTGTTTGAAAGGAATTTTTGTTCTGCTTGGATTATAATGGAAGTAACTCCCAAATCATACAAGCAAATGTACAAATTTAATAGGAGTGAACAAAACATTTTCCCTGTGTTCCTTCCTTTGCAAGCAGGTACTGTGATTTTTCAGGCTCAGTTCTCCAGTACTGGTTCATATCAATATGTAATGGTTTCTAGGTGACCTGTACCATGGCTCCCTCCTCTTCTGAATGCATTCTTTGGACAGCACTGGTGGTGCCCTTTGGAGATAATTCCACTTCCTCCTCTGAGCTCCACAGGTACTCCTGAAAATTACTTTTACTTTCCTAGAGAGCAAGAGTGGAACTGCCCCATCCTTAATCTGAGATCTACTTGTGGAAAATATTCAAAATCTGTAGATCTGATATGGTTTACTCATGGTAACCAACTACTTCCCTCCTTCTTCTCACATCAAATCATGAAGCATCAAACAGTGCTCGGGAAGACATCAGTATTAAGGGAACTATCTCAGGTGATGAAGCCAAAGATCCAAATGCCCTTTTAACCTTACTTTGCATAATTGCAAATATTATTTATAGCCAGAAAATTATCTCCTTTCCTCTTTTAACCTTGAAATTATCTTTAGCCAGCCAATTTCGTACTACACTTAGGCTACTCATGGATCTTGTACCTAATCCCTCCCAGACATTTCCAATACTTGTAATGTGGTGTTGAGTTTTATTTTCAATGAAGAAAAAAAGACTAATCCTACTCATTTTGATTTCTACAGTTGCTTTCGAAGGGCCATTTTCTCCATGTCTTGTACTCAATTATTGCTCCTCTGTTTTTCAAAACCAACAAAGCTAGCAAATAAACTTTAGTTTTTAGAAGACTACTGAAGGCAGAAAACAAGAAACGAGCTGCAGGATAATGCACAGGAGTGTGGGTTACACTAGAGCATGCCCCGTATCTAATGCAACATTACATTTGCTCGCAAATTGTTGTCAGGATACTACTGCACTGAATTGCCACTTCCATGCAGTTTGATGGCAAGCAGCTTTGCACCAGCTGTTAAAAAAAAAAAAAAAGGAAAAAAAAAGCAGAGAGAAATACAGTAACCCCAAATGCCTGTCTGTGCCAGGGGAATGAAAGGGAAGTGCATGGAGTCAAAGTCAGATTCCCAAATGGTCTCACTTTTAAAAACCTGAACTTTTGAAGGAGTGAACAGGTGTTGGAAATCAGAGGTAAGTTACACCAGAATTGAGCAATGATTTACTCATGCACTATCTTGTTAAGATACCATCTCCTCCTTCAAATCCAAGATCACATGCTTCACAATGACAGGAAACTTTTCCAAAATCTTTAGCTATTTATGCTCCCAGTGAATAAAGTGTCTGTGCAGAGAGAAGAAGTGAAACTCCTCTGATAGCCTTAACATCCCATAGACAGTTGTGGTGTTTAGTTTTCTCTTGTTCTCAGTCCTGCTGAATTAATTTCTGACAAACCGAAGCCAGACTGTGTCCACATTACTAACTGACACTTTGTTCAAGCTGTAGAGACCTATTAATCAGGTGTCCAAATCAGGCACACCAAGTTAAAGGACCAAGTACATAACTGACTTTTATTGTACTGTTCCCGCTTTTCTCTTGAATCAATGGAAACGTTCTGAGATAAGTATGTTGTAGAAGTGATGGATGCCATCACTGCTAATCATTCCACCCATTACAACACACAGAATAAATCACTTCTTGTCTGGTGAGTGTCGCATTGAATTTGTAGAGCACAAAAGACACTGTAGATCTGTGATATGCCTCTGTTCTTCTCATTACATAAGAGACAAAGATATGCATACTTAATAAATACATTTATTTTAACAAGATGAAGACAGGCCTAATTCAAGTAGTAGCACTTTCTGAACAGCTTTTTTATTATCACTATTACTTGGTACACGAGCACAAGACAAGTTTTATTTTCAAAATGGTCTTCACAACAGAGCATGGGGTTTTGCCATTTATGTTTCTAGTAGCTGCAGCTAAAAATGCCATTTAGAGAGGAAGCTGCTGCACAAGTATACTTTGTTCAATAAAAGAGCCGAACACTCATTTCTATCAAGAGCTCTGTAAGAAAAGCTTCCTTATTCATAAGGTATTGATTCAGCATAAGTTTCCTGTATACTTTCAAGAGTTTGGGATTAGAGGGCATTAGGGAAAAGGACTGGATGTTTTACAACAACAGTTGTAGTGGGGTGCTGTCACAACTGGAAAAGCTGTGGAAAACGTACTGCTGGAGGTGACCACAGGCAGCTGTGGGAGACAGAAGAACCCTGCACAGGTTTTCACATGCACCCTCCTCTGACTCCATTTCTCTTCTGCCCAAGTCTTGAGATTGCCCTTAAGCATTGTGCTTAAATCTTCTCCACGTCCAGCAGAATAGAACACTTGTTTATGCTTTGCTGAATGCAGCAGACAATTGGTCAAGCGATGGGCAATAGCCTCATGCTTTACCTTGGTCCCACACAAATCAATTAAAGCCCATGAGTACCTCCTGACATTCTTGAGTAAGGAACTTCAGAGTCAGAGTTGACACTGGAAAACTCAAGCAGCTTCAAAGCATTTGTCTACACAAGCAGAGAATGAGGAGGTCTGAGTAAGCTCATGTATGTGGTACCAGTTTAACAGTACACAGCAAGATGGATGTGCATGCCTACTCCTGGTATAAACACACTCCTACCTCTACTTTAATTTTAATGTCTTCACATCTTTCTGCAGAGAGGATAATCCAAAAAACTAAGTGAATAGAGTACTTTGTAGCTAAGAAACAACTGTTTCATCCCTCCTCTTTGTTATCTTTTGAATGAACTGCCTAACATAAAATTTTCAGTTTTCATTTTTCTGCTATATTCTCCAGGGGCATTTAGTTTTAAATGGTTGGGGATTTCACAACAGACTTCAATTTCAAAACTCAAAACTTGATTTGAATTTAGCCCCGGATGAAGGCCTTTGCTGTGATATGCTTCCAAAATTATAATTACAAAATGAAGTAGCGAAGTCATTTTGGACTAGTTTACTGCATGATAATTTCCACAGCTGGAATTGCATATGTTTCTCTTTAGCTGGGGACAAAGAATGGCTTGAAAAGCTTGCTCTCCATGGCAGGGAGAGCCATGGAGAATTAAAGGGAATTTAACATCCACCAAAAATTCACTCTTTTCCATGAGAAGAGAAGGTTTTTCTTGCCAGCTTGCTTCAACTCTTACTTTTCTAACTTTTTAGCCTATGCATCTGAACAGCTCTTCTCCAGCACTGGCACCTATGCCTGCCACAGACCAAATACTCACCTGCCCGCTGGTGGAACCCCACTGAGGCCAACACAACTTACTCTGATTAACATCAACAGAAGCCAGACTGTTCATTTCAGATGTTTGCCCCTTCAGTGGCACAGTGAGTCACAGAGTGGCACATCCATCTAACTGCTATAGGTCAAAGGGACTGCCCTAGATGAAACCAGATTAATACATGTTTACTTTTGCATCCTGGATTTTCCTCCTTATGTTGACTGTCTAGAACACAGTCACCTTCATCTCAGGAAGATGGCAAATACCCTAATTTCAGTTTAATGCCGCAATGAATGTCTTAGAAGCCCTGTACTGTTTCCTCACCTGGTTACTTTCCTATGACCTACACTTCTCATGTTACATTTTGCCACATTTTTTTGGCACACATTAACCCTTGTTACAATAGTTACAGCTGTACATACAGGTATGCTACAAGGTTGCCCCTTTCCTGCAGAGTCAGTGACTTTCAAATCTTCCCCTTTCAGGCTGAAACTTCCCAGGCTCGAACAGAGACCAGAGTCGATTTTGCTGTTGCTGTTGCCATTTTTGTTGCAAGGAAAATATCTGTTTAGATGCTCTTTTTCTCTTTTGAAGGTCAGAAACTCAAAACTAAGGCCTCTGGGGCAGGGGAACTGTGCCAGCCAGCCCAGCAGACAGTGCTGCAAGGATGCAGCACTGTGACAGTGTGGTGGCATCTTATCCTGTCCCTTGGGACAGTCATCACTCCCTCTGACAGAGATGGAACAAAGCTACATTCCTCCACTGCTTTATATTATATATTACATGTGCATCTTGCCTCTAGGAGTGATATACAGAATCCACAACAACCCCATCACTGCAGCACCACATCTCTTACACTGACAAATGAGTTTCATACACGAAATTGCAGCCACATGCTTTCAAGTGACTCCATCCCCTCCCCCCCAATCCTTGCTATGGCTAAACGGAAAATAGTATTTAATATTTCAAAATTACTCCTGCTATGAAAGGGTTTATGACAAACTCTTTAAATAATGATTTAAATAGTAATTGGTGCACCAGGGCTTCAGATGAGAGGAGAACAATTGCTCTTGTTGTTACTTGTGTTACCTTGCAATGCCCTCTCCAGTGGCAAGGTCTTTGGCAAGCATGACAAGTGCAGGCTGAATCTAAACCAGCAGGAGCAACTTTTTTAACCCACCTCCATAATAACCAACTGAGAATTGAACATAAAGGTCAGTACAAAGTATCACTGTCTCCTTCATTTCTACTGCTGATTTGAGCTGGTTGAGGCTCTGGATTGCTTTTAGGCACCTGTTTTAGCTGCCTCCTTTCATCTCTCTACCAGGTCTTTGGATTGGTTTGGACTATTGGTTCTGGGTCACAGATTGAACCCATTCTTTGGGGACGCTCTCTTTCTTTCTCCATGATGATACAGCACAGCCTGGTTATAAGTTCTCAGCCAGATACTCAAGCATGCATTAGAATGACAGAGAACCTCAAAGACGGAAACAATCTCTAGGTTTAACTTTCCTTTGTTTTGAGTTAACAGGGTTCATGGCTATGTCATGGATTTGGGAATTTAAACTGCCACTTTCCCCCCTTGCAGATGTTTCTTGTGTCAGCCTCTAGGATTTGACTATGCCCTTATATTTAGTAAACACGACAGAAAGATTCCCTCTAAATTAGGCATATTTACTTGAAGATAAGGATCTGCAGTTTCATTTCCTATTCTTATTTTCATAATGTAAACCCAGTAAGCTGTCACTCACCAAGCACATCACCAACTGGGAAAGCAGAGAAATGCAAATGTCTGTGAATTAAGGCAGAATCAGAGCAGTAAAAGCACACTAAACCAAAATCAATCATATTTAAAGGACACAAACATGCCATGAGGTATCCAAATAAAATTGCTAATATTCTTGAAATGTGGTATTTTTCCAAAATGAGCACCTATCTATTTTCCTTCATCACCCAGAAAATTTAAACAAAAGAACAGCCTGTAACATTCAGGTGAAATATATGCATTGCACAGTAACTTATTTTTTAACCTAGACTTTATTATCAATTTTTTAAAATGTCATTTTTTAGCACTACTTTTCTGTCCTGCAGCTCAGCTCTTTTCACCCTGGATACTTCAAAAGAAATCCTAACAAGAGAGGCTGGTCTTTTTCTAATGTTAGGGGGAAAAAAATAAAATCCTTCTCTGTCATACTGAAAACAAGAGAATGACTTGGAATCAAAGGAAGAGGATGTCATCAAAGGTCCAGAGAGAAGATGAATAGCTTCGGGAAGGAAATGGGCTTTTTAAATACAGTTTAACATTGAGAATGAATGTAAATATCTAGCCTGGTTGTGCAGAGAGATGGAGGATTTTGGGGGGAAGGAGACTAGGGAGAGATATAATGTACACAGGAGGCTATACAGCAGACACCGCAGGCTGGGGGCTGAGTGTTTTCTTCCAAGTTTTTCTTGAATTTTGACTGTCTGTCACAGTAAACAGCCCCAATTACATTCAGCTGGATTGACACATACAGAGCTCAAGGCTGGGGAGAAGAATATTTCAATAAGCAGCTAAGTTACTGTAGGCATGAGGACATCAAGTTTTAGTCTCACTTCCTCCTCCTTCTGATATTTTGAAATGTCAAGCTACCATCCACACTGCTGCCTTGTTTCCCACCTCATCTACAACTGAGCAAGGGAAAGCTACCTGTTTACTGCATAAAAAGGACCACAGGATCACTGGTGATTTTCAAATGAGAAATATGCAACCACAAAGTCAGTGTAATGGCTCAACTGTAGGTCAGGAACTGTAGTGTGGTCAATTTTATGTTCTTATTTGAAAGACATACATTTTCAAATACAACAGTCCTGGGACAAATTAGCAAGGGTTCTACGCTGGATGGGGTCTGTCCCGCAGCATCTCCATTCATGGCTGCATTGTGGTGTTAGGCACCACAGGGAGCTTCACGTGCGTACCAGGGCAAGTGACAAGTTCCTGTCACCTTCAGCTGACACCCCACGTCAGCAGCTGTGTTGGTGAGGAGCACCTGAGCTTAACAACAAAGCTCTTCTTTTGTGCCAAAGAAAAACTTGTGCAACAACACAATATTTAAACTCTGCAAAGTCCTTATTAAATGTGACAGCAGCAGCTGTAGCAGCTTGAGCACTGGCAGAATGAGGGAAAGAACTAAAGCCCTTTTGAGGGCTAGAAAAAGAAAGCAAGTACATTTTAAATATTAAAATGAGGTCTGGGCTGACAGAGAATATAGATCTGGTGGCAGATAGCCAGAGACTTCGGAGGTACTCAAAGCTGTGCTCTGACCCTCCCACAACTTAACGGAAAGGAACCAACTTTCTTTCCAGTCCGTATCTTCCACATTAAACTAATATATATAATTCACATTCCTTATCTTCAGAGAATGATGTGTCTCATTAAGCTCTCCCCCACATCATGAGCGCCAGATGAAATAAAGCTCAGTGTTTGCTTATGAAATGCACAATTCCCATCGCAATGCCAGAACAGTGAATAGTGAGGAATAGAAGTATTCATTTTTGGAAAGTGGAGCAAAAACAGACATGAAAAATAAAACCCAAAAAAGAGGCATTTTTCCCCACAAATAGAATGATTCAACATGTACATTACAGATGTGGTCAGTTTCCATGACTCTGCTTTTCTGGAATGAAGGCATTGATAACTTTCCTTGAGGGAATTGTTGGAAGTACTTCCATGCTTTAGCATACTGCTTCAGTCATGTGGCCACGATCTACAGGAATTTGAACAGTCCTGTATAGGAAGCCACTAACATGGAAGAGAAATTTCTCATGGAAAAGTTTGTTTAAGACAAACAGTCCCAAGTGAATTAACTTCAGTATATGAGCAAACAGTAAAACATTTCTTTGTGTGAGATGTATGAAACCTGTTAAAGGTGAGAACTTAACAGGGTTTGTCACTGATAGAGGTATAGGAGGAACCAAAATTCTAACCCCTGAGGACTCCACATTTCCTGACTGACCTCTTCACCATCTTCTCTTCCCAGCAGCAGTCTGTGATCACAGTGCTTTCTCTGAGTGCTGCACTGCCCAAAGCTTTAGGGCAGCTTCTTTGTCAAGTGATACAAAAAGTCTTTTAGCTAGAAAAGAAGTGAATTCTCTCCCTCTGGAGAACAACACAGAAAACATGCCGTTTTTCCCAGAATGGAATTCTTACTATAAAGGGGAAAAAAATTTCTTAAGGGGGCAAATGCTAACATTCTGCTCTGACAAAACTTATGTTTTTTTCTAAAAAGGCACATTTCTTCATCAACCTGATACTTTGGTTAGGTTTTACACCAGTTTCAAACAGACTTTTATATCAGAAAAACAAGTACCAAAGGTCTTCCTCTCTCCCCATCTAATCTTTCTCACAGTATTTCTGAGGTCCCTTCCTCTCATACTGGCATCCAAACCATGCTGAAGGACTCACTGAACACCTCCCTTATTTAATTTACAAATAAGTTGCCTGTATATCTGCAACATGTGCATGTCTCAGGAGAAGCACAAATGGCATCTCTAAATCAGATCGCTTTACTGCACAGTCATGTGTACCGATATTTAGATAATACTCTGCTTGAAAACATCTGCCTAAATACAGTTGCTATGGCCACTTAGAGGTTACAGAGCTGTCATAGCCCTGGCAGGGTCTTGTTCCAGGCGCATCTCTTCTCCCATTTAGGAAGAAAAAGTGGCATGTTAGTGTATTCCAGAGAAGCTACAAGGGCATACACAGCTTATGGCAAATTGGTTCCTTCCCTGCCAGAAACTATAACCACTCCTGGCCCAGGATGGGCAGCTTGACTATCCACAACTGGATTGCTAATGCTATATGCACTGTATAAAGATGAAAAACCATCTGGTGCTTGGATCTAGCCTCCTTCAATATAACCAAAGCCCTTTTATCATCTCAATCGATTATGAAATTATCCCAGACCAATTCTGGGCAGACAGGTACCCACACAGGAGAACCAGCACCAGCCAAGATAAAATAAAATCAGACACCGCACAGACCCCACTGCCCTTTCTGAGGAGAAACAGGCCTTTAGGTTCATTGCTGGGCTATGCCAGAAAAAAACAGAGGATAAGAATCCAAAGCTGCCTTAGAAATTTATAACTATATTGTTTATTAATTTTACTGTTAAATCATTTTCATTTGCAATTCTGCACTTTATATTTCCTGCACTTTCTCAGAGTACTTCAGCCCACAGGGCTTGTCATAAAAAATACCTTGGAGAGCTTTTCATTTTAAGCCAAAGAAAAAGATGAAAAGTTAAATCACTTACTGTTGTGTTCCCATTGGCTGCAAATTGATTTTATTTACTGAAACATGCTTGCATTGCAAAAACAACTCAACACACACAGTAAGTAAGTCAGTACATGAAAGTCTAATGCAACAGAGTAGCTACCTATCCCTTTGAAACAGACTGGAGTAATAAGCACCTAAATACAAATTCAGTTGAATGCTTTTCTCTTGCTTACAAAAGCAATCAATACTATCAAAGACAAAAAATAGCTTGGTTGGTGCTGATAAAAATTAAGAAAATATTTTCCATGCTGGTCCATGATATCGAAGACAAACAAGGTACTTAACACACCCAGCATATTTTTGTATGTCCTTTCAACTTAAAAATTGCAAGGCACAGAGCAAACATCAGTAAGTTATTAGCTCCAGTCTTCTGGTGAACTTCATAAGAGCAACATCAGAGCCTGAAGCAATACTACTACTGTCAGATCTCATCAGCTAAACAGGGTCAGGCCAAACACGTGCTTGAATAAGGCACCTTTGAGGTTCACACCACTGCAGCAAGAAATAATGCTGACAATTCAGTAGTGAGCACTATTCCTTCCACAGCAGAACTTTTCATCTCAGATACACAGCCACAAGTGCCAGGCAGCACAAACCAGCTCTGAAAGGCGTCAACATTGTGCTGTGAAAATATAACCCTGATCTTCAGCTCAAATTAAAGCAGAGCTACTCACCTATTAAAATTTCTCCAGTCATTTCAAAGGAACAAGACAGTCATTGCTTCCTGTTCTCAGGCTTTTCTTATGAGACGAAACATGAGGCAAGATTTGCAGTTTCTCTGGGTGGGAAAGCTGCATTTTCAGTGGACAAGGCAATCTGCACACTCATGTGTATCTATTTTACCATTAGCAAAATGATTTCAGGGGCAGTATTATTTTGTGTCTGTGCATCTATCTGCCTATCTATTATTAATAAAGAAGAATGAGCATCCAGCCTACACTTTCATGATGAAGGAAGCCTCCTCTAACACAGAAAATGAAAACATAGAAGTTTCTTTCAGTATGTGTGCTTTACCTCACTGTTGTGGGCAAAAACCCCACAATCCTATCATTCATACTAAGTCACCTCCACTACTGAAAGCACAATACAGTTAGAGAATGTGGCTCAGCAGCTCTCAAAATGAACGGCCGTTTTTAAAGTGGGAGCTCATATCTGACATTTACAGTATATAGTCAGTGATTCAGCGAGCTACAGTTGCTGTGTACGATGACAGATCATTGGAGAAATGAGCAACCCATAACACGTTGAAGTCTTGGCTGTCTACATCAATAAATTAGACAATACCAAATAATCAATGCTACAAACTGCAAACTGCTGGTTTAAGGTGGAAGGAAAAAACCATGATGTTCAAGAACATGACAGAGAACTAGGGGGCAACATAGGTCAATAAAAACTAACATTATTTGCCATTCTAATTACTTTGCATGTTCATGAGCCAGGAAGGCAGGCTGTGGAGCTGTAAGTAAAGCGCCAGGAGTACTGACGCTATATATAATTCATAGACTGCAGCATATTGCTACATTTCTCACTGCCCTTAGAACTTGCAGTTTCTTCAGGAGATATGGAGGTAATACTTCATCTTCCAAACTCATTTTTCATGAGCCCTGTATTAACAGGTCACTCTGGTGAATGGAAAAGTCGTCAATCTGTATCACTTGAAGGACTGCAAATGAAGGAGCTTTTATCCTTGTGGGTATATTTTGTTGTCACTTCAACAATGACACAGTTCACACAGCAACCACGAATGGGCACATGCATCCCTGAGACATTGTCCAGATCCTCAGCTTACAGACTCTGATGAGGTGTTCTTGAAACCAGCTGAGTTGGTCCAATTTATCAGGAC
The DNA here is from genome assembly GCF_017639235.1 of Corvus kubaryi. Classification (NCBI taxonomy): domain Eukaryota; kingdom Metazoa; phylum Chordata; class Aves; order Passeriformes; family Corvidae; genus Corvus; species Corvus kubaryi. Next base: position 986,069 of record NW_024580665.1, read on the forward strand.
CTTGCTGGGTGTCAGGTGAAAAAGAGATGTTAAAAGACAGAAAGGACTGGCTGTGTCACTTCTTCCAGGTGAATGGGCATCCTCATTGTACTGATATCACACTCTGGATTGAATTTTTCTGTTGACTCTTTGCACACACAGAAGTTGCTTCAGATTTATAATGCGATTTTTGCATGGTTGAACAAGAAACACTCTGAAAAAGGCAGAGAAATCACTTCATTTTCCAAATGGGGTCAAAAGCAAATGGACACATTTCTCTTGCTGGATCCTACTGGGCTTTGCCTGAGGTAGCTAAAAAAACTAAAGTCACTACAGAAATTAGTGGCAATTAAGTCTGCTTTGACATGTTTAGCTGTCTACAGCAGTTATTAGGATGCCATATATGTAACAAATCAGAATTGAAATTAAAGTTTTAAGATAAATACTTTACTGTATTACAGAAAGCTAGTATTTACAAAACAGAGACATTCGTAAAAATTAATACAAACCACATAAAATATATAAAAAGAAAACTCTAATTGTTGGCACTTCGTATATATAGCTTGAAATAGATAGTTATTTTGGCAATGGTTTGAGAACCCAGCCTGTGAAATTCATTTCCTGGTCTTTAAGTACTGTATTTGTCAGCACTTAACCCATTTCTGCCTTGCTTTCTCTCACAGAAAGGAAGGTTTCCTTTAGAAAATAAAAATACTAGAAGATGCAATGCATCATTTATAAGAAAGTGCAGCAGAGGAAATGCTAAGAACAGTATCTCCTACCACAGATCTTTTAAAGCTTGGGACTCTCAGTAAAAACTTAATTTGGGCAGGCTTTTTGCTGTTCCTTGCATTTAATCAAAAAGTGATTCCCTGACTGTGTCAAGATACTGCAAAGAGGGAGAAGAGATTAAGTCTTGCTATGAAAATGTGCAATTTATCTAAGCAAGTAAATGTCACTTCAGATATGATGTACATGTTATATATTTTAACATGTCAATATTAGAAATGAACAGGAAGGATTTTCAGTTCCCAAACAATCTGCAGTATCCCTCCCAGGAGTTAAAAACTTCTGCAGATTTAATTTGCGCACTTTAAGATTTCACTTCCAAATTAACAAGTATCTAATTTTCACAGTTACAACTGTAGTCCCAAGCAAGCTGCTTTTCTCTTTGCCTTTTGTTTTGTAAATATTTTCCATTGAACAATTGGTTTCTCTAGATTATTTTCTTTTATTCTCTTTTGAACTCAAATATTGGTAAAAGTTCTGTTATGAAAAGATGTTAACAGGTGTTTTCCAGGAGGAAAGAAGGGCTTTCTGCATCCACCACTATAAACGCAGTCCATTAGTCAATGGAATGTACTAACACTATGAAATAAAAAAGAAACTATGAAAACTTACCAATTTTTATCCCCCCTCACTGCTTACGTTGTGTTTGAGGAAAATCTGAAAATGCACACTTTATTTTGAGCTCAGCCGCTCTGGTTGGTTAATCATTGTATCTTACTTTGTGGCACTGTTTTCGTAGTGATACCTAAAGCCACCATGGCACACAAGCAGGTGCAAGGAGAGCCACAGTGTGAGCCCTCTTCTCCCTGCATTCTCCCAGGCCAAGGTGTGAGATCCAACCTCATATTAACCAAGGAAACAGGGTGCAAACATCCATCGCTCCCTTGTTCCAGGAGCTTTCTGCACAGGGATTTGCTGTCTGTATTACAAAGTATAGGAGGGAGTTCCAACTTATGGATAAAATCGCTTGTTAAGAACAAAAATGAGTTCTAAGGTAGAAAGTGCCAATATTCCAGTGTTCTCTGACTGTACTCCAGCAGCTTCCCATGAAGTTACAGGGAGCAGGAGTTGGGTGTTCGGCTGGAAATAGCACATTTCCTGCCAAAAGGGAGCTCTAGTTGGAACACTTGCATGGGATACAACAGGGGACAGGCATCCTGGGCCATATGTCAGAAGTGGAGGGGACTGCCAAGCACTGGGAGTGAGCTGAACGTTGTTCACAGCAGGCAAAGAAAGGCTAAAGCTGCCAAGCCAGGAGAGGAGGGAAAGAATAAAAAGCATGTCCCTGGGTCCTACAGTTTCTGACAGCTTCAATACCACTTTAGAATTCTGGTGAACACTAAACAGGAGAAATTTTTCTTTTGGAGATGTGGAGCTAAATAAATAGAGCTCTCAAGAAGGAGCATCTGCTTCCAGGAAAAGGGAGACAGCTCCAAGTACAGCAAACACTTCCCATGCCTGGCAGCAGTGGCCATGCAAGGATGTGAGGAGGAGCAAACCCTGAAGGCCAGACCAACTACCACCATCCGCACGTCACCATGTTTTATCTTGGAGGGCTCTTCAGGCTGTTTCATCAGGAAAATTCACAGGCTGCTTTAGGCTTTCTTTGAAATGTTTTCTGCTTTATTTGAGACAACAGGCTCTCTGACCCATGCTTGAAAATACAAATAAATAAGGGAGAGGGGAGCTAACAGCTCTCACCAGAGCTGCTGGCCAAAATCAGCAATAAAACACCCCTGCACTTCAAGCAACTCCCAGATCCGAGGGATTAGGTGAGATATTGAGTGCTGACAAGAACCAGAGCTTGCATTTGGGGAAAATTTTGGTATTTCACAAGCAATTTCCTGCAAAACATCAATTAAAAAAGAAATTAATAGAAGCATTCAAAATATCTCATTTCAGAAATGCTGAAAAATTTTAGCTATATGTGTTATTAAAAATAGTAGAGCCACAAGTCAAATTAAAATATATCAGCTCACAACAAAGAAGTAATTTGACATAAAAAAATCAGAAATACAAAGTGTTGCAATATGACCTCTGATGTTAAAATTACATAAATTGAAATTAATGTTACTTTCACACAGTGCTCTAATTGATGTTACTGCCTTATTTGATGATAAAATGGTGGTAACAATAGCTGTTTCATCCTGTCTGCAAACAAAAGGTTCTGGGGCTCAGAAAATAAAGCAACAATGCGAGAGCATGTCCAGCCTCCATCAGGACCCAGAGGCTCTGCCTTCTATGCAGAGTGCAATACCAGGCAGAGATGTCGGAGTTAGTTTGGGTACCAAAAGCCACGCAAACAGGTTAACTGGCTGTGCTGGAAAAGCTCCTTCAGAGCTAACTGAGGAATCCCTGCACACAAGAGTTCAGGCATGTCCCGAGCACAGGACCTGCTGCTGTACAAAACTGCTGGGGATGTTCAGCTCAGCTTCTGCTCCCCAGCCACCTGCTTTTTAAACCTGAGTCTTATATGCTGGCCCTGCTTTTGTTTACATCTACAAATCATATTCAGAGCTCAGTGACCTTTCAGAGCTAAACTGGATTTTTGGATAAGTAACTCCTTAAGCAACGCTGAACTATTTCATAAATTCATTGCAGATTACTAAATTGTTTATGCCAAAACACGACGCCGCTGGGAGGGAATCACAATTACATGTTTTCAGATTTTTAAGCAAACACCAACTCTTGTATTTGACACCATAAAAGAAATCCCTTATAATAGTCTCAATTCCAAAGGACTTGGAAGGACTTCCATGTTTCAGCTCAGTTTAAATAAGCTTTTAATTTATCTTAACACTTTTTGCTGTGGTTGTTCTGGAAACTCTCAGCAGACAAAAATGTTGTCAGTCAACACGTCTTTTGTATGATTTTGGTGACAATACTTTATTTACCATAAACTGATAAGGCCTAGAGAGCACTTATGGATTACTGCAGATACAAATTTGTTCTGATCAGCACCCAGTGAATGCTGCTGATGTGTCACTAGCCTCAACTTCTAATAATATAAAGCAGCATATCCAGTTCACAGAGGATTAAAAATGTGCAGAAAAGCAACCACTACCAAATGGTGGACATACTTTTTGCTCATATCCTCACTGCTTTTGTGGTAGTTTCTCTCTCTACGGCCCTAGAGCTGCTGGAAAGTCCAACTAATTGTTTGCCCTTCTAAATCCAATTCACTCCCTTGGTTTAAAAATAGCAAATCACCATCAACTACTTTTGCTAATAAAGGGGTCCCAAACCCACAAACAAAATCTAGCAACAGCAGCAGGTGTAATTTGAAAAGTGAGCAATGTAATGAGAATTGAAAGAATTTAATTGAAAAACTATGATCAAAGAGTGAATTCAGGCGGAATCATTCAACTCAAGTAGCCATGTGGAATAATTTGTCATTTACGGTGGTCAAAACAGATATTACCGCGTAAATGACTTTTAGGAACAGCCAGGCATTTTAGTAGCCTATTAGCCTGTGAAGAATATGCCAGAGTAGAGGTTGAGGGAAACTTGGAGGACAGAGCTCCTGGACAGAGTGGTCCAGTAATTCCTGCATGTCACTCCAATCCATCACCAGCATTTTATGAAGTTGGTCAGATGGCCACCTTCTGCTGTCATACTGGAAAATAACTCACCAGTACAAGCTCACAAATCACTTCTTTCCACAGGCAGCAGAAAGAACAAGGCAACCTCTCCCACTAGCACAGCTGTCCCTGAAAAAACACATCCCTGCAAAACAGCCTCATCTGCCAGGGGACACCTGGGCCACACCGTGAGAGCAGGTCTTGCGCCCTTCTCAGAGGCATCACCCTTTCCCAAACCTCCAACGTATCTCTCCTTGCATCTTCTTCTCGGCCTGTGTCCCTATAGACCACTGTTCCAAAACAGAAAGAGTGCTGAAGGAGCAGATAAACACAGTAGGTGTTTTTCACAATTGCACCTTTTCACCCTCAAAGCTATTGAAACATTGCTGTGCATCAAGACAGAGTGAACTTGTTGGTAGGGCTGGGGAAAACAGGAAGATGCATAAATTGTCTTTCAAAACCAACATTACTTTCTATGTTCGGGGTTTTTTTTCTTTTAATCTGAATAGTATAACTGTTCTTCCATAAACATTGGCATTTACAGTGCTCATTAACATGCTTTTGATTGCTGATATTCCTGAATAGCTGTAATTTTAATAAATTCTAATAAGGTAGATTATCTGTAACTTTATATTACTGCATTCAGTTTTTTCTAAAGGGAACACTCTAATTTATTATCAAATTAAAAACTGAGTTTCTGTGGAGGGCTGTGAGCCTTTGGCACAAGAGCCCTGTGCACTCCTCCCTTGGAGGAGAGAGGCCTGAGGGCAAAAGGACTCTCCCAGAGATAAGCAACCTTCCTCGGATCATGGTGACAAAGTGAACCACCCCCAGCATGCCTTGTTTCTATGTGGTGATAGCCTGTACCCAGTTGGCTAGCTGGTTTCTACTCCACCCCCTGCCTTTCCCATAAAAAGCCCCTGTTTCTGCCTCAGTTAGGGAGTCTTTGTCTCTGGCTTTCCCTCCACAGGGGCTGCTGGACAATAAAAGCTACCTCTGTGGAATTACCAAACGAGGCTCCTGTCTCTCTATTCCCGAGTTCGCCTTGGGTGATTTCACAAAGCTGAATCACAAGAGCTGGAATCACTTGTAGCAGAGAAGTTGCTACACTTGCTGAAATCCCGTGCTGCCCACGGAGGCCTGCCACCGCCCCTGGGGGAGTTGTTCTTTGCAGGATGCTCTCTCTAGGAAGGTCGTGGCATACCGGTGCTGACCAGCATCGGACCCCCTGTGATAAGCTTCTGTTTCATTTTTATGCTTTAGAACCCTAGATCACAGTTTCTAATATCACTTGTTTGTCACACCAAAGCTACCAAGAAGCAAAGTGAAGTGGTATCTATATATTTTTTTTATATAGACTGAAGGGTTATGTGTTATTTGCTAAGAGATAACACTGTTGTCATGTTTCTTCAGCAAAAAAGGCTGACAAGACTTGTTTCACATCTGTCTGCATAATATAATGAACCCATGAAGAACTAGTGATGAAAAAGCTGTTTTGTTGACAATCTATTTTTGTTAAATGCACCCAAACACCAAGATTTACGCACTGCTCATTAGTGCTGTATTGTAGCTCAGGATTTTTTCCCTATAAATACTTTGTGTCAAAATATTTTTCAAATATATTCTAGGCTGAAAGCCTTTCCCTTACCACCCCAAAGAGCTACAGCCTCTGAAGCCTTTTATCATCTGAATAACACTCAACTGTAATGAACCCACCACAGCCAGACAATGACACTGCAAGCCCTGCACCTACATCCAACTGCCCCTTCCTGCAAATGCCATCTGACCTGTTTGCTTTCTGCTCTGCTCACCTACTAATACCACTGAGGTCCCTCTGTCTGTCTTCTCCTGGCCAGGCATCACACACTGATAGCTTTCAGTTTCCATCTATGACTCCTGAGATTTCTTTCTTACTAATTATCTCATAGTTGCTCATATCATGACTTAGTCACAGAAGAAAGGGAGGAGGAGGAACTCCCCTCCTACCTCTAACTGGCCCACTCCCATTTGGGTCTCCAAAGGCCAGAAGGCAAGACAGGATCCAAGGAAAGCACATGCTGTCCTTGCAGCTCCCTGCCACAGTCACAGCCACTAAGACAACTGCATCAACACTTCGGCGCAGGAAGTTAAGGCAACACATTCTAATAGCTCTAATGACATCACTGGACTTTTCTGAGTAACTAAATAAGAGCAGGGTCGTGTCCCCAGTTGAAAGCCTCCACTGGAAATAAATCCTTAGGCAACACTAATATAAATACCAGACAGTCATCCTTCATTCAGCCCACAACTGCACTCTTGTCTGCTGTTAACTTGGATCAGGCTGGCTTGTGGGATCACATCTTCAGCAAAACTGCTGCATTTGTCTGGGATATCATTAACTATTCTGATTAGTTTTACCAACAGCAAGTTAAAATGGTGCTTCTGGCTCCTGCACCTTGAAATTTTCCTAAATCTTTTGATGTAACTTCTGTTATGACAGCACTGCACTTATTCTGATTTCAAGTTTCACTGTTTAGATACCCATTCTGCATTTAGCAATGAATAGTAAATATTTCATATTGCTACTTACATAACTACCAGAATCTTCACAAAGGACTAAAAACCTCATGTACCATATTTGATGTGACTTCAAAGAAGATCCTGTCTTACAATTAAGAGATAACTTCATCCACTAACGGGTGTACTTTGTACACCACTACAGTGTACTGTGTACTTCAGCAAGTGCCTGAAAGACTACAGGGAATCTAGGCCAGGTTCCTCTCTCTCCATGGCAGTGCATCTCTCCTTGCTCAAGGGAGATGTGGAGTTGCCCATTTCACTTTCAGAATAGCTCTTCAGTAACAATTTCAGGTTACCATGGTTGCTAGCAGTGCCCACAGAGTCTTTCTGTTCAAAATCTTTATGTTAGAGGAACTCAGACACTTGCCAATAAATGCCAATTCAGGCATGGTAATGAGTACCAGTAATAGAAACATCATTACAAAGCTCCTGCAGAAGAAAGCAGCAGGTAAGATCCTTTGCTCCACATCTGTGTTGCAGGCTAGCAGAGACAATCCTACCCCAGCTTTGCTGGTAAGCCTTCAGCAGTATTTGCTAATGGTGATTTTAAAGACCAGCAGGTTCAGCAGTTAGAGATCTGGTTCTCCCTCTAGCTTCTCCTGGTACAATATTTTGATGAGAACTCATTTTCAGACAGATGAAAAACCAGGCCCAGTGCAACACCAATCCCATTACAAGAAAGACCTGGACATACTGGGATGAGTCTGTGAAGGGTCACAACATTTATTCAGCCAAGTCCCTGAGTACGACATGTACCTGCTCCCAGCCTATGATCTAACCTCAGGACCCCCCACCTGGCTTGAAGAGCCACACAACACAAGTAATCCTTCGCTGTTTGTTGTACAAGTTTTCTTTGACTTTTCTCCCACGAAGATCTAAACCTACATACATGTAAAATTCACAAACTGAAACAAAAACAGGAGAAAGAAACTTGCTCAATCAAGCTGTGAGTTAATATGCTTATGTGGTTCTATTATATTTGTAGTTCTTACCCACATTTTTAGGTTGTCATCTACATAAACTAACTAGCCTCTTTCAGATATCTAGAGAGATTCAACCAGCAAACACATACCATCAGATATGTCTCCCAAACATTTCCATCTGGAAAAGGTGTTTACAAACATATGTGTTTTTATAAACTAAAAAAAATTTAATGCAACATGAATTTCACACCAAATTAAAAGGGGGAAAATCTTCTGCTTCTCAAGCATTTTGCAAAAAGGAGAACACTTACATATTTCATACTTGCATTTTAATTAATTCAGATAATAAACTTTTTAATAAGAGAAATAATTGTAATAAATACTATATTTTGTTTAGGACTAATTCCTTAAATTGTGAAGTATAACTACACCACAATGTTTAAATAGTTAAGAGAACATATGACTTCTAGCAAGGTCATGATGAGAAGGAGAGCACAGAATATCCATTGTGGGGAATTGAATTAAACGCATCTCATTTTCACTTTGTCAAACTTAGTTCACATTCTGGTTGAAGAACAGCATGCTACATAAGGTAGCAACTACGCACAAGGCAGGTATTATATCTTCGCTTGACAGGTTAGGGTCAGGTAGGTCAAATCAATACTTTAGAGATTTGTCCATGGTCAAAGATCTGTCCATGGTCAAAAATGGACAATAAAGGGTCACATGACATAGGGCACACAGGGAAAAGAACACACTGAAAATGAGGAATAATGATAAGAATAAAAAAATGGATTCCACCCAAAATAAAGGAGGGATTTTTTTCAAGAATATATTAGAAACATCATATGGAATAATTCAGTTAGATATAAGAAAGTGGAATTCTACCTGTCATTGCTTTGAGTAGGGCCCCATTTTAATCAGTATGTGGGGAAAATACCTAACCATTTGTTTATATGGTTTTGTGTGAAAGGCTGAAGAAAACCTCAACTGTTTTCAGATACTTGCAAAGTTCCACAGACACAGAAGGCAAAATAATAATTATAGATGTCATACTGTACAGTGGGATGAAAAGGGAGTAGGAATATATCGGTAGACAATACATTTTTTAGCTGTTCATTTTTGGTACCTGGCAAAAATAGACAGAAAAATACTGTTGTCTAGTAGATACTACATTGAGTCAAAACTATAGACTGTATGACCTCCTGACAAGCAGGTTACTTTGTTTTGACAGTCCAATATTGCTAACTTCATTTTTGGAATAGGTTGTGCCATAATCTTCACTAAAGACAAACCTGTGGATACAAATATGCAGCTAGCAAGAATTTCTCTTGCTTCTTTCCAGTCTCGTGAGATATTTTGCTCTCTCACTGAAGATACTAGCAGAGTTCTATAAGCTATGAACACCTGTGACCTTGCAAAGCTTTGTTTATAGTACAGTAGAAAAATATGTTGACAATGGATGTTTTAGGATTTTAGCCAATCACCCCAAGGGGTGGCTGATCCTTTGACCAATTAGACTATGAAGAAAAAAGTCTAGAAAAGAGTTGTAAAATAATTAGAAAAGGAATCTTGCTGCACAATTCCTGCCTGTTGGATCTCTCGTCTCCTCCCTACCACTGCGGGATACCGTGATACAAACCCTAGACTAGAAAAGCTGATCATCATAAATAAAATGAAGGCTTAGAAATATGGAGCATTTCCAGCTTTTGTATTGACCAAAAGGTAGAAGTACTCTTCTGTGGAATTTTAGAAGATCTTGATATCAATTTCCCCAAGTCTGTGACTGCTCAGCTACTGGGATTTGCTTTGGACTTACTTCTATCAAACAGATTCACCGACAGATTTCACCGACATGTGAAAATGATTTTTTCTTATTATTTCAAAGCTATATTTTTTGTCCTATTGACATAGAACAAAAATTCTTACCAGTAACCTTCAATTCAACTGTCCTTCGTATAAGCTTGCTTTCAAACTTTAGTTCACAGGTATAATTTCCTCCATCTTCTTCCTGGACCTCTTGAATTAAGAGAGTATTTCCCTTCTGAATTACAGCGCTTCTCCACACTTTTGGCTTACATTCCTGCAGAAAAAAATCCAGTGTCAACATTACCTGGCTTGTACGACATAAGACAGTGTTGCCCGATCAGATTTTCAGTATTATACGTAAGTAAACAACCACCTAGATATATTTTGCAATTAAAATTCAAATATAATTTCAGAAAGCACAGAGATCTGAAACTGGAATTAATTTGAAGACTGAAATTAAACATAAATGTTTTTAAGGTCCAGTTATTCCTACTGTATCACATGGGCTGTGTTTAATACATGGTGTCCTCAAGCAATGGTTACGTATCTTCTTTTTCTTCATAACAACTGCCAAGACCTCTCCTTTAGGACGGACCATTAAAACACATCTGTATTTGAATGGAGTAAGGGGAACATCTGTTAAAGAGTTAGCCTGAAGGCAAACTTTACACATAGTCCCAGGCCAGAACCATTTACCAGTGGAAGAAAACAGGAAGAACAGCAGTTTGTTAAGAGAATTCAGAAGCCTGGTTTTCTTACAGCCTTGTTTCTCATCACTGGCTTCTCCAGCACCTGATGAGCTTTAACTCAGCCTTTTCCCATCACCAGGCACTTTGCAACATCACCCCCATATGCATCCTCTGATGCAGGACATGGTACTGATAGCCTGCAACTCCCACAGACTTCATCATGCAGTCATTAGCTGTTGTTTGGCAGATTTAGGTTCATTGCTACAAATTGGTCCTACTGGAACAGCATTTGAGTCCTTCTGGGTAGGGTGTGATACAGTGCAAGAAGAGGCTCTCCCTTTCCTAATATACTGGATCCTTGCAGGCAGATCAGTCACCTTCCACGTGAACAGCACTCATGATTGAATAATTCTTGGAATGTTCTGACCTAAAAGCATGGGCCAAACCTATTAATTTTCTCTTCTATCTTTTCTTTTGTTTCTTGAGTTCTTTTACTCAAGAGTTTGAATTAAAATGCAGGAGACCGAGAGTTCATCTTCGGACTTAGTTGTTTATTGTATCTTATCTGTAGTACAGCTTCACAGAGTGTGCCTCCAAGTTAACAAGGTGGAAAATGGCCGTGAGTTCTAACTTCCAAGGCTTTTTAAGGTCCAAATCACCCAACCAAGTAACTTGTTTTTATTTATAATCCCATAACTAACTGTTCATGACCCGCAATGTGGGTTTTTTGGCCCAATACCAGAGCACCCAGATTTGTGAAGAAGAAGGAGAAAAGAAGAAGAACAAATCCACACCCAAAATCCTCCATATTGTTACCTATATCCCCTAAATCTAATTTTCTATACCTCTACATATTCCACCCAGTGATATAACTTTTAATTACACAGCAACAACCTCAGTGTTACCACATAATTTAGGAAGCCTTTCCCAAGGTTTCAGGTCAAATGCAGTGTGCTTCTGAGGACCACTGTCTGTCAGCACTGAAAGGCTGAAAATCTCAGAACTCAGGGTTCCAACAAAACCTAATCATTGTCTTTTGAAAATGGCACCTTAAGATTATGTATTTATTTTCTCTAAATACCTTTAACATCAAGCCTGTTCTGCCTGCAAAAAAATTATGCTTTTCTGAGTTCTCTAAAGCACTCAGTAGTTCCAGCAGTTCTGGAAGGTCTGGGTAATTCTGTACCCAGGAAACACAAAGCAACACAGGGCCTGAGTACCTTCAATGCCCCTCTACTCCCTCTCTCAAGGTGGAAGCTTGGAACAAGCTCTCAGACTGCAGCAGTCTCACATCAGTTACATCAGGCTCAGCAACTTCAGAGACTGGTGACATGCCCACACCTATGCCCCATTTTCTGCTTGTCTTCAACAGCAGTGTCAGAAACACAGAAAACAAAATAGAACAAAGCTTTCTCTTAAGAAAACAACCAAACAAGAAAATATGTCAACATGCAAATATATTGTACCACAGTAGGAGATCAGCATGACACAAACATAAATTTTTCATGGGACTTCATACACATTCCAACTCCATGTTGATTCAACAACAGAGAAATAGAAAGACAGGACTGAGAGTTTCTGGCCTTGCACTTGAAAAGGGAGCACTGAAGAATTATCCCAGTCCCTAGGAGACCAAATTCAGTTACAATATGGTCAGATTTCAGATTTGGAAGTTGTGCAACACTACTGCAGGTAACAGAGTGATCAGCTTATCTCTCGGTTTCCAAAGTATAGCTGTAAGGGAAGCATAATCTTGTCTTGCATGTGAACTTTAGTTAACACTGGTAATAGAGAATGATCAGAATCCAGATCCCGTCTACTGTGCTGAGACTCAGTCAGGACACAAATCTGAGCCAGGAAATGCCATTAAATCCTTTCTAATTTGAGCTCAATACTTTAGTTCTATTGAAAAGTACATCAACCACCTACTTGGAGTAACTAAATCTGAACACTGGGCAAAGAATACAATTCAGTCCTATTCAATCCTAATTTAGAAGGAATACAATTCCCAGAACACAGAAAGTAAGCACATTTCAGATATGCACTCTTTATTGCAGCACTGAAATATCCTATCATGTGTTGCCAGTTTTATATTCTCTATTTTTAAAAGTATGGGAGCAAAGAGATGGAAGATATTTATACGTGTTATATTTTTATATATAAGTTTGTAATAAGAAGGATGACACCTTTACTACTACAAAGATTAATGATTTAGCAAAAACAATGTTTGTGCTACTGTGGTTTTACTTAGAGGAATTGTTCTAGTGGAATTGTACCCCTAATTCCCTAATTATTTCTTTTTTTATCTTCTTGAAACACTTCATATTAAAGATTATTTATAAGCCTTTCTTTCCCAAATTTCAGCTAATTATTTTTTATTCTGCCAACTATGCAGGCTTTACAAAAGTATGTTGAAAATGCTTGTTTATATATTTAATACACAAAACTAAAAGTGAAAAAGGGGAGAAGCTGGAAAATGGCCGAGAAACAAAATTGTTACTAGTTTTCATATTGTGAAAACAATCTAGATTTTACTGTCAGAGGTCTGCTAATTTCCCTAAAAGGTTAAGTGCTCAGTTGTATGACTCATTTCATGGAATCACAGAATAGTTTGAGTTGGAAGGGACCTTACAGATCATTTCATTCCACCCCCACTGCATGAGCAGGGATGCCTTCCAGTAAACGAGGTTGCTCCAAGCCCCATCCAACTTGGTGTTGAACCCTTCCAGGGATGCGGAGTCCACAGCTTCTCTGGGCAACCTGTGCCTGTGCCTCACCACTCTCACGAGAAAAAACTTAGTATCTAATCTAAACCTACCCTCCTTCAGTCCAAGTCCATTCCCATCCGTCCTTTCACTACATGCCCTTATGAAAAGTCCCTCTCCAGTCATCTTCTAAGCCCCCTTCAGGTACTGGAAGGTGCTCTAAGTTCTCCCCAAATGCTTTAACCAATTAATTGTTCTTTTCTGCTTTTGCAATATGTTTACCTGCTAGAAGAATCTGCAAGTTTCTTTTTCTACTTTCCTTAGATATCTGAAGTGTTTTGGGGTTTTTTTTCCCCAGTAAATTAAGGTGTGCACTATTATGCTTCTTTTTCAGTTCCTTGAAATCTAAGTGGCAGTACCTCAAAAGTCCATTTTTCTGAGTAGATAACTACCTGTCCTTCACCTGACATTTTGATTGTTCTCTTAGCCCTCCTTTGAACGCAGCAGTAGAAAAGACATGATGGAAATGGATTAAGACTCCACACTCAAGATGTAATATACCTTTTCCCTCTGCCAGCTGATTTTTCATGAAACTCCTCTTACTCTTAAATCCCATTCATTCAATCATGCCTTGACACACACATTTACTTCAAAAAAACCTTGCATTTCTTGTCAAAACAGTTCTAACAGGCATAACTGAGCTGAGAGTATATCAATGGCATTAACAGGGGAAATCTTTAAGAATTAATATTTCATGCAGTGTAATTCTAGCCAGAAGTGAAGTTCATACTACTGTTAAAACAAATCCTTACAGCAAATGTTTTATTACGTACCGGGTGTGCATGTGTAATTCTATTCAGGCACAATTAAGAGCATGTTTAAATTACAGTTAACTCCCAGTAAATTGATGCAATTACTGGCTCAGATTCATTAATCCCTCAACATAGAGAAGCCTTTCGGAAGGCAGAGCAGGTTCTCCACACAGTGGACTGGCATCATCATTGTCCTGTCTAATGGTATTTCATAGGTCACAAGTCCAAACTCCCAGACTACCAGTGAACTGTCAGGTTCTCGTGAACACAACGATTTCTCTTCACAGCAGAAAGGATAAAGAAGGAAATCTCAAGGACTTCCTCATATTTATTTATCTGTCTACTGCTCTATTTTCAACAACTTATGCTCCCCGTCTGGGCAAAAATCTGTAAATATTCCAGCATAATGGAATGGAATACACTCTGCAGTGCCTCTGGAGCAGATTTACTCAAGCAGGTGGCTTCATGTACACATCAAGATTAAAATCCAAGGTAGACAGGAAAACCTTGAGGATCCAGTGCTATGACCAGAAATGGATGCCTTCTTTGGAAAGTGAGGGTCAGATCCTAAGGCAGAATAACACTTTACACTATTCTTCAGGAGAAGGGACCTGCTTTTTCTTGCTCACATTGCCTCTCCCAGCATGATCTTAAGTTCCACACTGCAGTTTGTAGGGGTTACCCAAGTGTTCATCAAATTAATTTGAAATCCATATAATTATATATTTTCTAGAAACTGGACTTCTGGTCCTTTGAATATGCAGACTTTTATTAACAGTAACATAACAGTCTCTAGAATATCCAAAACCCTGTTCAGGAATAAGATTCAAGGGATAACCTGACATACATACCTTCTGCACAATATTAATATTGCAACTGCACACTGCTGAGCTTCCTGATGCAGATCTAGGTAACAAAGATGTTTCTTTAAGAGCCAAACTGATAACTTGTTATTGTTAATTATAGATAAGAAGGTGTATGTAGTAGGTTATCTCACTCATGTCTCTTTTCACTATCAAGCCAGACTAAAAGTTGTCGACTTCGACTGTCCCACTGTTCTCATCCAATGACATCAATTCTGCTCAGTTTCACCTCAGTAATGATTTGTCAGTCAGCTGTCACACTCCAGCCTGGTGTCACACAACCTGTGTGTGACACCCAGACAACACAGGTGGGATTATGGAACCGACCCTTCTGCTCCCTGTCTTGGTCAGTACAAAGTATTGCTGGTGTGGGGCTGCACATGCATCTTCTTTAGACTCATTTCTGCTCCATGATAGCTGAAGATCATTTCTGCCAGACTATTTTTCAGTGTGTTTTTGCAAATAATGGAGATCTTCAGTGATCTGGTGTTCAGTAATACCAAGGCAGAGAGGGCAAGAAGCAGCTTCTCTCCAGTATCCTCTTTGCTCTGAGATTTCAGACTTTCTGTGCAGAGCCAGGAACTGGAATCAACGATCCCTGTGAGCCCCTTCCAACATGTTCTATGATTAACTAAACACATATATTTGACATATGAACAGCATTGAAGACATCAACCCATATGCTGAGAGAAAGAGCTTCAACTGCTGAAAGAAAAACTTTGTTCACACTAACAGCGGCTTATGGCACACATTTTGTTACTATAAGATATAACGTGAGATTTCTGTAAAAAAACCAGAAATAAATGACAACTTTTATAATTGCTCTTTTCTGCTGCTAAGGAGGAAAAAAAATCTGCTGGTCTGCCCATAGTACTTATTTCATACAAAATAATTGTCTTTAAAGAATGTTATTAAGGTTGGCAAATCAAGCACTCCAAATTTAGGATTTAACTAGTTTGTGTGTTTCTGTCTTTATTACCTGAACCAAGATTATCCTAAACTCCTACAATCCAAACTCTGTTTTCTGCAGCCCTCACTGAACTGTTCCTCTTGCCCAACTATTTCTGGTTCCTTCTGACTCTCAGCTCTTTATTCTTCTCCACTGTTTCTTGCATCAACTGATACCTGAGGGCTTTTCAAATATCAGACTTTGATCCAAGTCCAGACAACAGGCAAAATTTGCCAGACCTTGCTGTGGTCTCATTACCTGATGTCTGCCAGCCAATCCATATTTTACTCATTCTCCTGCTTTCTTGGAGAGCTACAGAAACACATCACCAATACATCTGCTGATGAAAGTGGTGTGTGATACTTGACAGGCACAGTCACATGAGTTACCCGGCAAGTAGTAAAAGTATCTAACTGACTTCAGTTAAAATTAACTGACTTCACTACAGTTACTCAATGAACCTCAGCAGACTTTTCTGCACACTCCAGCAGACTTTGGTAAAAATTTACAAGTCTTGGTGAAATTACCCGACAGACTCCATAAAATTAATTGGGCGGCACAACTGAAGCTGGCAGTGCTGATACGCCTTTGGCTCCCTTGCAGGTGCCTCCCTTTGTTTCTACTCCAGTATCAGGCAAGGAAACACCACACCCAGGTACAAACTGGTACAGAGGCACTGTGGTTTGGGAATGTGGTACTGCTGATAGAGAAGCCCTGTGAGCTCTCTCACAGAACATCCTCATTGATACTGATTTCTGCTGGACGACGACTATGCTGGGTAATTTTACCACTGGGAGAACATTCTCCAGGCCAGTCACAAACCACTGATGCCTCAGAGAAAGCCAGCTCTAAGCCTCAGACTGAAAAGTGAAAGTTTTGTACAGTTTCAGCACAATAGCAGTAAGACTGCAATAGTTACCTTGTACCACACCACATCTGGCTCTTGACTCGCTGTTTTGTAATCCTCAATATCAGGACAGGAGATCGTCTTTCTCTTAGTGACTTCTGATTTTTCCAGATATCTGATCTTGCTGTTGTAGCAAAGCCCAGATTCATTCTCAGCTACCGTCAAGGACATGGACACCTTCATGCAATACGTTGAGTTTCTGCAGGGATAGAAAGATGGTTTCATTTATCCTGCCTTCTTTTCATCATGTTTGTTTTGGCACAGTAAGTTTCTTTGTTAAGCTCCCATTTTCACAAACACTTGAGTGACACATTCAAATAGTGACAGCCATGCTGTGCATTTCCAGCACAGAGGAATTACTAGGAAACATAAAGGCTAACTTCTGATTGACTCTGAAGACTATGAAGAACTTTGTAGAAATATTGTTGACAAGTGATCTAACCCAGCACAGCAGATCTTTCAAGCTTGCAAGTCTATGAACACAGGAATCTGTTGGCACCTCAAATGTTGGTCAGGATATATTGTCCCATTTCCTCTGTATGCCCCCTACACTTCTCCTCATCCTTGTTCTCTCCCACCTTCAGGAGATTTCACTCCAGTGTGCAGTG
Organism: Corvus kubaryi; assembly: GCF_017639235.1. Taxonomy (NCBI): domain Eukaryota; kingdom Metazoa; phylum Chordata; class Aves; order Passeriformes; family Corvidae; genus Corvus; species Corvus kubaryi. Next base: position 1,003,242 of record NW_024580665.1, read on the forward strand.
CTATATGTTTGAGAAGAAGGGTTATGAGCGGGATGTTAAAGCACATCGTGCAGGAAGGACTTCTCCCTAGAAGGAACCACTGTACAAAATTCTACAGCACATGATACTGTGGGTCGACCTGGACCAGCGCCAGCCTCCCACCAACTTCTCCCTTCACTCCCCTCAATGGGATGGGGAGGAGAAAATAAAATGAAAAAGCTCATGGGTCAAGAAAAAGACAAGGAGACCACTCACCCATTACTGTCACAGGCAAAACAGACTTCACTTGGAAAAGAAATATTTTAATTAATTGCAAATTATAATAGGTTTGATGGTGAGAAAGATGAGAAAGCTAAAACACCTTCCACTCACATCTTCTTTTTCCTCCTCTACCTCTCTCTCCCCAAGTGGTGCAGGGGTGGGGCTGGGGGGTGGTGGTCTGTCCATAACATCTCCCTGCCACCTCTTTCTCCTCACGTTTTGCCCTGCTCCAGCATGGACTGTCCATGGCCACAACTCCTGTCACAAAAACCAGCTCTCCAGGATCCGTCTCTGGCCACAGTGCAGTGACTGCTGGGGCCTGGAGTACCAAAGAACCCAAATAATCCTGACAGCTATTCTTAATATTAGGGCAGAATAAACACAACCAGCTCTGTTCCCATTCCACATGATCATGAAAACAGGATTAAATTAGACTTCTTCAGCCTTGAAGCTTTAACAGGGCTATCAAATACATACCCTAACATACTGTGGGGCATTTGCACTCTGGGCAGGCAGCTGCAGCCCAGGCTGCCAGCTCTGCCCCTCACCCTGTGCCATGTAGAAAAACCCACAGTACAACAGGGCTCTTCCTCCCATTGTGCGTCATTCTGTCATTTTAATTGATTGTGCCACAACCAAAAAAGCCAGGAGCAAACCAGTCATGCTAGGTGGTTGCTCCCATTGAAGGGAGCTATGAAGACCTCTTGTGGGAGATATCTTGGCTTTGCCACTGCCACTCCTCTATCACAGCTCTGCTGCAAACTAATTTAGCTAAGACCAGAGGGTGCCCTGTGCACCTGGAAAGTGATCCATCAGTCACACCCTGACACTAAAGATGCTGGCTGCTCACTCCCACCAACTAGACCCAGGACAGTGCTTTTTACTAAAATAAAGTCCAACATGCTCCATGACAAATCTTCTCTTACATTTCCTTCTGTCAAGTGAGCCTGTAGTTGGGAAGAAAATAAAAAGGTCTACAGGGACACTTCACCAGAGCCCAAAGCTTCATGCTGAATAAGTGCTGGCAAAACACTGCAAATGGGTTCTTGTCAAAGGTGTGGCATGAGCAGGTATTGGCAGACAGAGCCATTTGCAAGGCAAATCAGGAGGCAGTCTTCAGAAACATCCAATTTTCAGCATCATTAGTGTTATGCATTCAGCAAAACCACAGACTTCATCTTTCCTACTCACTTCTCCTCAAAATGCCACCTGTACATGTGTGTAATAAAATTGGTGGATATTTTGTCCATTCCCTCACCTCTGATTGAAAAGGCTCACTTTACACAGCGACATGATGTATTTTGGTTGAGAGTCTATAATACAGTTTCATTCTCACAAACTGCACGAAACATATTATTTAACCTGAAAGAAAATTTCTCTGGACTAAAAACAATCCATCATTTGGGGCGGGCTTATATAATTTAGGGAAAATAAGTCAACTTTCTCCTAAATTAGCTTTTGAAAAGGGTTACCCTTCTTGTAGGAAGAAAACAAAACATATTTGAGAGTTTCAATGCTTCCTAATACAGCACTGAAAATCAAAAATATGGATACAACCACTCAGTATAATCAATAGTAATGAATCAGTAATGATTATTTAGCTTTCCTGCATGACTACAAGTATTATTGAGTGCAAGTAAGATCACATGCACTCAGTAATAATGATCCAGGCTAACAAAAAATAATTACTTTGAATAGTTGTCCATTACTTGGTGTTATTTAATAGTGCTGTATTTTCTCCTAACAATCTTGCATTATTTAGATTGTATTTTGAACAGCGCTGGAGGCTACTTCTATTTAAAACGCTTCCTGGAACCACAACCTAAAAATGTAGTATTCTTTTCATTAGTTACAATTAGAATTGAGTAGAATTGAGGAAACTAAGTGCCTGGTGAGTACTATCACTTTTGTTCACACTCCATGACCGAGACAATAAATCTATTCAGGCTCATGATGAAGAGAGCCCTCACTAAGCCAAAAGCAATAGACTTGAAAGCTTCATGTATGCTTCTTCACCAGCCGCTTGTGTTACTGCTACTGCTGGTAATCCAGAAAAGGGCAATTTCTGCAGGAATGTCAGTGACTGAAGAGTCTTCCCTTAATCTAGTCAGCTCTGAAAAACAGTGATAATTCAATCCCGTGCAAAAGGAATCAGTAGTTTGATCAGCCTCACTGTTTTTCTCAGTTTTGAGGAAGAAGTCTGGGAGCTGAAGTCTGCTGACGTCATGAGCCATTCCTCCCTGTGCTGGGCAAGCTGTTCCCCAGGGCTGGGGGGTTAGATTTAATCTCTCAGTTCTCTGAGCAGCTGATGCATCTGTGCTGATTTTTTCTTGCTGTCTTCCTTGCCTTGTGGGGTCTGGAGGCATAAAGGGGCCCTCTAAAGGTGACAGCTTGAGGGAGAACTCAGGAGAGGGATCACAAAGAGGATTGGTACAGCATTGTTTTTACCACCTGGCAAACAGACAGGAACAGGGTGGTCCTGGCCACACAGGGCACTGATGGGAGCTCACCTACAGAGTTCTCTCAGGAAGCCCATAAAGCTTCTGTGCTGGGAAGGTATCCAGTTCTTTTTTTCCAATTGTTTTCAGGACCCCTGTGTCCACAAGTGCTCTCCTTCATGAGCTGCATTTAAGTTGTTTATGGTAAGGGTATTTTTCATCTTTTTTTTTTTTTTTTTTTTTTTTTTGGTAGAGGTATATAGATAAACTAGCACAAACCCCACATTTTTGCTTTTCTTCTTTCAGAAGCTAAACAGATGGCCTATGAATTATAAAAAGGAGGATCCACTTTTGTTTTCAGTACATGGTCATGGAGCTTGGTGGGGGAGGTCAGTGCTCCCAGCAGTCTCTGGCTGGCAGGAAAGGTTACACGGCCATTTTTAATGAGGAAAGCCAGACACAAGAAGAACGATAAATAACATCAACAAAGCTACAGGTAACCTGGGCTTTGCTGTCAGAAACAGTGGCCAAAAGGAATGAAAAACAAGCAACTTCCAGGTGGATGAGGAAGATACTAGACAGCTTCCAGTGGTGATCTTAATATTGTGAGGCCAGGTAAGAAAAGTTGTAACTAAGTAGAGAATGCTGGAACCCACATGAACATGTCAGGCGACATTTTCCACATACATGTAAAGGAAATAAACCCATGGGTCTCAAAGTGGATCTTTCGATAATTTGTCTTTTCTAAAACATTTCCAAACCATTCATTTTCCACAGGAGTTGATTTCTAATGGATTCCAATTCTGTAAGAAGTAGCAGTGGTCATATGGGGAACAGGAAGAGGGAAGAAAAGAAAGAACCACTCCACAGTGCAAAGAAGAAAAATTGTCTTATATTTTCCTACTGAAACTAAGATCTGTAATTCTCTATTTCAAGGGAATAGTTACACACTGGGCCTACTCTCTCAATTGGAAGAAGGGCTTAGCTTTGCCAGAGTTCACAAAGCAATTTCCTTTGTTCTGGTGGCAAGGCATCTGTAATCCCCAGGCCACCTGGAGCTGGCTCTGAACCACAAACTGAAGCCAGCTTCAAACGCAGTAGAAAACTAGAGGGAGAACCAAGGGAGTTTAACAGGTCTCAAAACAAAAGCAAGCAAAACTGTGTTTGGCTGGACTTCGAAGCAAGGACAAGAGGGAAAAAGGGAGGATATAAAGAAATGGATATGGACATTTGAAATTGGAGTCTCAGTCCCTAAATTATTTTTCATCTTGTTTTGGATTCAAGACAATTAATCAGCCCTAAGGCTGAATTCAAATTTGAGTAAATATTCACAACTTTGAAAAAAAACCCTTTTTTTTTTGCATTCGTGTTTCTGCTAATTGAGGGTGGTTTGCTAAAAGAGTCAAGTAAAACAATTTTGTCTCTAATATGCTCAGAATCTCCCCCAGCCACCCCCATTTATTGATTTTCTCATAAAGAGGAAGGAGGCAGAAATGTGGTTGAATATTTTATATCTACTAGATTGAAAAACCCCACCTAATTTTGAATTGCATATTTATACAAGAGGATTCACACTAGGTTTTTTTCCCCTTACAGATTCATTTTTCATTGTACTGGGTTTTTTATTACATTCTAAGACTTCGGCGGTAGATCCAAATGCTGGGAAGTGTATTTATCAAAGCAGTACTCAGGGAACAGCACACCTCAGGCTTAGATCTCTCTCTCCATGTCCCTGAACACTCTGGCTGTTTTAATGACATTTTTATTGGCTCACTGACTGCAGGATTAGATAGATCAACCTGTACATTCATCTTTGCTCATTCTGAGTTAGAGCAACAACAGCAATGTCTTGGTTTTAAAGAGAGATGTCTGCCAAGGAAGGCAGGAACCTCCCTTGGAATGGAAAAATATGACCCCATTTCCTCCAAATTATTATAACTCTGAAATTACGGGGCTTTCAGGCAAAGATATGAGAAGAGGAATAACAGTTCTTTGCATATATATATATATACACACACACACATATATATATATGTATAACAAGGCAAACAAACAACAGCACCGGCAGCAACAACAAACAGAGCCAGAACCCAGCGCCAGCTTCCTTTACAAACCCCCAGGGGCAGGCGGGCCCGGGACCTCTCCGGATGGTGAAATGGGCTGCAGCAGGAACCTCGGACGGCTGGGACGGCAGAGGGGGGCACACCCCAGGGTGGCAAACAAAATGTAGCAGAAACTTCACAGCCGTAACAGCAGCCGCGGGGTGTTCTGGTGGGCAAGGGATGCTGAGTTAAAGTGTAGCAAAAAAGCCCAAGGCAGCGGCAGAAAACACCAGGGCTGGACAGTGGCAGACGGGTTTCTGCAAGCAGCTGCTGCACACAGGTGGGAAGATGCAACCTCCAGGAAAGGGGAGGGGTTCGGGGTTCCAGGTTTTTCCCCTGAGTCACTAGAGTAGATGGTGAGGGTCCTTCCAGTGCAATCAGGTGTTAATAAGGTCCCAGTTCAATGGCCACTCTTATGAGCAAAGGGTCACCCACAGTAAGGAAGAAGCAGTACAGGGGCTGGACTTCGCAGTGGCAGACAATTCTCTGTGCGGTAGCAGCAACTTGACCATTCCCCTCTGATCCAAGAGCGAGAGAGCAAGAGGGGCTGAGCCCAGCCCCTCATCCCCCGGCCAAAATCTCGTGGTATCTCTGCCCTTCCCAAGAGAAAAGCCCCCAGCTAAGACAGTAACCAGCTGCACCCTTCCCCCCACCTTGGCCACTTCTTTTGTCTCTCTTGCATACCAGTCGTTGTGGTAGCCTGTTAACCCACTGCTTTCGTGATGCCGTGTTCCCCTTCCTGCTCCCCCCTGCCCTTAGCCTTGGCCACTCCCTCAGGCTCTCCCTATTGGTTCCTGTACCCCATCCCGGCCCAGGGACCGCCCCTGGGCCCCTGACAAAACCCCCCACGCGCCCAGACCATGAGGTCTCTCTGCCAGTTCAGGGCTGCCAGTTCAAGATGTGATTAAAGTCATCTCTTACCCTCGTGGGAGACCCTTCTCACCTCCTCTGTCATCCCTGGTTGTAACGCTGATAGCTGACCAGAGCAAGATGGCGGGGCCATCGGAAATGGACTGCGGGATGCAACGGGTCGCATTGCCCTAGGTAACCCTCGCTGAGCTCTCAGGGAGCTACAGCCTGCTAAGCAAAATCTAGCTGTTACAACAGGTCGTTATCATCTCTTAGGCAAAAAATGGGACAAAATTCCCTGACAGAAAGAAGGAAAAAAAGAGAAAAATCCTAACCTCCAACAAACAGTAACTACACCACCAAACATCTTTGTCCATCTGAAGCATTAATGCACAACCAGATCCACTACTGGCTGCTCTATAAATGTGCTGTTTTATCAGCTTTTAGACGTAATTGAGCATTTGATTGTTTTCCTCTCACTTCATGAGAGTTTTATAAATTTATTCCTGTGCAAATTTTACAGTTCACACAATGGTTACCAAGGTCATGGTTTGATGATCTACTTAAAGAAAAATGAGTTGTTTATCATCTTTGGTTTTTTCATATCACACAAATGTAACATCTTAAAAACAAACAGGTTATTACTAATACTGTCCCTGCCCAGCTCTGTGGGGTCCCGCGTGCCCCCCCAGACATACGGGTGGGCTCTGTATTATAGTCAGTAGCAAAGAGTCAAGAAGGGCATTTGTGTGCGCTCCAGCAGGAGCATTTATTGCTTCTACACTGTCAAAGGTTGCAGAGGCAATTACAAACATGATCCTAAATCTCACAGTTTTATCCGGGAGTGGGGAAAAGCCAGGACTAGGGAATGGGGACCAATGGGGAAGCTCTGGGGGAGTGACGAGGGGTAGAGGCCAACAGCCAACCGGGGAATCAAAACTGGGACAGATTAACATAACAGAACAAGCATCCTGGGAGAAGCCCTTCCAGCCACCCTAACATGAAGTGGTTCTTGTGGTACTAGGGACTTGTCTTACTGAAAACTCTCTCTCCCTTGTAATGTATGTTCACCGGCCACCATATTTACTTACTCTTCCAAGATCTCACTCAAGTGTTAACTTATTTCTCAGTGACTCCCACTAACTCCTACATGTTTGGAGTCATTGTCTGGAAAAGATCAATTTCCTGCCTATGGTGCAAATGACAGCCAGAGGTTATAAATCAGAGACCCTTGAAATTTTTTTGATTTTTAGTTCTTATTAATTTGTCAAGTAAGAGAGCAATACCCAAAGAGGAACAGGCTGACAGTGCTGTAGTTGCCCCCTGAACCAAAGGCCAAGAGGTGCAGTGATTCTGTGGGTTGTGTGTGGTACCTGGCCTTGGTTCTGCTCCAAACACTCCTGTCCTGTATTTTGCTTTCTTGTTGCTGTTACAACTGTTATTCTAATACCAACTCCTATGCCTGAAAAGGAGAAATCGTAATTGCATGTTACCTTTCCTTTAGCATCTGACAGATTTTCAAGATCCCCCTAGGAAAAGAAAATAACACCATGGAAGTATGATCTCAGAAATTAAGTGCTAAACCAGCACAATGTTACAAATCCAGTGTTCTTACATTACCTCCTCCAACAGAGGAAGAGGTGGTGAATCCAGACAGAGGTACTGTTTAAGGCCCCATTCAAGCCTTCCCTTCAAGCAGAAAAAGTATCTGTGTGGAACTAACCCATCACTCATCAAGAATTTTTATTCTTTATGCACTTTTTTCCTCCTGAGATCCAATCTCTACATAAGACTCACTAGAAACAAGACAATTTGAGCTTGACTAAAACATACTGGATGTCTCAGAGGGCCATGTTTTACAATGAAGAAAGGCTATACCCTTTCTATTCAAAAGAAAAATCTTCTGAGCAAAGTCACTGAAAGGTAGCTTTAAAAGGCTGATATTAATTACAGCTTGAAAAATAGACAAGCAGGAATGTCTCCTCAAATCACCTGCCTACAATCTAGTTCTCACCAGAGGCACTTAAAAGCAAGACCTGTACTCCTCACTGTGAGTTTAGCCATGTTTAGAGAATTTTTGTACTTCTTGATCCTGGGATGAAGAAGAAAAGATGTTTGGATATGGCAGTTGGGTAGAACATCTCACAGTTGGGTCTCTCTCACCAAAGCTTAGCTCCAAGTTTAAATTTAATTTGGACATCATCTTAAAAGGGAAATGTGACATAAAGATGTCAGGATGTGCATCTTATGAAAGAAGAATAATAAGTGACAGCCAGCTGATTCACACATGGTTAGGGTCAGGAGGAGCTATTTCCTTTCTGGTTGCCTTCATACACACATGCACAGGTGCCAATGACCTCTGCATTGTGATAGATGCAACTGAAAAGCAAATCACCAGTCAGTCGTTACAACAGGGACTACCCAGACACAAGAGAAAATCTCCCAACGTTTAAGTTGAATCACATAGGCCTACAGTGTTCCTTGGGTTTGGGTTTTTTTTTTAAACTTTTCACTGATGTTAGTCATTAAATGTTAGAAGTGAATATATGAAAACACAATACAGAACACAGAAGAAATGCAGAAGCCAAAAGAACACTAAGTTACTGCAGCATATCACACCTAAGGTCATGAACTATGTGGTCTCTGTCAGCTTCAGACACCCTGTTCCAGCAGAAGAAAACCTGTAATTGGCTGGGTTTCCTCTGAGGGAAAATTCCTTCCTTGTCCTTAAAAATGAGAAGGCAGCAAGTTGCTTTAAAGTTAGCTACTACAAGTGACTAAGCCCTTTTCATTTATTTCCTAATACTCTTCTATTAGAACTTGGATATTAATGTTAAATCACATAGTCTTACTGAAAAGCCCCATTACAAACAACATGCTCTCAGGTCAGTATTAAGAAATCCCCTTCCAATAATTTTGCATTTGTGAGAGCACTGTTTCTGTTTCTGAGAGCACTGAACACTTTCTCCTTTATTTCTTCCAAAACACACACCATGTGGACTAGTGTATCTACTCCCCTATGCTTTTTTTTGTTAGACACCTAGCACAGAAAACAAAAATTGCATTCAAGACACCCATCAGACTTGTCTGCGTTGCTAAACCTCAGTGATTTTGTTGCCTGTGGGAATAAAACCTGTGGAGCACATCCTTAGTTTGGCACATAAGTCCTATTTTGCAGATGCAATGTTGAAAGGCAGGTCCTGCTCTGCTTGTACACAGGCAATTGAGCAGGAAAACCAGTGGATCAGTTATTGTCTCACAGGGTATACAAGGAATGAAAGAATCATGAAGTGAATGTCCTTGCAATGTGAACTGTTTGAGTCCTGCAGCCAAGTCCTCCTGGCTGTGCCTTCCCTTCAGTGGTGGCCAGAAAAGAAGAAATTGTCCTCCTTCACTTACCAAATATCAGTTTAACCTCCTACGGGTCTGTCATCTTGTACTTTGGGCATGATGGATTTCCTCAGGAAACCTTCCCTTTGTCTGTCCACTCACAGGACACAGACAACATTTTCTACTGACATGTTGTAGTTACAGATGGCTCGATGGGGATTCCAACAGGAATGATACCTGGGTAAGCATATTCTCACTGTTATTTGGAGAACAGAAGGGAAATGAAAACTCCCTGACATGTTGGAGAGGAGATGGCTGAGGAGGGCTGAAACATTTCAGCAGGCAAAGGCAAAGTCTGACTGTATGAGGACGTAGTCCCTCCACTCTGCTTCCTTTCTCTCCTCTAGGCAAGGTTTGAAGCCCACCAGGGAAGGCACTTCAGGAGCAACCAGTCACAGTGAGCTGAAACATTACTGAGGCACTGCAGCACACGGAGCTTTGTTATGACAACCTGTAGAGGCTACAAAGTAAGGTCAGTGATTTTAAAAGTAGCTAAATCTGGGATTTCACTCTTAGGAAAACTGAAGGATACACAATATTCTCATTCTTGTCCATGCTACTGCAACAGGGAAGGCACTGGATGCTCTCCAACCACAAACATGGATATTTCTGCTTGAAGCCTTGACTGTTTGTGCAGCTTCTCATCAACTGTAAACATTATTTTTCAGAGTAATAGAGGATGAATAATTTCTCTTTTAAAGCTTTAGAGGAGGAGGGTGAGTGAGAAGAAATATACATATCACCAGGGAAGAGAAACAAATCTTTGTTTTTCTGCAAAGAATAGACTGAACTGATTTCTCTCAATAAAGACAATCTTATCAAAATGATTTGCAGGAGCACCATCAGTTTCTACACAATTTTAGATACAAATGTAGAAGCATTCTGATTCCACTTTCCCCTGCATTTTGATAATGCCAAAACATTGTATCTCAGTGATAAAACCTCAAGAAAAATTATTTTATCATGAATCATACTGACTTTATAATGTATCTGCTCTAGCACTGAATTCAAGTATTGAATACTATATCTCACAGGGATTTTGTTTATACAGAATCAGTCAATTTTATTGTGGGAAATGTCACACACTTTTAATGTGTGGCATTTAATGTTAGTATCATACAGAGCCTGGAAAGCCTGTGCCATGCTGAATCCACTTGCTCCAAATGTGAGATGTTGCTGCTTCTACAGTCATGCCTGGGACTGTACAGGAAAGCTGATCACATACCAGTGTGCAAGTCTGAGAGGTAACTGAGATAGGTAATCCATCAGCTAGTTAGATGTGCTCATCTTGGATATCCAATAATTAAAGACACTAGTCCACAAGAAAGTATCATCTTTAGATCTTTCCAGAGTAAGTCTATTGTGGATACAATATTGCTGCTAGCAAGAATTTTCTTGCTTCTTTCTAAGCCCATGGGATATTTTTCTCTCTCACGAAGAGATTAGCAGAAGTTCTATAAGCTATGAACACCTGTGACCTTGCAAAGCTTTGTTTATGGTACAGTAGAAAAATATTTTGACAATGGATGTTTTAGGATTTTAGCCAATCACCCCAAGGTGTGGCAGATCCTTTGTCCAATTAGACTATGAAGAAAAAGTCTATAAAAGAGCTGTAAAATAATTAAATAAATCAATCTTGCTGCACAATTCCTGCATGTTGGATCTTCTCTCCTACGGCTGCGGGATACAGTAATAGTCTATGGGGAAATAAAGCACTTGCCAGTAATGGATATGTAAGATGGTATTCTATGGCTAAACTGGAATTACAACACTGCATCCACTGGGGTTTGAGATACAAAATCACCTTTGTCACGAGCAGTTGAATGCTGAGCAAAGCCAAAGCACGTGAAACATTCTGTATTGCTATCAACAAAATGAAAAACTGCTTTAAAACACATATTTTAAGAGATGGCTGCAGAGAAAGTGACCGTACCCCCACGTATTTGCACATTATGATTTACTCCAACATTTCTGTTTGGATCTGAAAACACCTCTTTTTTCATGCTGCTCAGAAGCCAGACTTTCAGCATTCAGAGAAGGGATGAAGTTTTTTCTGAGCTGATGGTGCATTCTGCAGTCCAGGTAGGCACTTGAAACAAGCCCCTGAGCCCTGCCTAACACCCTCTGAAGTGAGAGCACAGAGGTTGTGCCGCAGACTTTACTGTCAGCCTCTCCAGGCTGTCTAAATCTGATTTTGATTTGCTGGTCATGTGCTCCACAGACATTTTAAGCCAGAAGGCTTAAAATCTACTATTGCTGTATTTTATTACTGCTCAGAAAGTGGTATCTCAATAGTTAACCAATGGCTCAGCAAAGGCTCAATTCCTCTGTGCATGTCCATAGCAACATTGCTCTCCATTAAGAATTGTGTTCACAGGGATACAGCAACGGATGAAGAATACACAGATTTCCTAACTTGATTTGTTAGCAGTTGTCTGGCATCAAATGCTGGTATTAGAGACCTGCAAGCTTATTCCCCCACAGCATTCAAGGCCCTCACTTCCTTGTTATTCTGCATCCTGTACAAAAATCAAGACTTAGCTTCATTAGCCAGTTTGGTGACCACAAATTTTCTCCTGCTTCCCTGCACCCTCTTGAGGCTCAGATTTTCTACCCTCCTGAATCATATTATGGGAATCAAGTTATTTTATTTCACTAACAATTAATTAACAGCAAATAGGTACTTATGTTTTTACTCCTACTGGTTTCATTCTTTAAATGCTCACTACAGGTTTTTTTGGAGCTGAGCCTAGTTAGAAGAAGATTTCCATGAGCAATCCCTACGCGAGTGCAAATTTATGCTAAGTTCTGCTGAGATTTCTTCCCCAGCTCATCTTCTCTTCTTTCACCAGGTGAAGATGATCTAAGTTGGCCCAGTTCTCATTCTGCCTTTAAAAAACAGGCTTTTAACACAGAAAAGCAGATGTATCTGTTCAGACAGCAAAAGCAGATCATGATCAGGCAAAAGACTGCCCTACATACTCAGAACTTTAGGGCCACCTTATGCATTTACGTTGAGTGTAATTCCCATGTTTGGTTTTGATGTGCTCATCTCTGAATCCTTCAGTGAAGAAGCTGCAATCCAGAGTGCTGATGTGAAAATCCCAGACCACCAAACCTCCATAAAAAAAATGCCAACAGCTTTATCTGAAAGTAGCATTGCTGGGTGCTGAAAGATTAATGGCATATCCAGGGTATGTACCTCCAGAACACAGCATTTCCACACTGGGCAGTAAAGTCATGATACAAACCTTGCAGCATTTACCTGGGAACTGCAATGAAATACACAGCTATCCATTACTTAGAATCCCTTTTGGATTAAGCAGCAATATCCCTGATTTGACACAGAAAAGGCATCCAAGAACAAAGAAGACCCATGGAATTCACATGGCTTACCTAACACAGCTCAACTCTGCACTCTTTTAAAAATCCTTGCAGAATCAAGACCTTTTAATATGCTTAGCACTAGAGAAAAATATCACGCTTCAGTTTGCATCTGAGTGTGAGCTCAATGCCAAAATGTATTTTGAGAAGGGAGAAATAGGTTTTAATGCAACAATAATCCTCCTATTACACACACCCCCACACCTGTCTATGGAATAATGTTTAATTGGTTAATAAAGGAGAGGTAACATTTAAATTATAATATCAAATCTCTTCAGTCTGGAGAAGCAACCTCATTTATAAGGGTTGATCTAATACTCCTTAATTTTATTTAGTATTACAGGTTCTTTTACAAAACAGACATTATGATTATTGAAACGGCAATTCTGTATAAGAAATAATTCACTGACACATTTAATTTTTACCCATTCCAAATCACTGTCATAGTAGCCTATCCTTCACCTGCTCATATCCACCCTTCTCAAGTGGCTTCTGAAAGATTCCTTCACACTGCCTCACTGATAGTCATGCCTTGATCCTACAAGCACGCGTGAGCAACTAGAAAATGCAGCTTCTTGAAAAACAGGTTGGTTTTTTGTTTTTTTTTTTTTTAGAATTGAGAAGAAACACTTCAACAAGTAAGAAATTCAGTGAAAAGTACAGTTGACATTTTCCCCATACAGTTTTCTTATCTGTCATCTTGTGTTGACTGGGAAAAAAGTAACAAATTGGGGGAGAGTAAATTAACAAAGCTCTCACTATTGACTTCCCAGATCAAGAGTGTGTCCTTCCTTTCAACCCATGAACTTCTGGGACCAGGACCTCTCATCCCACTTGGCCTTAGCACCACATCTAAGCATCTCACCCCCTTGCGCCTATTTGCAAAGACAAGCATAAATAACAGACAGAACAGTTCTAAGGCAAGAGACTTGAAGTGGTGGAACTCAGCACAGCCTGGCCAGTGGGACATGCAAATGTGGGATTTCATGCTTTGGACAGCACAGCGAGTTGCACCAGGGCTTCACACACCCCTGATGAGTGGCTAGGAAGACATCAATTTAGAATTGAATTGCTTCTGATTTTCTTTTAAAGAATCTAAATGAAAACTTCTTTGTTGAGAAAAAGTTTTAAATTTATCTTGAATCAAAAGCATTTTCCTCCCCAATTTTTTTCTTTCAGCTACCAAACCAAACGACTCAGCTATGCATGCAACCCTAAACCCTGTGTTGCACACTGATGGAGACAGTCACATTTTCATTTCCATTGCATCAAGTTCTATCTGCCAGTCTCTGCTAATTCAGTCTACAAAAGATAGCATTTGTAACAGAGATTGTTAATGCTTCTAGAAAATAAAATCATATTCTAAAATGACTGCTCTCATTTGTGACCTCTTAATTCTCATAAAGCAGGTGATCCTGGTTAATGACTAAAATGCAAACACCTGCTTATCCCTCTCAAAAAAAAAAAATAGATTAATAAAGCTGAAATTACACAGTTAATGGTGTGGATAGTCTCCCACAGAAGTGTGATCACATTTCAGAACATTATGTTTTACATAGCTCAATTTTAATGAAATGAAAATCAGTTACTATTGCTACATCCTCAGCTATTTTAAGACTTCTATGGTTTCATAAACAATAACAGCAAGCATTCATTACCATGCTTTTGGAAGAAAAAATTAATTCAGCAAAGGAAGAAATATAGTCTTTTATCTGTAACCACTACACATATTATTCTGCACTCTGACATAAATCTGAAAAAGGCAAAAATATCTGTAACTATACAAGAAAGTTCTAGTCAAAGCAAGAAAACTGCATAACTGACAAGGAAGATCTTGTTGCTGTGTAATGCCTTCCAAGAAGCATGTCATATAGTTTTTAGCTGAAAATGAGAAGAAGCCATGAATTATTCAAGAACTTGCCCATTTGTTACCAAAACTACTTTGTCATGTAAATGAGCAGAGTTTTGAAATTTCCCAGAAACAAAGTATGTTCCAGAATTTGATCTAAGATCAATTCTTTATTTTTCACAAGGGATTTGCATTAAAATGTTTCAGAGTATTAAACTAGTAACTTGATTATCACAACAGTGACTTCTTATGAATAAAGCACGGCTCCCTTGAAACATATAAATCACCATCTTCCCATAACATTTTGGAATCAGGAAGTTCACATCACACCCAACCTCTGACAGAGCAGCTGATAAAAGAAAAACTCAAAAGGCCTCAGCACAATCCAACTGCTGAGTTTGGCAGATATATCCAATATTTAAACAGGACATTGGCCCAGTACAAACCACCACACTCCAGGGCACAATCCTTGATTTCAGTAGCATTCTTCAGGATCAAAATAGTCTGAGGCAGCTGAGGCAGCACGACTCAGCAGAGATGGACAGAGAGCAAATTCTGGGTTCTGAACAGTGCTGTTATTTGCTGCAATACTTGTTATTTAATTCATCAAACGTCTAATTTTAGTACGGAATAGCCGACAAGGATGAAACAAACTTACTATCTGAAACTAGATAGTCTAAAACCAAATCGTCCAAAGTATCTGTAAACTCCTTTTAATTCAAAACTGATCATTTAAGGAATATTTATTCATTCATTCTTCAAAAGTCCTCCTTTTTTTATCTTCTCATTTTAGGCATAGAGATGACATCAACATCTACATGATGGAAATCACGAGCTCCAGCACATGTTTAATTTAAGGCTCATCCAACAGCTCCAAGATACTTCTGAGAAATGCATTTTGGTGCCTTACCAAACAAGGTCTGCTTAAATTTATGCTAAATCATAATTGTATATTAAAATAAACATTTCTTCAAAACCAGACAGAACTGTAACTCCCCATGGCCTGATCCCATCAGAATAATTCAAACTATAACTTTTTAATAACTCTGAGAATTTGAAACAGAACAGTACTTAAACAAAATACTTCATGATTTAAGAAGTATCAAGTTCTGAAGGTTTACAGCAAATCGAGTATTTGCAAATGTTTTATTTAAAAAAGAAGCAATTAAGTGAAAGCACATTAATTATAGCTACTGGATGAGGTAACTATAATTACTAGGGAAACTAATTTTGAGACAAAACATTATGTGAAATATATAATTATGAGAATAAAAAATTGAATATGTATTAACTGGATGAATATCTCAATTCTAATAGCTAAAATGATTTTTTTTAACCAATATCTAATACTCCATACATTATTAACCAATAACCCCCACATTCTTATTTAGACTTTAACACAATACTCACCTTAGAACACATGTGTAGAAACCACTGTCTTGCAACTCAACCGAGTGAAACCATATGGAATCTTCATCCTTGCTCATCCTAACTTCGGAAAATATAATGGGTTCTTCTAAATCTCCTTTGTTTTTGTACCACATAAGCCTAAGACCTGTGCTTTGGGCCATGCTATAATTAGTTCTGATATAGCTGTAGAAAAGGGCACATTTCACTCGGACTGGTTCACCTGCCAAAGCCATGTATGTCTTGAGATCCACTGACCAGTCAATGCAACCATCAACTGAAAGCAAAACAATAATAAAGAAATATTAGACACAGAAACATTTTTCAATATAGTAGAAGGCAGCTTGGGAAATGCAATACAATACATTAAAAGAAATGGCTTTTGTCATGTGCTGAATTGTTTTAGGGTATATGAAAAACCTAAAGCGGTTACTGGCAAGTAAGTGGTTTCATACACCTCTTTTAATTACATGAAACTGTGAATGTGCAGGCAAGCACACTGAGCTTGCTCAATTCCACTTCTTTAGAATATCATTACTTTCATCCCCAAAACACGAATTCTTTATTAAATAAACCAAATGTTTTGCATCTTAACTACTTTCCTCTGTAAACCAGTTTTGAATTCTCCAGTTCCTTGTTGGAGGAAAATGTACATTGGCATCTGATACCAATCTTATCCCTTAAAGCTTTTCCATCCACCTCTGTTAATTATGTTATGCAAAAAAATCCCCAAATGACAGATGTCACATTTATAATTTTCTTTTCAAGGCAGTTCCACATAGTTGGGTTTTTTCTCTACAGGCTACTCAAACTGTAGAGATCTGTATTATATACAACAGGATACAATTGCAACATGCTGCCAATGCAATCAAACTTAATACAGGAGTCATACAAATAAGAAAGGACATATTTTGATGTTCTGTTCAGCAAAACCTTTTGAAACAGTTTTCCTGATACTTCACTTTAAAATTAACATACATCAGACAGTTTAATAAAAGATTACTTCTCCCTACAATTTTTTCTCCCATTGCTATTATCTTAGTTACAATACAGTCCTAGCACATGCACACATATCAACATATCACTTATCAGAGACCTTTTAATTCAATCTTTTTCATTGCTGGAAAAATTATAAGCTTGAAAATCAGCCAAGAATAAAACCAAAGAAAAAGATTTCAAAGGCACATCATCAAAAGGCAAACACAGTACCTAAAGTTAATAGAATTGATTAAATATGGAGCTTTTAGAATTTATTGATCATATTAAGCGACAAGTAAATGAAACATCTTTACCCTTAATGCAGCACCTCAAATTCAACCAGGTAACTCTCAAGTTGCCTCTTCTGCATTTACAGTATCAATTCTCAAACTATAAATGTTGGATATCCTCAGACACTCTTCATTTAATACACATCATCAATTGCATTCTGTCATCAAGTGATTTTTTAATTTACTTCCTAAACAAAGGTAGTGAGCACAAATTTCTGTACATGGAATATCAGGTCTGGTCCTACTTTTAGTGACTTTTACAACCTTTAAATTATGTCTACCAAGTTTTCAGGTTACTCTTTAATCATTCAAAAGTAACCGTAATAAATGGAAGATTTTAATTTTCCCATCACAGTAAATCAGCTTTAATTGTACTGTGATCATGTGAGCCATGCACCTGAACCACATGTTAAACTTGTTGACACTGTGCACTTTCATACTTTTTTTGGACATAAACTTCCATGTAGCATCTTGCTGCAAAACAAACTTGTGAAAAGAAAAGCTCAGGAGGGAAGGGAAGCCCGTTACTCAAAACATTACTCATGACGGTTTTGACAGGTGAAGGGAGATCATGCAACACCTTTACCCCCAGGGTGTTTCCTGTTCCTGCCCTCCACCCCACAGGCTGGTGCAAAAGCAGCAGCTGGTTGTGCCAGCTGACTTCTTCTTTCTTCATCAAAAAAGCCCCCCAAACCCTTCACCTGAAGTTATGTACACACTGTTCCAGTTAACTTCAGTTTTCATTTTCATTCTCATTTTGCTGAAAACATCCTGCTGATGTAAATTAAAATTCATTGCTTTTAACGGCTGCTGTTAATGACATCAACTGAAAGGCCAGCAGCAATTTACTGATGTTCCTTTTCCTTGCTGCTTCCTCTGTGTCCTTCCTCTAACACTTAGTGCCACACACAATAGGACAAGCTTGGATAATCATTATTTGAAAATCCTGTACTGAAGCATTTGTTCTCAGTGAATCTCCTCCAGGTTTATAACATCCTTCACTGTGACCAAAGCTCCACATTGTAACTTGAACATGCCCTTGCCGGGATCCCAAGAAACACCTAATTGACCTCTTTCTCTGTGTTGCTGCTGCACAGATATGGGCAACCAGCAGCAGAGCTGGAGAAAGAACCTGGTTCTTCCAGTCCTACACCACCACCCAATCCACTTTTACATTAAATGCCTGGTTCTGACACCATGAATTATTTTATATAGATGACAGGGCTTTTACACTTAGCAGGTATTATTGTACTCCATACAGCGCTTCCTCAGAAAAGCTCTGTGCTTTTTTTAAGTCCTGCTCTTTAGGCTGGTGTGATTTACAATTAAAGAACAGTGAGGAGCTCACAGCTGCCTTCTCTCAGCAAGGGATGTGCAAGGCAATGCTGAGGTCTCCAGATGCCTCATCCCTTATTCTCCAGGACACATAGGTATTTTCAAAGGCACCCTCTCTCCTGTGCTTTAGCAAAGTCACAGAAGCCTAAGTTGAACTGAACACGAGTGTCCAGAACTGGAATTTAGATACAGACTAGTTCAGCCAATCTAATTAATTCAGCCAATCTAATTAATTCTGTCACTCTTGTGTCAATCGAATCCTGTCACATCGTCTAAAGCTTTCAAACCTGTGCTGGTTTGGCAAAGTTAAACCACACCAATGAATAACTAACAATGAGACATACATGGAAAGCTCGTGGATCAAGGAGAGCAGTGCCAGGTTTTCATTTATTCCACAGAGCAGAGTCACAATTAGTAGGAGTTCTGTAGTTAGGTACTGACCCAATATGGAAATCCAAATCTGGAAGCTGAAAATACCATGCCTCCAATGAAATTTTTCCCATATCAAACAACTTGTCAAAGCACAGCTCAAACACTAAGCAACCCTCAGTGTCATTCAATCTGCCTCATCTTCTACTTTCATTTGAAAATTTCTTTTCCCTTCTCATATGCACTTCTATTCTAATTCCAGAAATTGAGCTGTTGAAGTATAGGAAGCACAGTGGAATAGATGAAAGGCATTTGAAAGGTAATTACAACCAGGTCACCAGAATGGCTAAAAACCCTCTCCAGCTGCTCCAGAGGACAATACGGCGGTGGGTCCAGTGCTCTGTTGGCCATTGCCAGCACTCCAGTGGAGGCACCGGACATGGTGACCTGAGCCCAGCATAGCACCTGCATCCCAAAGAAGAAAAGAAAGAAAAGGAAATTTACACTAGAGACTTTTTCCGCCTACTAACAGTATCAGAATGCAAGAATTTGAGCAGCCCACAGGAGGCTGACCCCAATAGGGAATGGGCCAGAGGGGGAAGGTGCAGGCAGGCTGCTGCCCATGGCCCTGCCTACCCCAGCTACTCCCCTGTGACAAGTCTCCCTGCAGCAGGCCAGGAGGGTATAATTAAAGAGAGAAGAGCACACAGGGAACGAAGCAACCAGTCATTATAGGGCTGGTGAAATCTGTGGAGAGGAGAAGTCTCACAGAGCGCCTTGACTAAATCTTAATTATTGAAGAAAGACAGGAGATGACTTTTT
The DNA here is from genome assembly GCF_017639235.1 of Corvus kubaryi. Taxonomy (NCBI): domain Eukaryota; kingdom Metazoa; phylum Chordata; class Aves; order Passeriformes; family Corvidae; genus Corvus; species Corvus kubaryi. The sequence goes on from NW_024580665.1 coordinate 1,022,695, forward strand.
CCCCTTGCTCTTTTTTTCTTGTTCAATACACAGCCAAGAATGTTTCCTCTTCTGAAGCTGTAGAGGCTAAAATCTAGGTCAGGCTCCCTGTACTCATATGGAAGCTGGAATTTTTCCTCTTGCTGTGCTGTCAGTCACTGGAGCATGAGCATTGTTAGATTCGTTTGGAGTATTCTCCAAGCTGTCATTACAAATGACTGGAGCTGCTTAGGTGGAGTTCAGCACTCCATTATCCAGAACAAAGTTTGCTGTCATTTTTGTTGGGCTGGCTCTCAATATGTAATATAATTAGGTTGGTGAGAAAAAGAATAGCATTAGAAAGGCATTTATTATATAATAAATGTATATATACCATTTCTCTGCTACCCTATAATCACCTGGTAAGTGCCTGACTGAAAGCTCATTCAAATTAAATCCTGTCTATTGTGGATGTACTTTACACACTTCTAATACAGATTTTCTTTTTCATATGTAATTTGGAACATTAAGAGAATATGGAAAACACTGTCCCATTTTAATCCCAGGTTCCCAAGGAAAAGTGGTTTGCCCATCTATCTGTCAATCTTCCCCATCCTCTTAGCGTAACTTCTACCCCAGCTGACTAAATTCAATCCTATTGCATGGAACGTGAAAGTGCTCAGGAGAGCTCTCTCCCTCATAAGTGCAAGAGAGCGTCCTATTGCGTCCCCCATGGGCTGGGAAAGACAGCAGCAGTGAACCACAGTACAGCCCCACTGGGCCCATCCCAGTTACCTATCCAGGCTACTGCAACCTGAGCACAGAGTGAATTGAAAATAAAGGTTACAAAACTAATAAGGAAATTATGGATTAAGTTGGCTGACAACAAGTTACTGTACTTTAATGTTAGCAATCACCCAAAGCATGTACTGCATCTTCTTCCTCAACATTTCCTGGCATTTTTCCATCACTCTTATTTTAAATAAATCTAGTTGTCTAGAGAGTCTAGATGCATTTTAACACGAACCATAATAATTTATGAGCAATTATAGAGGAGCATGTACATCATCTATGAGTAATTTGTCTTTCTGATTGCTGTCACATGAATAATTTTTTGTATTGCGCATCTGCCTGTTATAATTTTTATAGGGATCTGTCACCTACAGCAATTTATATCATGGCATTGTTAAACATGTTTGCCTACCTTGTTACCTGAAAATCTCAATTTAAATTGAAATAATCTACAAATAAATAATTTTTAAAAAAATACACTAGCTAATGCATTACATTTATTGCTCTGCAAAGTAGGCAATGCTTGTGACTGTAGGTACAGCCAGAAATAAAACCACCATTCCTCTAATACAAGAGTTATATTGTTATATATATATCTTAGCTGTAGAACAGCAGAGTCCAGAAACTGATATCCATCATGCTCAGGGTTTGCAGACACATAGCAATGATAGATGCACTCCATTAAGAATTGCCAAAGAGAGATGCAAATTTTTTAGAGTCTTAAAGGGGAGAAATCAGTTACAGCCCATGAATTTTTGGCAACTTGGTATTTTCAGACCTTGATTCTGCAGAAAAGGGAACACACCCCGCATTTGAGCACGCACAGTAAAACCTTTAGCAGCTTTGGCTGGACATGATCTCAAGGGTCAGGGTCGCCATATGTAATTGGTTTCACATCTCTGGATTTTTGGCTGCACTGTGCTAATGCTGCTGCAGTGCTTGCAGACCTCTGCCGGCTTCTCATCACAGCCTGGCACTGCCATTTGAGACCTGAATATCAGCAGAACCCAGTGTGTGTCCCATCTCCTCCCAGAGCCTTTCCCTGCTCCTCACACCATGAACCACTGGGCACCTGAGCTGCCTTAAAAACTGACAGCAACCACCACACCCTTCTGAGTATTCTTTAAATACTCCAATGCTCAGAGACACATTTGCTGGTCAGAGAACACATTGCAAATAACACACTCTCTTGACCACTTTGTGCAGTGTTCAATAGCATGGATGTTACCTTCAAAGCAGGGTGAGATCTCTGCGTGTGGAGTTCCCTCGCCTTAGCTGACTGACCAAACTGGATGGTGAAAGGACACTCTCATAACTGTTAATAAAAACTCACTCTACTGAGAGACATCTGAGCTGATATCTGACATGAAGAGCAAGTTACCTGGCTTTACAGGGGAGAAGAAGAAGCCCATGCTGGCAATGTTCTAAGAGGAAGTGGAGGGTAACATTGCCCAGAAGCAGAGGAGCAATTGCTAAGAGCAGGCAGGAAGGGGAGGAGGGTGAAGTTCAGGTAAAGTGTCTGCCATGTCTCTTTTCTGTATTACCCTTCTTTGAATCAAGTAGACTCTAGGTTTTGACTCTATGTCCATGTTTTAAAGTACACTTTAGAAAAAAATCAAATCATTTTCTCCTGAGTGACACAAAATCAAAAAATGTATCTGTTGGAGATAAGATCACTTAGAAAACAACCAATCTTGAGCAAAAACAAGTTTATCATGGTTCAAGATGGGTGAATTTTGCCATGCTTCTCCTACAACCCTGTTAACAACTCTCACTAATTCACTTCTGTGACAGTAACACCTTGTTTCAGCAATAACCAAGATTATTTTGCTGTAGAAACACAACATCTAAGAATAGGATCACTCACAGACTTTGCAGTTTTTCTACTCTGATCTCATTTTCTAATTATTATCCAGAAAGAATTAGACTATTAAAACTCACTGGTGAACAGGTTTGGGATTTTCAAGGCACGTAAAAGTGCAAATATTCCAAAATTCCTAAGTCAAGTAATGATGCGTGCAAAAAATCTTCATTAAATTTAGCAACATGCAAATGTTTCTCCAAATCTGGGCCAAAAATAACGAAAAGTGCATTTAAATGTCCTTATACGCTACCTATTTTTTTTTTCCAAATTTTGATCAAAGCTTCGAATTTCTGTAGGAAGGACTAAAAGGTTTTTAAGACTCGTGTATGCTTCATTTTTTTGACCAGCTTTTCTTATAATCCACAGCTAAACAACCCAACTCAAATGTCAAATATTCCAGCCGAACACTCATCATTTCCTTTGAGGTCAAACTCACTGTAAATATATACAGCCAGAGGTTCAAATCACCACAGATTGCTCTGCCCTGAATTATGTATGCATATGGAGCCAGGAGCATTTTAGCCTTGTATTGAAAATGCAGAAGAAAGAACATACTGGTAGATCACCAAAAATCTCTAGGGGGAGAAAAAACCCTGAACAAAATCTCAGCCTCCAGGAGTGACAGCATATTAATGAGGTCGAGGCTTAGAAATTATATTTGAAGAATGAAAATGCTGTGGCAACATCAGTAGAAGTGACTGGACAGGGGCATTTCATCCCGTAGCACTTGTCAGAGCCAGCTTTTCAGGTGGCACCTTATCACAGGGGTTTTTTGGAATGCTTCCTGATGGAGGGAAGAGCAAATCACAGCTGTCAGGTTAAGATTTTGCTGGAGACAGGGAGGTCTGAGACACATTCTGTGAGGGAAAGAAAATCCCTGTTCTCGTCATATTCTTTGCTACCTCTTCCAAGTCAGATGTTCCCAGAGACAGATGGAACCTGAAGTGCCCTTCCAAAGCTGTGCTCTTTGTGTTGAGCTGATCGCTCTGCTGAGCACAGAGAAAGAGACGGGGAGGGCACTAGCGTAACTCTTTAAAATGCAGCATATTTACCCTAAAAATTAGTATTTGGTGACCTTGATCTCCTAATCACTTCAACATCTGGCAGGTTTTTAAAGAGCCTGTGTGGAAGTAAACAGTAAAGAAATTGGAACTTATAAAAGAGGTTTGGTTTAAAATATTCAGTGTAATGCCTTGATTCTCTGCAGCTGTCACCACATTAGAAAACAATGTAAAAGCCACCTTGAAAATGAACAGCAGTAGAGCCAGGACATGAACAATAAAGAAATCATACTTCATGGGTTTATGCTTTCATGTATTTTGTGAAGTCCCAGACATGGGTTCAAGGCATGTGCCCCAGCCTGTCCTGCCTTCTCAGCCCCACCGCCACTGCCTGGCCCCCACCCTTCCCACTCCAGTTCCCCTCCTGCAATGGGGCAGCAGATTTGGAAGAGCTGTAGGAAAGGTCATTGACAAATCTCCTGCCTCTCCCCAGCCTCCCTCTTTGCTTCAAGGCACTAAAGCCAAGTGGGTGATCTGCAGCGAACGAGGTATCCAAACCACTAAACTTTTCTTCTTTGAGGATCTATAAATTAATATCCATTTCTTCAAAGACAGCCATGAAATAATATGATTAAATTAGCACCAACTAGCAAGGGAACATTATTTTAAGCAAGGAAAGTATGTTGCTCTAGATTGAAGTGGCCAGATCAGATACGGGACATTTACAGCTGCTTCTTGGACTGAAAAAGTAACAAAATTTTCCTGTTTAAATCCTAAATTTTAAGTTCCATAAATGAACAACTCAGACAACCAAAAAGTCAGTGCAAACACAGGTATGAACTCAAAGACTTTAAATTAGTGTTCATCCAGCTCCGAAACCCATCTGAAGATGGGTTTTTCTTTTCTCATATTGTCCACAAAATCTAGTAAACAAAAATACTTCCCTTTTCCAAGCTTCAAAACAGGGGAAAAAAGTAATTTTTTTCTAGCATGTCGTACGGTGGATGTTGCCATTTTTTTTAGCTCTTTGGATTTCTGAGGGAATTAATGAATGATGGAAAAACTCAAAGAGAGATTTCCCAGCACTTCTGATACTTCTTTGGTGCACAGAACTATATTCAGACAAAGGAGATAGAAAGAAAGAAGAATCAGTATCTAAGGGAGAACAGTAACTGATACCAATAACAAGTAAAACAGAATGAAAATATTTCTTTGCATTTATAAATAGAAGTTTTATCCTAACAAGTTTTCGGGTAAGGAGCAACACACTGAAGACACACTTTATACCCGAAGGAATATGCATTTAATATTTTAAGTGCTGTTGACTACACATGAGCTCTTTAAGGACACTCTTTAAGACAATTTCAATATTCTCCAGCCAACCACATTAACCACATAAACTTTCACAAAGCTCTATTTTCATGTCTTTAGCACCGTGCAAACTTTGGGAACAAAGCTGAATTTATCTCAATAATTGATGAGTCTCTTTTCATTAGTTCCTTTGAATAAAGTTACTGAAGGTAAAGTAAATGAAAACTAGCTCCCAGATCAGGCAGTTGCAGTCTCAAGTAATCACACAATTAGAAAACTCTATTATTCACTGCTTGTTATTCCCAGAAGGGAGTTGTAGGAAAGAATTGTGAATAACAAGAATTTAAAATTGAAGAGAATGAACCTCTATTAACTAGGTAGCCCTGTGGGGTAGGAGAACTGGTGTACATGCACAAGATTATTTTATCTCACATCTGTTTTTCAAGTATGTGGACAGCTTGAATTGGATTACCTGCTCTGAGGGCATAGTACTTTTGAGCTTGAATTAGGTTAGGAAGATGGACTCCGTGTTGAATACACAGGGACAAATTAATTTCTTCCACTGTCTGTAGAGGGGAATCCTTAAGAGACACAGTTCTGCTGTAAGAGCTCCTACCACATCTCACCTGTGTCAGAGGAAGAGTGCTTGACAGGGAAAGAGAGCAAGGAGACTATCAAAAGAGCCCACCACCAGAGGAAAGCAGGACTGAGTTATTCCTGGGGATGATCTCCATGGTGTTTGTGCAAGGTTTAAGCAATCATTTACTGGGACACCTCAGCAGGGACATTTCTGGTAACCCAAATTCCCCATCTACCATGGGCAACTGGTGCCTAACCAATGCTGCTGCCTGTCCCATAGAGCCAACTACGCCATCATCCCGGGCCTTGGAGCGGAGCCAGATTCCAGACTTCCAGGGGTCTCTTCCAACTCACCTGACCCTATGGTTTGTCCTACCACCAACACAGCCCTTCACAGTTCACAGACACATAAAGGGAGCCTTTCTCACAAATATCCAGATCTTGGTGCACACATGCACTACCCAACTCCTTAATCATTTATTTTCTAGCTTACAAAGATGCAATCAATCCATCACAAGATTACCAAATGCTTTAAAAAACTGGTTCCCCATCATAAACACACTGGGTAGAATGAATGTTTTGGGGCTTGGATGACTATAAAGTACTGGATGAACACATAGCAATGTAAAAAAAAAAAAAAAGAAGAAGAGAGAATGCCCAATTTTCAATCAGGACATGCATATGAATAGAAGGGAACAAGTCAAGTTCATCTTAATTTACTTGCAACAAATAACTAGCTTTGGTCATTTGCTTTGACTCTACACATCTACCTTTGGATATTTACACATATTTGCCATTTTACAATTGCTGTGCCATTCTTCCTGTTATCTGGCACAGATAATTTCAGCTGCAGTGAGCCAATTACCATTTCCATTTGCATGACAGGAGGACCTCTGTTTGAAAAGGCTGTGACCCACACTCTAACATAGGTTGTAATTCCTCCTCTTATTTTAATTCATTATCTGCATGTATGCAGCAGAATTTAAATAGGAAATCCTCCTGACTGCAGAACACACTAGACTGCATTTCAGTAAAATGAACATTCACAAATCAAAAGAGTATTTGCTTTTATAGGATAGTCATGAGTAGAAGTCTTAGTGGGTTATTTAATTAAAATATGTCTGTAAGTGATGAATTATGAAATGCTTTCAAAATGAGATATTTTTAAACATTAAACATTGTTCTTAAGACTTGTTTCTATTTAAAATAAACAAACAGGGTTATCCTAATTGCAAGTCATTATAATTACATGTAAAAAAGAAAAATTAAGGATGATAGAAAAATGAGCCATTACAAGAGCTACCTGTGCTACAGATGTGTCTCTCTAGGTAAAGTGGCAATGCAGTGCTGTGCTCTGGAACACAGTGTGGCACATTTGCTTAGGAACACCTTTACATTTACATAGCTATTGTCTAAAAGCTGCCAATTGCAACATCCTGCAGCATTGCATCCACTGGCAGCCCCTCACCTTCAATGAAAACAAGGGTCCTGTTGATGGGACCACATCCACCTCCTTTTCTGAAAAAAAGGCCTTGTGGGGGACTGCCATCACAGCCCCCCATGGCCTGCCAGTTCCCCAAATCCCCACCCACGTCCAGATGAGTTGTGAGCAGTGACTCTGAGCAGGACTGGTCACCAGTACCACAACTACTCTCAGTCCCCTCTCAAGCTCCCATTCCTAAGAATTTGCTTCTCCCTTGCCCCAGAGATCATCCCTTGTTGGGGTAGAGGGGCCCTTTTGTCATCACCGGGACTGCAACTCCCCATATGGTCCCATTCCCAAGGACTTCATCCTATTTCCAATCATTTTCCAAAGTCTTTACTCAGGAGATTCAGAGCAGAGGCAATACTGACCGAAACCCCACAACCACTGTCCCTGCTTCAAGCTGACACAAAGCAGTGACTATTTTTAAGTGAGAACCATCATAAAGCAGACAGACCCCAAATCAGCCCAGTCTGCAGCCTTCTCCCTCACACTTCCCTGTAACTTCATGAGCCAGAAATAAAACTGTCAACAGGAACATTTCATTTATTAGTAAGCAAAAGCAACAAACTGCAAATACTTCATTACTAATACATCATTTGCTCAGAACGGCACAAAACAAACAGGTCTGTGTTTTATTCATGAGCCTCCTCTCATCCTCAATGGCGCCAGCTCGCTGCAAAACATGCACCTGCTGCCTGTTCCACTGAAAAGGGATGGGAAGATGGAGATGTTTGAGCTCCAGGGCTGAGGCTGAGCAAAGGTGGGAGTTGGGGATACGGGAGGGGAGCTGGCCTCAGGCCTTATTTTGGATGTCAACACATCCTCCAGGTGCGACACTGCCCTGCAGTCCCCTCATCCATCAGCATGTTATTAAATCATCACAGCGCAACAGTAAAAGCCACCTCTGAAACTCGTCATAAAAACCTCCACCTGAGCTACTGCTAAACCAGAAAAATTTTATAACTGGAGCAACATGTTTAATTAATGTCTCTCCACTGGTTACCCAATACTCAGTAAGCAATGTGGAGACTGCTCATTTGCTCACTTACTCCCAGTTTCTTATCCTAACCCACATTCCATGATTTCCTGTACCAGCCTTGGGAATTGACTGCCATAACAGCTTGAAGACAACTGTTTTAGTAATATTTTAAAATTATTAATATGGCAAAGCACAGAGGTGACTAAACCTGGATTGGCCACTGGAAGGATCACCCCAAAGAAAACCATTATGTTTTCCACTTAAGAAACCCTTCTTTGAAACATGGAAAATCAGTACTTCAGTTCTTAAACAGAAAAAAATTCACAGTGATTAGGGAAGACAGGACAGAAATGCAAAGCTGGATCCCTTCTTTTTCCATCCATCCATCCATCCATCCATCCATCCATCCATCCATCCATCCTTCTTCATAGAGAGGGGGCTCATTTCCAAGCCTGGTTGAAGCTATCTCAGTAAGTTTGAGGGGCTGCAAATGCTTGGTGCCTGGGGGACTCCCATCCCTGCTCAGGGCAGCCAGGCTGTCCCTGCTCCTTTCAGAGGGCTCCTTCCTCCCACATCAAGGCTGGGGCTCTCCTGCCCGCTGATCCTTCCCTCACTGCTCCTGCTAAACCCAAGTAGAATTCAGCAAATAGTGGGGAAGTTTCCCAGTGAGAAAGCTGGAGAGGGGAGGGAGGATTAATTATGACACACAGTGTTGTGAGTGGATGCATTCCCAATTAAAAATGCTCTATTTAATTCAACCCAATTTTACTATTGTTTTGACGGTATTATTTTTTTCAGCTCACAATGCCAGATTTTTCAGTTGAGATGACAGAACTGTCATCTGTCCAGCTTTACATCTGAAGAAAGAGGAAAATGACTGTTCCCAGCTGGAGAAGAAAAAGCACACAGGAGGCATGTGACCGCAGGGTAGGGATTTTGGGTACAGACAGGGAAGTGAAGTGAGAGGTGTCTGACAGACTAACACGTGTTACTGGGGCACAAAAAAAAAAAAAAAGGCACTTTGAATCTGCTCTTATCAAGGTTAAAGCAGAATTTAATGGCAGAAAATCATTCTTGTTTTCACAAGATACAGGGTCCAGCCTCAGAGGTGTGGATGGCATCCAGCTCCCACGGAGATCAGTGCACCCCACACAACCTCTGTGTCCTGCAGACTGGGGGACAACACGACTGGGAGCACATCCCTACAGCAAACCCTCTTTGTGAGAGGGGAAGAAGAATAAAACAGAGAGGCTCTGTTAGAAGCAGGCATATGAATCAGAAATAGAGATGCAGGCGTCATGCAAACTATGTTAAGGGAACAGCTGATAAAGAGGACTTCTTCAAAGATGAAGACTGTCTGGTGTATTTCTGTTGGAAATAAGACTATCACAAACACAATCATATTTTTTCATGTGTCACTTGTGAAATAAATGATACTTCACTGAGGTTGACAGTGTAAGAAATGCAATTAGAATGATTTGCATATTAAAGACATTATTGTGTCTTCACTGTAAATATTTCCATCATGACAACTTTGAACAGAATCTTTGCAAACAGAAATATAAATATCCTCATGCCAGATTTCACATAGTCTGAAATCATGCTGTGTCAAATTGTCAATTTTAAGAATTCTCCTAAGCCATTACAAATCTCATTTTAATCTCTCCAAAGACTCATCTGCTTTTACATAATTGAAAATAAGCACTGTTTGTAATGTGTTAATTTTGATGTGTAGTGAATAACATGGTGCCAGAACCCTTCTAGCCATTGTTTTGAAAAACTGTACCAAGCTTTCCCTCTCCAGACTGCCCAGGGCTTCATAAACCTTTACAGTGCAATTTTTTTGTTATTAATATTAAATATTCCAAAGTATGTCATCAAAATCATGAGAGTTGGATTTTTTTCCTCTTTCCTAGGACTGATTAGTGTGTCCTCAGTAAGAAAGATAAGCAAATACAACCTCATTAACGAGCTACGAACTTTAGATAACAAAAAGCACCACTAATAGACCAATTGCTATTGAACTGCTTCTCCTCTTAGAAGAGACAAATCTACACAGCAGGAATCACGGACCCTGCACTTCTTTGCTTCTATTTGCATATATTTAAAAATAGTCTTGGCACTCCAGAGAGCACGGATAACATGAAGGATGTGAGGGATGACAGCAGTGTTCCACCAGACCCAGACCAACACACATCCAAAAGCAGGCATGGACAAAGGGGACTGGGGTTACAAGAATATGGTACAAGAAAACTGACTTTCAACCTGGTTTTGCAAACTCTACATTAATTAGGAAAGGATTTCTCAAACACCCATGCATCTCCAAACTTTGTGCTGGGAAAACCATTTACTGCTAAATGAAAAGTGTAGGCTGCATGCTAAATATTCTGAAATTTTGGTTCTCTAAATTACTGTTAACTCAACATTATTCCTGTCTACCTTGGGTTTTTAAATGGAATTACATATAGCCTGCGGCTCCAAATCTAAATGAAAAATGTAGCTCCAATTGAACCTTAGGAAAAAAAAGGCAAAAGTTAATGAGATTTAAATTGGTAACAGCCAAAGCTTTCCCTTAAAGAAAACATTATTGATTTTAAAGAGCTACCTAATGAAAAAGAATGGCACTCATTTAAGACTTTGCATGAACTACATTAAGAGTTTCATTTGTAATAATAAATAAGGATGTGCTTTACAGTGCAATTAATCAGCAAAATTTATGTACATATTTTTATGAGTTAACTACACATTCCCTAAGCCCTTATTCACAGTTTTGGGTGAACTGTTCATGGTAGCAAAGAAATTATAATTTCTAAGGCCCAGACTGTGAAGATAATTAAGTACCAGTTCCCTATAAAACACCTATACAGTTTCTGGGCTTATAATCTATTCTTCATTTGAAAAATGGAAATGCATACTGTTTCCCTTTATTCTTTATTAAAAAATGTTTATATTTTCAGTTTAAGTAACTGATTATTGGAAAAATTCTCCTCCTATGAATGCTCTGCAGCTTTATACGCTATGAAAGAAAAAATATTATTGCCAGGAAAGGCAATACATGGACTCTTTGTAAATTCCCTGATAGGCAGGAAATTTGTCGAGCTACTGGTTTTCATATATTTTCATTCAAACATAATTTTATACAATCACAAGATACTTCATCATATCAGTACAATTCAGGAATATAATACTGTGATCCTTTGATATTTAAAGATGGAACACTGGTGACCATGCAGTTTCTTCTCTGAGAACTGCTGAGAAAACAGATGAAGTACAAGGTCCCCCAAGCAAGTTTAAAATGACTTTTAAACCCAACTACTTGTGCAAAAAGTAAACATGCCTGGAACCAGTCCAAACATAATTTCACGTCATAATTAATTAAAGCTCCAGACAAAGCCCATCAGAACAACACGAACATTTAGTTCATTTGCTGAGATACCTGGAAGTGCTAAAACTTTAAACTCCATAAATTGCTAAATTCCCTCACAGATGTTGAAACCAAGCTCGCCGGGGGGAACCCTAAGCCCCCTGCCTGGTTCCTCAGCTCCCACCCTGGGAGGTACCTGCTCAGATTCACTGTTTGAGCCATAGAGCTGCATGGCAGCACCTCACAGGGCTGTCAATGTGTCGCCTGCTCACACACAGAATGACCTCCATCTGCTACTGATGACCAACGGTGGTGTTTAATTCCCCACCAGCTCTAAAGATGACATTTCTCTCTAACAGCAAACCAGGAACAAAGGTAACTGCAGTTTCTCAATGAAGCAAGCAACAAATGTCTCAAATTAAGCTCATGCATGCCAAGATGACAAAAAACATGTAAAGGTGCCCCTTATGGTACAACAAAGACCAAAATCCCAGCACAGCACTGCTCTTGCAATCCAATTCACTGGGACAGCACTTCCCAGGGGAGATAAGACTTGTCTAAACATGTCTGAATGGTTGGTTTTCATCTTTGCTTTGTTAAAGCAAAAGATAGATTTACAAAGAGATGCATTTATTTTTAATAAAGAACATTCATACACATTAATTTCACCTGCCACAAGACTGTGCCTTGAAGAGATTCTTAAAGTAACTGAATAAAACTTAATCCATCTGTTTCACAGAACTAAGAAATACATCTGCTTCTTTGTGAGCTGATTTACAGATCCCTGGCAGATCTCCTCCCCTACCTTCAACATCCTGCTGTGGCCACTTTCTCAAGACTCTGGTCACTTTCTTCACATTGTCATCACAATTCAGAGCAGTAGTGCAGCTTAGAATCAAATCCTACCATGATCCTCCCTAATCTTTCCCAGTTCAATCCATGAAACTCTCAAACACATAATTTTTGGGAAGAATTCTGGAGGACAGAAGGAAATTGAAACTCAGGTACGCTAGGTTGGTTTTGTACTTTGTTCTTCCCATTCTTTAATTCTGAAGTAAATTAATAAACATGAGCATTATGTCTGTGATATTGCCTAAGGCATGACAAAAGCAACTGAAACTGCAGGAGTTGCACCCCTGAATGGATCTTAAGGGAAATGATTAATAGAATCTAGCCTATCATTGCTTGTTCCTCTAAATTATGTATTCTAGTAATGGTCAATAAAACTGTTTGGAGAACAGAAGCCAGTCCTTCCTTCCCCACACAAATGTGACTGGAGTACATTGCATGTCGGCGAGATGGACCGCAGGACCCCTGTGAAGGCTTAGGACAGCAGTGGGGATGGGCACAGTGACTCCTGTAACTCCAGTTGGGGTTTAAATCTAAGCCAAAGGGACTAAGAACTACCAGTGGACTGAGGGCATCAGCTGGCAGTTGGAACAGTCCTAAATTGAAAAACCTAGGCTAAATCTGAGGGAAGCAATAAACAGCTGCTACTCACCCTGCTGCCATAGTGATTTTCACATCCAAATAAGCCTAACATTTAAAATGTTTCTCTTGCTTTTATTTCATTCCACTTTATAACACAGTTTCTTTTCCATTGTTTTACAGCTCATGCAGGGGTTACTTTCTGGTGTGTTACAGACCACAGCTCAAGGACTCCCAGTTTAAAGCCTATTTCCCAGAAAACCACTCTGACAGTAGGCAGCCTTGTACTTCTTCTTAACATCCGCCTGATTTTAATTACCACTGCCCACATTCAATGCAAAAAGTTTACCACATCACTTCTGACTTCTGGAACTTTCACAAGTAACAGGCTTCCACAAGATTTTTTTCTTATTTTTTTCCTCTTGTGTCTCCTACAGGTTGCTTTTCTTCACATTGTTTCAACCCACAGAGTTTAACCAGGTTCACATGCAGTCTGTACAACAGTAAAAACTTCAAGACTTGGAATTTGAAGTTTGCCTTCCTCCCCAATAGCCCTTAGATGAGTATTTGCTCTGTTTTATAAATTCTAGTGGGAATTCCTACAAATGTCTTGACCTATCCTTTCTGCCAGCAGGAGGATTGCTGCTTTTACTGCAGGGAGACAACAACAAAAAACATCTTGCCCATACAGACCCAAGGTTCCCTGGTGGAATGATGTACAAGAGAGATGGGATTTCTTTGGGGATGGAAAGACAGTGTTCACAAAGAGGTTGCTGAATCATTCAAGCATTTTTTATGCCTGTAACTTTACCAAGCTCTCTTTTGAGCTTTGACAAAAGTTTCATAGTCAGATGAGACCAAGTGTTGTGCTCTTTAAGCTTCAGCTGCAAATGAAAGAAGTCTTCCTACAAAAAGCATCTGCAAATTATTTCTTTCAGCTTTGCCAAGGCCAGGCATTCCCTGGTCTTGCATCCACCCAGATGGTGAAGGCTATCTTAGGACGGCCTTCTCACGGAGACAAAGTCTGCCCACCAGTCAGATTAATATGCTAACTAAATCCCTTGGCCATTAAAGATGCAGTTACAACTCTGATTTCTTTTGTAAGAAAAATTATGTATTACAGACTTTGTCGAAAGAGCTTTGTTAACACTAACACTTGAAAACCAACAATGCTAATACGACATTTCTCATCCACTTGTTCTATACTTTTTTGCCACTTAGCAAGGAAGTACAGCAATTCCCTCCCAACCTCTAATATTTGGCCATGTGAGTACATGGGAAGGCACTTTTAAATTATTTTTACTGTGCTAATTTATTGTCTTTTTTGACTTATCTAGAATACACTTGCACTTTAAACCTAACTAAATGTGCCATGTGACAAATAATCTTGTTAACAGAACGTTGGTTTACTAAAAATGGTTAGTATAGTAGTAAACTAGTACCCTAGAAAACTATTTGGGGCAAGACTATTCCTACGTGTGCCATTTCTCCATGCTTTCACACAAAATATGCCCTGGCAGGCACTTGAGCACATAGAACAGCTGTAAGTCTCAGCTCAGAAACCTAAATGAAGCTGAAAAGGGAAAGTCTTGGGGAACTCCGGCACTTAAAAAAAAAAATATCTCACTGTGACACTGGAACTACATTTAGAAAGGGGAAAAAATGGCAATCCTTTCCTAACTAGCATTTTTAAAATGTACAAGAGTTTTCAAAAAGCATCAATTCTGCAATTCAAGTGTGCAAACTGGTACTTGTACAGCCACTGAGGTTCAGCCACACAGCACCTGGTCGTCTCCTCTGTGTGATTGTAATGAACATTCTCCACTTTTAGTGTGCTGAGTAAAAATCATAGGCCATGCCGAGATGTTTATCAAACAGAAATAGGCTTATCCACAGGAATATAAAAGTTTGATTAAAAAAAGCAGATAAAAGGAATTATCCCAATTTCCTAAAGAAAACAGAAATACTGAAGCTTCAAGGCAAGAAAATATTTTCATACACAGCAACTCTTAAAAAAAAGACACTGTTAAGGCAGTTGCTGACAAAGGTAATGGTAGAGAAGGGATCTGCACACAAATTTTTAGTCCACAGCTTTCACTGCATGAGCTACCTGCTCATGGTTTGTTCAGACTCCAAGTTAATAAAACAATAATAATTGAAGTTAAACCTAGACTGAAAACATCAGCTTTCCACATTATTTTCACCTCAGAGTTGTCAGAGTCCAAGAGGAGAGGCCACAATTTAGACTTACACCACAGATGTCTTTGCTAAGCCCTGAGCACTGAAGGATCCCCAGATTGTGAGAGTCCATTGCAAGAGCCCTCCTCAGCAGAGCTTTATGTAACTACTCAGAGGGCTCCTTTCTCCATCAGCATCCCTCACAGACCACCTGCAAGCTCTCTGAACTTTTGTGTTTTCTGTGTGATGTGCTTGTGATGATCCCTTACAGGGTTGGGTTGTTGGGGATTTTTACATCTTGGCTCCACAATTTTTCCCAGCTGGCTTTTCCTTTCTATCTAAGAACCAGAATATTCTAGCTGGACTTCCTGCATCTCAGTCTGCTTCTGAGAACAGCTGGCGACACAAATCTGCCTATTTATAACTATTTTAAAAATACAAACGAAGAGAGAAGCATTTAGATTATGGGGTCTGGCTGAGGACTTGATGTGTGCTGTTTAAAAACAAAACAAAACAAAACCAGAAACACCAACAAGGTAAAGCAAACCACCTCTGCATCATTTGCCTGTATGATTTTCACAGCTACTCTGACTTCTGAATTTAGTTTTCATTTAGAAAAGCCCATTCCTGATTGTACTCAAACTCCCTGGGAAGAATTGGTGTCCTTTCTTGACTTGTAACTTCCTTTCCTTTCACTCCCAGCTCTTACACAACACCTGCCCAACAGCTCAAGAAGGAGATGAGGCGAGGATTGCACAGGGAAGCAACGTGACTCAAATACATGGTCCCAAACCATCCTGCAAAGGACAGGTGTCCATTAAATCATCACCAGAAGGGACACTCTGCTTTGGGCTGGACTTCAGCTTCAAGGGTGAGCCAGCCCATTCTGAGGTAACAGCGCTGTCACCCACAAGCCAGCAAGGAATGTTTAGTGTCACATGGCTGCACCACACTGAGAGATGATCATTAAGGCAACAGTACAAAACTTGCTTTTATTCTCTGAACAGTCAAAGCCCTAAAATTTCCAGGCTGACAGTTCAATAGGAAAGAAGAAACTTATTTATTTGGCCAGTTTCTTCATGCTGTTTTTTATTACTATCTTCAAGCTTTCATCCCCAAATCATATCAAAGGCCAAGCATCACATAATCATAGAATCAGAAAGGTGGAAAAAGACCTGTAAGATCATTGAATCCAACCATTAACTGTCCCTTAAAAACATGGTAACTGGATTCCAGCTGTACCTGCAGTGCATTGTATCCATGAAATTATAGTTCAAAAAAGGTGATTTTTTCCTCAAGTACTATAAAAGACCCTTCACACTAAAGTGCAATATCACTGATCTGCACATTTCACGCAGCTCATGGGTGGTACAAACCTTCCACAGAGCTGGGATGCTTTGCAGGACTCCAGACAACTATTCATAGATCCCACTAAGTCAAGGTTATGGTTATGGGCAAAGGTT
Source organism: Corvus kubaryi (assembly GCF_017639235.1). Classification (NCBI taxonomy): domain Eukaryota; kingdom Metazoa; phylum Chordata; class Aves; order Passeriformes; family Corvidae; genus Corvus; species Corvus kubaryi. Next base: position 1,039,098 of record NW_024580665.1, read on the forward strand.
GCCAAAAATTTTACTTGTGACCACACTGAATGGGTGGCTTTTTCCAAACAGGCTTCTGTATATCTGCATTTATCAGGTGGAGCTCAAGGGCTGCCAGCCAGGTCATCACATGTTACAGCAAGCTATTTGCAAAGCTTTGCTTTCTCCTGAAAGCAGGAGAAACCTAACAAACATCACCAATTGTTCTCACTATCCCTTAGAACACAGCAGCCGAGAGCATGAAGTGGTGGCTTGTTTGGGCTGGCAGCAGCTCCTGGTCACACCCGACAGGTTTGTCACAGCCCCCCCATAACTTCCTTCTCCTCTGACCTGCAATGCCCTAACGTGAGCTTCAGAGCATGCACGGAAAAAATCACTTTTGAAAAGGAAATGTACATCTGAAGTGAACTGTGTCCCTTATAAAAGCTAACTGCCTTTTTTTCACCTTGGCTCCCTTGAAGCATACAACAATGGTCATGCAGTACCAGGAGCCAGTAAAAAGAGACAAAATCCAGATTCCAGAATATTAAAGTAAGGTATGGCAAGATCTTTACTCTTACTCCTACTTTTCCCACTTTATTTTTTGTCTTTTGCTTCCTGCACAAAGTACTGAAGAGCAGAGACTGAGATCATACCTTCCCAGGGTAGGCAGCTGAGGAGCAGGAGGCCCTGGGCAAGTTCCTCTGAAACAGGTTTGGAGGGAGTGTGAATCTTCCAGTTGTGCAGAGGGTGAACCCCACTTGACAGAGTGCCCCAGCCATGCCATGCTTACCTCCATAGCTGGGCACCATGGGGCAAAAAACCCTCCTCTAGAGTCTCCCCAAGGGCACTTCAGAGGACCAGGGCTGGCAAACAATCGATGCAGACAAGCCTGTCTTTAAATGTCTTCTTTTCAGCAGCAGAGTGTAGGTATGAGTAGGAGGACTCTAAGCAGGGCCTCGAAGCATCATCACCACTACAAACACAGGCTGCTCTTATCTGAGCTACCCGGGTCCTGCTGCACAGCCTTGGCAGCCACTGGGCACTGAGGAAGCTGCACACCCTGGAGCAACATCCCAAGGGGAGGAGCAGTCTCAAGGGAAATATGCAGATACTGAACCTTACAGGAGAGCACCAGACTGCACACACATGCGTTTTGGATCTGCACTGCAAGCTGCTAAACCTGCTGCAGCTCTGGCCCAACAGCTATGCTGCACTCATGCGAGCAGGGCCTGGGACTGCTGCCGAGGCACTGGGACCGTCACCATCTGCGCCACGTCCCCGCACACCTCATCAGCAAGGCCCACCAAGCTCGTGGGAAGGCTGAGGCTTCCCCTCCCCAGCTGCAGAGAGATCTCCTCACATGGGCCTGGTGATTCACAGCTCAAGCAGTGTGCAAGGCTGGTCTTCCAGGGCAGTGCTGACCCATGAGCAGACAGTGGCTACGCAGCTCCTGCTCACAGAAGCAGAGAAAAGTCTACAAGGACTGTGCTCACTAACCTCCCACAGCCAACATGCTCCTTCTGGATGCTCTGATCAATATTTAAATGATGGTGAAAGCATTAAGAGGCCTTTCCCCATGCACTGATACGATGCCTCCAGCCATCCCATTTGGCCAAGGTCTGAAGGAAAAAGAAAACATGAGCCTTGTATTGTATCTTGAAGGTCAGTAGGTTCAGGCATGTTCGAAAGTTTAACTAAGGCTTTCTGGCAGGTCATCTCCCTATTTCCTGATGTGGAAACAATTTTATTTAATACTTCATTGAAATAACAGACCATTGCATAACAACCCCGACAACAGTCTTCAGTGCAAACCTGCCACCTCAAACATAAAAGCTTCAATGCAGCATAATTAGCAGACTGCAAATTAAAAGCTCTGTAACATCCACCTGAAGCTGAGACACCTGTCCCTTCCCTTTCCACATCAATGCTGAAGCAAAGAAGCTGGACACTGCATGGCGCTGCTGGCTGCTGCCCAGCCATGACCAGCCTGTGGCCACTCAAACCTGTGGCCTCCCCCAGAATGCCTCAACAGGTGTCCCGGGGTGATGTTATGAAGCCACTTTATTCCTCAACCATCCGCTCAATGCCCAAGGACGCTGTTTCTTCAAGATGGACCCGGGGGTGGGGCTGGAGCCACCTGAGTGCGGGGCAGTTTAATGGCCGGGCCCAATGGCTTGAGGGCTTCAGGGTCTCGGCAGGGCTCAGGAGGGAGTGCACCGGGAGTGCTGTGCTGCTCTTTGGTTTTCTTTTGTGTTCTGGCTAGCAGGAAAAAGGTTCTGTTGGTTTGTCTTGTTCTTTTTCCCTTCCCTTCCCCCCTTGCCTCACTGCCTCCCTTCCCTCCTTGCCAGTCCGGGGAGCCTGCGGGGTGGCCCCAGCTGGTCTGAGCCCGTGTCTCTGTTCCCTCTCCGGGCATTTGTTGTATTTTGAGGTTTGGGTTTTTTTCCCTGTTCTACCCTGATTTTGTTTGGTGTTAATAAACAGTTTGTTTCTTTCCACTTCCACTTGCTGTGACCCACTTGTCTTATCGGTGGCGGAAAAGGGGAGGCCCTTTTCCCTTCGGAGGAGACACTCACTCTGGAGTGTTTCCTCCTGAAGTTTTGTCCCCAAAACCGAGACAACAGGTCACTCCAGACATGCGCTTTGGCTCACTCCCACTCACTCTGCTTCAGCCCTTGTTACTTAAAAAGTACAGCTCATTACTGATGACACTGCTAATGCAGTTTCCACTGTGAGGCACAATATGGCTTTTCCAGGAGCAGAGCTGGGAAATTGTGTTCTGAGAAAGCATTACACCAGCTGCTTCAAAACACCAACCCTCTGAGGCTTCCTGAGTAACTACAGTGAGTGTAAAGTGCCTTTCCCCTCTCAATGCACACCAAAAGGCAGCATCAAACACATACCGCTCTGCTCATCATGCAACTGCTGCAGGAGGGCCACACCTCCTGCATCCCTTCAGCCTGTGACACCTGGCATGGAGGCAAAGGAAAAGGAGTATCCCAATCTGGTATTTAAAACATGAACATGTCAGGATATTCCTCACTCCTAACTGATTTTCTTGCTGGTCCTTACTTAACTGTCTTCTAAGACACTTCAAGATACAGCAAGTGATGTCTGTTCATTCACCTCTTTGGAAGAAGGGGCAGGAAAAGGAGAGAGAACACAAGTGGAAAATAGTTCCCAAAGTTTTGTCCAATAAATCAAACCAGAAACTTAAGGGGAAAAAAAAAAAAATATCATGATTCATTCAAATTTCCTTGCCTGAATTTCACCTTGAATAAAGCCCTTGGTGAAAGCCCACTGTGTGTGGTGACTTGGAACATTCAATGTCAAGCTGCTGAAGACTTCAGAAAATTCCCCTCTGAGATGCCAAGAGGAGCAGCAGTTAGAGAACACTGTGTTCGTCACCGCAGCTGTCCCAGGACACCAACCCTGAGCCAGCTGCACTTCTCTCCATCAAAATCACTGGCACTGGGCTATAGAGTAAATGGCAAAGCCAAAGAATTGCTAAAAAGCAGTGGGGAGGGGAGGGGAGGCAAGGACACCTCAGAAAAGCTCAGATTAAAGACAACTTATGTTTTAAAGATTACTTTGAATTATGGCAGGTGCTAAAATTTGTGGATGACTCTAAGTTTGTTTCTCTGAGAATGGCGATTCACCAGGACACTGCCCACCAGACATGAAGACAGAGCCCACCTGCCAGACAGGCAAAACACCATTAACTGAGAGTATTCTCAACCACATTTACATTTTAACTGTGTTTATCAAATAGAAATGGAAACTAGATTTTTCTATCAAAGTATTCAGAGTAATTTTCTTATTCCAGGCCAGCAGAACAAACATACTTCAGGTGCTTTAGGTTTATCCTGACTATGACCTTCCAGATACCGCACTGATTCCAGCAGTAATATTTTTCACACTTCCTTGTCACAACAAAAGCCCCTGCCCACATTATCTGAATACAGACACTCATGGGAGCGAGCATTAAGCAGATTTTCACAAGGTAACACAGATTCAAACAGATGGACAGCGCCTGGTTTTTAAGCTGTAGCATTCCACGGGGTTTCCTTTAGCCAATTTGATCACCTCAGAAGAAAGGAAGCTTTACACCTGATGCATCTGTGCTGAAAGACCCCCTGCTTCCAAAACGACTTTTCTGAGTGTTATTGGAAACAACAACATTAAGATAATGACAAGACTGGCAGTGAGAAATTCACAGGGGATGCAAAATAAATGAAATCAATTTGTATTATAAATACAGGCTGAGTTTCATGTGTCTCACATGTTGATTACTCATGAACTTTTGAGGCTTTATTATTAACAGGTTTTTTTTGGCAAAAGCTATAAAAAATTAACAGAAAAATGCAACAGTGCTATTTTAAACTTGTACTACCACGCTGCAGTTTACATAGCAAATAAAATGGAAGAATGTTTTTATGAGCCATAAAATGGCTCAGATAATACCAAGAGGCATTTACTGAAACAAAAATTTTGAACAAGCCTGCATCAGGCAAGCCTTATTTTGATTTTCCCAATTAAACGAAGGACAATTTGCACCCGTATATGAAAGTGGTGAGCTCTGTTTAAGTATCAGATCTGGTGGATCATACATTAACTGAACTTGTCAGTTTTGAGGTCAGCTGTCATTCTTTCCAAATTGCTCCCCAAGCAGATCACAGAGCAGATGGAAAAGGCCAGTTTGACATGACTCTGTGGCTTAATTATAGCATTACTAAGAGAGCATATGGAGTTGGTATGTACTGTAGAATTTTATCCAATAGCTTTATTTCTCACAAATTCAGTCATCTCGTTCATTTGCCTTGACTTGATCTTCAGTACATACATTCATTAGAATTGAATTATTTTTACCTGTATATTACTAGGCCAAACTTCCTTATCAAGTCCAAGAGCTGCACATCTACACTAATGTTCAAAGAACCACAGAATATAAATTCTGTATCAAATACAAGGTCTTTTCCAGATCATCAGTATTTAAATTGATCCACTGTTTCCAGCACTAATTATGTCAGACCCTTGAGTTACCCTGTGAGAGATGAGCAGCGCCAGACTGGTCTAGTGACAAAAAAGCTTTGTATTACATAGACTAGCACACCCCAAAGAATCATCTCATGGCATATGCCTGTCCATATGCACAACACACCCACTGTGCTAGCAAATACAGCAAAAATTGGTCCAGTAGGAAGAGTAGATCACATAAAATCCCTAACACTACCTGGAAGCAGAGAGGGTTTATCATCTTATCATAGGACTGCTCCATTTGAAATCCTCAGCTTACAGAAATCACTGCAGTGTTCACATCTGCAAAGTAACCACCTATCAACAAGACATTTAAATTCTTGGCACTTATCTTCTGCTGCAAATTCTTTAGGAGAGGAGAACACCAAATGAAATTGGAAGTTGTAGTTCAGGTTCTCTAAATACTGCAAGTAGCCTTTTCTAGCAGATACCTATGTAAACCACTCCATTTGAAACACGGATAAGCTGTTCAATGTTCAGATTGGATATCAGGATATGTTATAGTTGCTGACACAATAAACTACAGAACCATTTGCCATCATGAAAAGGCAGACTTTAACTGGCTTGAAACCATCACTAAAATTCCTCCATAGTCTATCATCACCCAGAGGGTGTTTTGACAGAGTCCCAAATCAAATGTATCAAAAGCAGGAAGCCAGAAAACCCAGCTTCTACTTGATTATTTCAAACTCTTTGCCTATTTTCCTAAAAGGAGGAAATGGGAAAAGGACAGAGCTGTCAAATCGGGAGAGAAAGTGGTTTATTTCCACTGCCTTCTTTCTAAGCAGTTCAGCTTTTTCCTGCTGCTGGGACGGGGCAGCAGTTTGAAATTAGGGAAAGAGGGAAAAATTACCACCACCACCAAAGAAAACTGGTGGGTTTCTATAATTTCTAAGCAGAAAACTGTTGGGTTTCTATGATTTATAAATAAAAATTTCAGGAAAAGGCTTAACTTTGAAATTTCATCATGAAGTGAAATAAAAAAGAAAAAAAATTCTTGTAGAAATGTCACCTCTGAAAACCAAGTTTTGAACCAGATTATGTAATTTTTAATCAGCTCTCAGCTCTTTCCTGAAATACAAAGGACTCTGAATGCAACCACTTGACCTGACAAAGCAGTCTGTCAAATCTCCCATCAAGAGCTTCTTTCCAAAGCTACTTAGGGCTCCCATAGCATCTTTGACACCTTTTGTTCTTCACTTCACCTTCCTTGAAGACAACTCCAACTTAAATTAAAAAATAAGGGTGGAAAAAACAAAACAACACAGGACCAAAAATGTAACTGAAAAATTCTCACTGCCTAAAACATTAAAATGCCTGATTTAAGAGGCTGGTTTCTCATACTGCCACATTAACAAATTATCGCCATCAGCCTGCAGTTTACTTTAATTCATAATCCTAGTGAAAATAGATGGATGGTGTGTAATGTCTCTTCATTTGTTTCCTGGGCAAGAACCGGACCCCATTTCACTAATGACCAAGCAGGAACAACTCAGAGGTGCCACGGAGTCCACCTGTGGGTGCTCCCAACTCCTCGGTGTTTTCCTCACCTCTGTGACCTACAGCAGACCAGACAGAGTGTGGAAAGTGATGGGATTTGAATCCACAGTAAGCACAGCCCTGCTGCAAAGAACAACCAGGATTAAATACCTCTGACAAAAGAATATCAAACAAGGAAAGAAAACTAGTAACAGAATAAAAACCAATCAAATGAGTATTTCTGGATGCTCCTCAGAGGGTGCTCTGTCTATCTAGAGTCTTGCTGCACTCAGTCTCAAATACACATAAACCTGCAATTTAATATTTACTCCAATCCTGGTAAGAAAAAAGAAACTAATTCTTGTATGTTTATAACTCAAAACCACAGAAATGTCCCCTCTCAATTTTTTTGATGAAGCAGAGGTCAGTTTTGGCTGCTCCCTCTGTATCTACTCTGGTATCCACGGAATCTGTGCATAATGCTGCAGTAACTATCCCACACAAAGAAGTCACAATTGGGTCTTAGTGTGAAGACCCAAGTTAACAGTTGCTCTGTTAATTGTTAGTCTGGCAGTCACAAACATCATGAGCTCAGACTTCCATCCTGACACAACCCAGAACTGCAGTTTCAAGACTTACATTTTTGTTAGAGAGAGGCTCTGGAGGGTACTACTTTCTCAGTGTTGTAGCTTTGATCCATTTTTTTGATCCACTAAGACTTACTTGACTTACATGTAAAAAATCAGGAGTGAAAAAAATGTGATGCTTATGGCTGGGGCTTTTAAAAGACTTAGGCAACTAAATGTCATTGGGAATTCTGAGCCTACAAAATCCAGTACTATATACAGAGAGCTGCGCTCCACCCTCACAAGATCATACATTTCATAATCCTTACTACATGCATATTTTAGCTGTATTTTGAACATTCATAATTTAGCATTATAAAATTACTTCATTCTGTAATGCTTGTTGACATCAAAAAAATGCAATGTTCATGCGAAAGTTTGATAAACTTTCCTATACAAAACCTAGATGTTTTGTATATGAAACGTCTTATCTTGGAAAACTTGTCTTGAAATAATTTTAAATCATCCTGTTTCTATCCAAATGGCTTTGTACAATGAAGTGCATTTGCCTGAAAGACAAACAAGAACCACCAATTAACGAGACACAGCAGTAACCTTCCAGTCAGCTTCAAGCACCACAAGTCAAAAATACCTTCCAGACGTGTTGCAATTATTAAAGGATCAGGGGCATGGATCATTGATAGAATTATGGGATCAATAAAAGAACTGTAGCAATAGGCCTGTAAGCAAAAGGCCTGTGTGTGAGAAAAACTCTCCATGAGAAAATTCTTGTGTGAAAGAAAAACAGGGCTGGGAACAAAGAGGGAGTTTGAAGATTTGCAGCTGTTCAGATAAGACCGGGAGAGAAGGGAGGTGAACTCTGAATTCTTTTAATCATAACATAACTGTAGAAGCTTGCCAATGTAAGTCCAATTATGTAGAAGTAGAAATTCGCTTTGATAAGTTTTAAGCCGCTTAAGAGTTAACAAGCTGGGATACTATATAAGTGCCTCTGGATTGCTAATAAAGGGAGTTTTGCTCTTATCAACCATATTGGTTTTGGACTGCAATTTTCTCCCCCTGTCGGAGTCCCCGGGCCTCTCTTCTTTTTTCAATTCCAACACAGAAGTGATCTCAGACCCCCATGACTCCCAAGGACAAATGGAAACTTGAAAGAGGTCTCCTAAGAGGTACTTCGCAATCACAGCACAAAAGCACAGGTGAAAGGCAATTTTTCCCACTGGTGCCTCTCCCAAGAAACAAATAATTCCTCCTTCATCTTGGGAACTTTTAGATAACCTATAACAGAAATTATCTGGGGCTGTTTAAGCAAGAAAAATTTATTGCTTCTATCTAAAACCTAGCTGTTATGATTAGAAGCCAAACTGCATTTTCACTACAACAAACTTACAAGGCAAAATTGCAATGTTTCAACTTGACAAATATAAAAAACTATATGGAGAAAAAATTCCCCACATAGGTTTTAAATGATGCTCTAGATTACTCAGTTTGACATTTCAAAATTCAGAATTCAGCTTGTGCTGCATCCTTCACAACAAGGAAGACAGGCTACACAGGATATAAAGGATGAGATTACCTGCTTTACTACTACAGGCAGGACCTGTATCCTGCTACATCCTTACACACAGCCTAAATTAAATTGTCTATAAGAAGTTGGCTGTTAGTACAAAAGGCAACATCAATCCTTTTAGCTCAATAGAAATATTTACCCAAGAGCTCGGGTCAGCTCTTCAAATCAGGCCACTGTGTTGTATGTGAAGCAGCACAGCTTCACATACAGGGGGAAGAGGAAGACTAAACAGCACAACAGCATCGTTGCTAGTTAAAGCAAGAGCCCAAATGTTAAACTCATCCCAAATACAGGCACCTTGCTCGGTGTGACCTGACCTGACCAAGGAACATACATGTGGACACAGAGGCGCCATCAGCTCACGTCGTTCAACTTCCATTGAACAAACACTTAATATATCTCTCAGCTGCTCTTTAATAAAAAGATCATAGTCAAAGCCTCCTAGCAAAAAAGATAAGTATCTAGATAACTTACCTAAATGTCCGTCATCAACTCCCTCACTTAATTTTCCATTCTACTCCCCTGGAAGCCATGGGGGGTTTGCCATTGCACCAAGACAAGTGTTTGACCATGCTGGAGCTGCTTTGGAGCTGTCAGGCCACACTCACTCTCAACTCTTCATGAAGGTTATGCAGAATACAAGCACACTATTGAGGATACTTCAATTCTAGCAAAAAGTCTTCACAGCTGGAGAAGTTTATTAGGAGAAAATCACCACAAATACATTGCTATTATGTGAATCTTTTTGACAAAATTTTGTTTTCCCCATTTTTACATTATGCAAATTATAGTCTCTCTGAATCTTAAAACATGATACCTAAAATTAGTAACAATTTACACACCCATCCTAACTGAAATTACATGACACCTGATTTCTCTCCATAGTAAATCATCCAACAAATCTTCCTTTCTCCCTGTTACTCATGAATTCAGGGATGAAAATTTGCATCTTAATCTGGTCCAGAGATTAAGTTGGTCATACTACTTTGAAGATGAGTGGATGGTTGAGGATGGCTGAATCACCAGTCAAAAACTCTACCACACCTTCCACTTAACTAAAGGTCTCCAGTCACAGAATTCAAACTTTCCTGATCAAGGGAAACTTATATTAGATATTAAGAAAAATTTCTTCACAGAAAAGGTTGTCAAGCACTGGAACAGGATTCCCAATGTCACCAGTCCTGGAGGTATTTAAAGGAAGCATCTGGGGACATGGTTTAGTGGGGTCTTGGCAGTGCTGGGTTAACGGTTGGACTCGATGATCCTAAGGGTCTTTTCCAACCTAAATGATTTTGTGATTCTAGGATAGTAAGAACACTGCTCTGCAAAAATCTGCATTTCCTATCAACTTTCTTTACTTACTGTCTTAGTTTATACCATAAAATGTAACCAAAAGTATGTATTCTATCACCATCTGTTAAAACCAGGTGGGGCAGTGTTCTTTATCTCTTCCATGACACATCCTTTGTAACTCCCTCCGGGGGATATCTTCTGTTAATGGGCCATCGAGTCTCACTGCATGACTCATAAAACTACATCATCCCATCGTGAGATGCTCCGGCCAGGGGGAGGAACCAAGCGTTCCTACCTGGCTATAATCTGAGGTTTGGAACACCACAGGCAGCCCTTACCTACTGGATTCCTAGAGGACAAGAGCTACAGAACCACCACTGGACCTTCACAGGAGGACCACACCCTTCTACAGGATCACTGCTTCAAGAGAACCTATCTTTCACTGCAAGAGGACTGCAGTCACCATTTAATCGGACTGCTACCACCACCCTGCCTGACAGGGTGTCAGATCATATCCTTACTCTGTCAGTTTAGGCCAGTGTTTCTGTATTATTGCCTTTATCTTAATTTTCCTATTAGATTGTAATTCTGACTTGGAATCTCTCACTGGTTTGCTTTCAAACTAGTACACTTCCATATTGTCATTTACTGTTGCCTCTAATCAAGTGTGCAAAGTGTTCATAAAACACAGTGCAGCCAAATAAAACTGTCAGTATTTTTAACTGGAGGAATTCACTCGTATGGATTTTCAGCATTAATATTAGATTAACATTAATTGCACAATTATCATGAAAGAATCACAAGGAAAACAATTCTGAAGTAAAACTTGAAATAGCTCATGTTAATAGGAAGACTGTTTGAGATGATACTCATGTTTCAGAGTTTGATACAGCCAGTAATGTTTACAGGCTGGGGAGAGCGGGGGGGATAATCAGCGCTGCTTCGTGTAAAATTTGTTGCTTGATCACTCAGAAGATCTACTGCTGCTACGTAGGTCTTGCAATTTGAGGCTTTGGGCTCAAATGCTTATCCAGTCTTTCTAATCTATTTCAGTGTTCAGATGTATGGCTCAAGTTCATTGCCTGGTGAGGATGAAGGATGGCCAGCACCTCCCAGTTATTACATATCCACCAGCAGTCTGACCAGGAACCTGGCTCTCCCAGAGTCTTTACACACCTTTTCACCATCAAAACCCTATTCTGTGGCTTTTTGTAAACACAGATTTTGCTCAAGTTTTGGAAGCACTCACTCAAAACAAAAGCAGAACTTCACTTTGGTGAAGTGAGCTGATAAACTGGTGATGAGTAAAGGCAAGATGTGAAGGGCCAGGAGTAAAATTTCAGGTGGAAACTTGTGCCTGCAAAGGTTGTAAAGCCAAGGTGGAAGGGAGAGTCTGAGGACTGCAGTCAGACCTCAATTCAGAGCATCCCCATTTCAGTTCAAAATAAGCTATGTCTGAACTACTGAGTTCTGAGAACTCCAGGTTCATTTTCACAAGTAAAATGTGAAATGCCGTGATTTAAAGTGAATAATTTGATCTTGGAGATATTCTGAAGTTAAGAAGCTACCCAACATCCATTACTTTTGCTACTGTGTTGGGAACACAACGCCTGAAGCTAAAATAATTTTTCTCCACAGCAGTCAGAGTTCAGGGCAGGGAGGCTCATTATGGATGTGCACTTCTGTCACTCTGGACTACTTCCAATTTTCAGGTCCTGCTTAGATGCCTTCATTCACCCTGCATTACTGACAACTGGAGGATAATTAGTCCATCATTGCTTGGGAAAACTAGAAGGTTTTCTACATTTCTTTTGAATCACTTAAGCTGGCACACAGTAGTACCTTATACCACAGTTTGGCACTTCACTCTTATTAAGGTTTTCCACCCTCTGTTTCTTAACATTGAGATACTGAACAATTCCTTGGCTTCATTCTAAAATAAAAGTTACATCACATTTGAGCTGATGCCTTCTAGCCAACCTCTGCCAAATACAATTTGCTTAAAAACCTACACTTATCTAGCTGAGGTTGGATGAGAAACTTGTCGCAAAAGCTGCTTTATAAATAAGCCTTGTGCTCTTGCACTTGGGAAAAAAAAGGAGTCTAACACAGGAACCTGAGAAAACCTGACTCCACATAACTAGAGGAGACATTCAACTGTATCAATACAGTCAGCCAAAAGGTTCTGCTAATTAAAACCAAATGACTCCTTACAAATGGAGCAGCAGTTTAGTTGGTTTTGAGTAGGCAGCATGTGACTCTCTGCTTTCAGTTACTGAAAAAGTGACAGACATAACAGACAGACGTTGAGTAAGAAGCTGCTGCCTCCACAACATGCCAAGGGCCAAACTTCAGCTTCCTTGTAATGCCTCTGATTCTGAAACAGAGCATGAATGGGCTAGAGGTTTTTATCCCTGAATGTATTTATAGCCATGTTAGAATTATTCTGATGGTCACCAGCTGTGGTCTGCTGATGGAGGAAACCCTCCACTGGGGTCTTCCCAAAGTTGTGTTTGAACTGATCCAAAGAAAAACCACAAATTTTAAACTTGGTGCTACAGAACTACCTTAGTGCAAAGATAGTTCAGAAAGTGCTGAATATGTATAGAAGTCTTTCAGAATATTTATTGTATGCACAAGATGTTCTTTTTGACGCCATGCATTATAAATAAAAATAAGATCTCCCCTCCTCACACATTAGTCATAATTCTGAAACCATATCTGGTCCATTTAAAGCAGAGGTGGTTAAAATACCACAAGGATGGCAATCAGATGAACTAGTACAGATCGACCAAGAGCAGGAGTAATAGTAACACCAGCTACATGTTAGGGTTGGGTTGTCATAAAACCCTGAAGTTCCTGTATAAATATCATTAACTTCTTACACATCAAGCAAACTGTTTCAGACCAAAACTGTTCTCAAGTAATTACTCCACATTGGTGACTATCCCTAGCATAAATTTCAGGTAATCAGTGTCTCTCAATATGTGACCCTTAAAAAAGATGAGCTCCTGGTGTGCCCTGAAAGGTATTTTGGAAAATATTTTAGAAGTGACACAAATAGGAAATAAATTCCATATTCTCCAAGGTTTCCAAAAGAAACAAGGAAAAAATATTTAAGAGAAGGCAACCTGAAAAATCCTTGAAAATTTTGAGTTAAGAAGAAGAAAAATAAAACTGCTTTTTGAAGTAGGTTTTGTGAAATTTCCCGAGTCACTTAATTTTCTATGAATTCTTTCAGACACTGTAAGAACTGGTTGTCAAACCCACACACATAAAAACCCAGATAAAACCCCCCAATCATTGCAAATGATAATTTCTAAAGCTCCAGGTGATCATCACCAGTTCACTTCTGATCCTTTCTGAACACTCGGAGTGTCAGATGTAGGGTGCTTTTGCTTTGTCTACTGTCCAGTAAAAAGCAGAGTTATTTGTTATCATTAGAGACTCAGCGGAGATCCTCTGAGAGACTTTTTTCTGTTGATAGAAACCAATTTGTTGTAAAGAAGGAAAATCTGGGTTCTTGAAGTTCACTGAGAAAGTTAAATAGGCATCTATATCACTACCTGGTGTATTTACAAAATGAGTTCATTAATCTATCACATATAATTAGTCTTTTTTGTGACCACAGAAAGGAAACAGGATAGCAAGGGCAGGAATTTATACCTGAAGCTTGTAATAAGCTGGTAGTTGCTTTGCCTTCACAGGAGTCTCTGCAAAGCTCACAATACCAGCCCTCCTCCTTAAGAAGGCAGTTAAACTCCTGGGGCTGACCCTGAGGAATAATTCCCATGCTAAATCCAGTTGAGAGCTGGCCAAACTATTTGTGTGATCTGGGATGGTAGTGGGTGAATTTCCAGGAGTACATGGGCTGGAGAGACTCTCCTTCTCAGGAACGGCATCTGAGTCCCAGGGAAATCTGAAGAGATAGGAGGCTGCAGACTAGAGCAGCTGTCAGATCCCTTAACAAATGCCCCTACTTCTGGGGGCTCAAATACTCAGGCTCATGCCAGCTTTGACAGCATACAGTAGATCTCCTTGTCAACAGGTTCTGCTAGGTGCTGAGCTCAATATTGTCTCCTTCCCACAACAAGCAAGTTTGCACAGCGTGAATTTCTATCTGCCAGTCCTTCATTCTGGGCACATCAAATTAAAAAAGGTGAAAAGCCATACCAAGAACAAAGGCCAAGCTATAACTGAAAAACTGACAACTTCCCAAATCAGATGTGACTGTGACTCAAATCAGGAGAGGAAGAAGCAGTAATTCATCCTGGCACACTAATTAATTATCACACAGATTGCTTATTGATTTTCTTGTGTTCACTCTGATACTTTATGAAGTACATTCATTTCATCCAAACTTCTCATAGAATGACAGATGCTGATGGATCAAAAGCAGATGCAAATTCACAGGTAGGTCAGGTTTCCCCTTCTAGAGAGGGGCAAGGCCGGGGCAAATCCATCCATCCACAGCACCAAATCTCAGCATCCAGAGACTCTTCTCCAGTCCCACTCATAAAACCTAAATTCTTCAATAATGATCTCCCAGTGAAGCAAACCAGCCTTTGCCAATAAAAGTAGTCAGATTGCCAAGGTCATAACCAAACCACCTCAGCTTCTTAAAGGCTTCCTGCATTGGACAATAGCCTGAGTTCCCAGATAAATTATCTAATAGGACATTTTCTAATTATAGAATTAATTACTGCCACAGAATAAACAGCAGAGGCACGTCAGGCTGAAAATAATCATTTGCACAATTAGCTCTTTCACATCAAATAAACATTTACAGCTATTCTTGAACTGGGAATTTGTAAGATTAGGAGAGGTCCCACTCTCATCACCCCTGGAATATCCTACCACTACAACAACAAAGTGAAAGCAGTTTATATGTTCTCTCTAAGACAGTATGAATATATTCCATTTAAGTTGTTGATTTTCTTTGGAATTTTCTTGGTACTAAATATGCATCCTCACTACAAAGGTTTTAGTCTCCTTTGTTGTGTTTTGATTGGGTAAAAAAACCTGTTTGCAATGCATGATCACAGACAAACTGACTGTTCTCCTGATGTGCCTGCAGCAGATGTGTCACAGAGATCAAGGCAAATTCTTGTGGACAGCAACTTGTTTGCTTGTGCACAGGGAAATAGTGTTGGTCTCATTTCCAGCTCTTTGCACAGTCAGTACAATCATCATGATTACAGTGATAAAAGCAGCCTCTGAAGATGTTTCTGTCTAGTAAAAGACCTGTTGAAGAGGGAGTGTGAGCAACCTCAGACAGGGGCTAGCATACGAAAGGGCCTAATTTTGTGGTTTAAAAACAAACATGAGTGAGCTAGCTAAAGCATCTACAAAGCTGAATACCTTTGAGCATGGAACTGCTTGCTGGACTCAGCAACAACTCGACAAAACATTAACAAAACCCAAAATCAGGATTAGCCCCGGTCTGTCATACCTTCAAAACTGACAGCAACCCACGCCACACCATACTTCCCTCCAGATTTCCCTGAGGGACAGGAGAACTAGTGCCTGGCAGAGACTGTCAGGGCTGTCCCAAGTCAAAGGCAGGTACTTGGGAAGAGTGGCTCGGTGCATTTAATGATGGATATCTGGATCAAACCAGTAGATCTGCTTGTGAAAAGTAATGGAGATTAGACTGTGCTTTCCGTGGTCTAGAAGAAAACATAAGCAATCCACTTAAATGAAAATCAATTTTGGATGTACCTTTATTACACTTTATGATCTGTGAAGATCCTTTCTTTTCATGCTGTTATGTGAATGCCATGCAATTCCCACAATGGCGATAGATACTCCTTAGAAAAGTAGTGAAGGTCTTAACTTTTTAATACAAATTATTCCTCAGGAATCCTTAGCTGCTATTCAAACAGTTTAATTCAAGAGTTATATCTCTCATTCAGGAAACTTTTACTGACACTAATCAGACCCAGCTCTTTTTATTATTAATGTACAACAATACTAATCTGGTGTGACTAGCATCTTTAGCCAGAGTATTAAGGCCTTCCTCTCCCTAAAGTGCTATTCAGTAATAAAAAATTAACAGTTTTGCATAATCTACTTAAGTCTACTGCAACTACTGAAGATTAGCTGCAGCATTTTCTTCTCTTTTCTGAGCCTCAGCACAGACATACATATCCTAAAAATTAACTGATGCATGTTTGTGAACTGATGGGAATGTTTCAGTGTGTTGGTCACAGATGCAGCAGGGATTACATGGAAAGACACAGTCCTTGTGATAACTTACACACACACACCTCAGAGTTACAGAGTGATAAAAGATCAGGCAATTTTCATCCCACTTTATATTTCGAAAGATCCAACGAGGCCTGCATGTGGCAGCTCTGGTTCTTTTAAACCCTACTGGCTTCACATCCCCTCCCACAGGTCAGGCTGCACAAACATAGGACTTGGCCTCAGTCAATACAGGTTTAAGCAGAGGAGGCAGCCAGCCCAGAGGTAGATGTATACAAGCACATTCAAGAGCCCAACCACATAAACCCATGGAAAGAGGTTGTGGAATACCTTTGTTCATCTTAACTGGGTGTTGTTGCTGAAGCATAAGCAGACTCCTACAGTATCACCCTCTCTAATCAGAAATAGGGCACAGAAAACCAACCCCCTTCACTGTTTAATTTTGACTAGTCAAAGACAGGATGCAGGGAACAGCTCCTGTGATGTCTACAGGAACCAGGCTTTTTTATGTAAGTTGTTGTCTCCTTACAAGATGCACTGACGCATCTTTTTGTTTCTGATCCCTCTCCAGCAGAGTTCGGAGCCGCTCACTGATGAGACCAGCACAGCCACCCAGCCACTCAGAGCCCTGGCACACGGCAGGTCCCTGCAGCTCCTGGAAACCAGCTGAACTCATAGACAAAGGCATCACAGACTGACAAAGGTGCCACAGACCAGACAGAGAGCTCAGTCTCTGACAAACGGCCTCACCTCAAATGAACTACATCCACACCTGTACTAACAACTTATGTAGAAAGCTCCTGGAAACATTTTTTCAAGTCTCAATTTTTTCAATTCAAGTCTCCACCTTTCCAGATCCTCACTTCATTCAAGTGCATCCCCTCATGCCTGAGATTTAAGAGGAGCCTCCTTCATTCCCACAGTCCCGTCCACAGACTCACTGTGGGCAACACAGCACAGCTGATGGGGGGGTTAGGCTGGTGCAGAGCTCTCCTCATTGGGGCATTCCAAAAGAAATCACCAATTTGCAAAATCACCCTTTCCTCCAGGAAAAAAGCAAAACAAAACACAAAACCCCTGTGATAACAGCAGAGACAGCTGGAGCAGGAGCAGGGCCAGCCAGCACTTCATGGAGCAGCTGAGGGAAGTTGGGAGTTACTGGTTCCCCAGAGAGGAAAATGAAGATCTCAATCTCAGCAATCAGCTCGTAGGAGCTTCCAAGCAGCAGATAAAGCAGCTCACAAATTCTTTTCCACTTTGTCTGGAACCGATTTTTGCCTAGAAATCTTTCTGTCTTGAGTTTTAAGGGGTTCATCACCCCCCACCCCCTGCAACTAATTTCAGATTTTTCTTCTAAGCTTTTTGTCCAGCTTTGAAATGAGTTTCATAAATGCAAAGTGTCTCACAGAAAAGCGCTTCTGAGCTAAAACTGAATGAGATTTCAGGTCACTACATTAATACTGATAGTTTAAAAAAATAATTGTGCATCAGGTACAGAATAGGATATTCTTCTGCGCAGCTAATACAGCTTAATACTATATCATTACCACAAAATCTATTTCAAGTTTATAGGAAAAAACTAATTAATTTCATCCAAAGAGGCAAGAGATTTCTATGTCTAAAGCATACAGGAACAGTGACTCACATTGCCAACTGCCAGGCAGCTGCTGCAGCCCAAAGCTGACACCTCCTGGAACTGGCATCTCCAGCTAGGTGTTAGCAACTCCATGGAAAGTTGTGCCTTCCCTTCTACAAGCAGGGCATGCTGGTTAGCTCTTAAAAAACTGGGGTGTAAGGCCAGGCATGCTACATAACCACAAACAGTTGTCTCATTGTAATTCAGCTCTGGCTTCTATTTCCCCAGGACAGATATAGATGGAAGAAGGGTTTTGCTATTCCCAGTTGTCCTCCCTGGTCCCCATGGGACACCTGCTGAACTCTGCAAACTACAGTCTGCTACAGGATGAAAAAAATTGATGCTGCCCTACATTAACAAGTCAGGCTGTAAAGTGACATGCCAGGAACTGTAAATGATAACTACATTCCTACCTTGCACCTTATAAAGTTAAGGTCAACAGCAGTCCAAACCCTGACCGGACTCCAGAGCCTCCTATCACTTGAGCTCTCCTGGTAAAGTCCTCTCTGTGCAGAGCATTAGCACCCTGTGTAAATGGAGCATGGCATTTTGTCTCACATCAACAAGAGGGACTGAGGAGAACACACTGGCTTTATGAGCAGAAAGCTTCCTGTGCTAATAAGATACAGAATTTGAAACACTGGCACTTTTTTTATCATATTCTTTCCGTATTAATTTTGGCTAATAAAGTGTGACAGTCTCTAATATGATCAGGCTCTCATACTCTACTGGTGACAACTAACACTAATTCAGTGTGATTCTTATGCGATTGGATAGGTGGAAAATCGTTAATGCGGTAGAAGAGCAGAGTGCTTTCTAGTAGACTTTTCAAGGACCAGATTCAGGTCTACTAGTGGTTTTCAAATAATCAGCTAATATCTCCACAAATAAATTAACACATATCCTGATGTATAAACACCTCTGGGGTTTTTTTTTAGTTTTTTTTCTTGTGCTAGATAAATACATCCAGATCCTTTAATAACCCTTGCAGCAGCAGCAAGGCAGCTTATTAATTAGAAATTATTTTCCTAATTCTTCCCAGTTCTTTTCAAGCACCAGAATGGGATAAATTGCAGTAACTGCTAGTAATGTGTGCAACAAACAAGCTGCCTCTCTCTCCCTTCTTGGTATTTCAGTACTTACATATTCATGCTATTCCTCTTAACCACAACTCTACATCTTGGGCACACATTCAGTAGATTCTCCAACATGAGCTCTACAGCCTGTTCAGAGCTGCTGCTCTCTAGGCACAGCTCTCCACCCACATAAGCACAAGCTACATTCTTATTCCTAGACTTATCTTTGAAGTAGATTAAAAGAAATTAATCTTACCTCTTTGCCAACATCTAATCCTTCTACCAACTTAATCAGAAGAATTTTTTATCTTACTTCACTGAAAAACAAGTGTGTCAGGATCAGCATGGTTTTTCGCAGAACATCCCAGCTGCTTGCTATTCCCCATTAACTTTTGGTCCTTTGAGAAAAGCACATTAGTACTTTTTTGATCTCTAATAATTTCACATACCTTGTGAACTGAGACATAATCCTCCATTACTCAAAAGAATATATTTGTAAGAACTTTTAATTTGAACTTTGCAAATTAACCACAGCAAAGAATCATTCACAAAGGACATCACATCAGCAAAGATGTCACATTATATTTAATTTAGTGACTATCCTGATCAATGTGTTTTTATTGAGCATAATCCCTTGTGAAGGTATTGATGTAGTATTATCAATCCTGGGAGCACAGAAAGCACCAGATTCATAAGCACAAGTATATATTGCTGCATATTTCTAACCCTATCAAAACAATTATCTGGCATGCAAATTATTTATGGAGATAAAAAGCATTATCATAATAGCAATATCCTCCTACTCCTTTTTGTTTTGTTTTATATTATAGCAAAGAGATAGAAAAAACACCCTAGTACTGGTTGTTCCCTAACTTGTTCACAGCCCGGGAAGACAGCAAACACTAATTAGCAATGCAACTAATGTTACTAAAGTCGCAGGACCCTCCACTTCTGCAGATTACACAATGCTATTTGATTTTTTTCCCTGAATACAGCCCTTGCTACATGAACAGAATCATTGTTTAGAAATCAACTGGACAAAACTTACATTGACCATAATGAGCTTTGGCTCAAATCCTGTGTTGATCTGCTTTAACCCACAATGAAATTGAGAAACACAAAGAACTCTTGTAGCTGCCCATGTAACACTGAAGGCAGATTCAAAGCCTGAAGTTCAACTGCTAAAGCCAATGTATGCCTGAGTGCTGCAGAGAGATCTTCTTGTTGGTGCAAACACTGACAAGCCCTCTTTGAAAAGATACGAGTGACTTCTGCCATAGATGAAAATGAACAATGCCCAGATAATACACATTTAGGAATGCTGGAAATTATAGCCATGTTTGCATCGCTCTTCAGGAAACAAAATTCAACATCTACTGTGTTTACTTACGAAATACATAGATCTCTGGCTGACAGCACAAAAAGATCTTTTCTCTTGCTTGCCAGACACCCAAGTGCATGGCTAGGGCTGTATTTAATATTTGTGGCAATTAGCCAGAAATGCTGTTCACATGGTCCTCCGCCTTTATCTGTGTAATTTCACTCTAAAATCTGATATGCCATCACTCACCATGGTCAGCCTTACACTGAAACTTACTTCCACACATCAATGCCATCAGTTGAATTGACTTAATTCCACCTTATTCTTTCCCCTCAATGGACAAGAGACTTCCCATTTGTCCCCACGCCTTAGCCTTACAGGGTTGTGTATGCCTTTTAAACATTTTTACATGAATTCAACGAATTGTGAGCCATGAGAGAAGAAAAGAGGAGTTTCACATGACTGATCAGGCAGGGGATGGCTGCCAGCAAAACAGAACTACTGGCTTTCCTATGAGAGCACACAGAATCACAGGATGGTTTGGGCTGGAAGGCACTTTTACAGGTCATCTAGTCGGACTCCACTGCAGTATGCAGGGACGTCTTCAATGAGATCAGGTTGCTCAGAGCCCTGTCCAAGCTGACCCTGAAGTGCCATGCAGATGCTACACAGCTGGGAAACTGAATGCATAGCCATGCTCCTCTAGCAGGATGAGGTTGAAACATCATAAAGAGCATCAGAATATGCATCTGTGAGGATGGGGAAAAGAAAAAGTAGTGCAGAAAATGAAGTAACATATGAAAGCAGCAGATACAGCTGATCTCAAGGATCTCAAAACCAAGTATGTCTCCAGGTCCCCTGCCACAAAATACGGGAAATCTCATAGAAATATCAGATGCTGAAATTTCCTAAATCAACCACAAAAAGCCAAGTTATGCATTTCTTCAGGAGATCCTTTCCATAATACACCTGGGAACCAAGCAGCTCCATGCTCTAGTCTTCTTGGACTTTTTACTCCCTCCTGCAGTTAATTGCAGGAGTGAATTGGTTTTTAGGGTAAAAAAACCTCCCGTCCATATGTGCACAGCATAGGAGGCCAGGTAAGAAACCTCACCCAGCATGACTACCCATGATAGCCAAAGGAAGTAAAGGAAATAGTATAAACCTGCAAGTAAAAAATGCCTTAAAACAGGCACTAAGCATAAAAGTCTACGTAAGAAAAAAGCTGATACTGGACATGTTCTTTCATCATAAAATAATGCTAAAATATTAAATGTTCTAAAAAGCAACAAGAAGTTTTATCTCTTGAGTAGAATGTAATGACACATTAGTCTCTTGAACTCCCACTCTGAGAAATAGTTTTATCACCCTCTCAATAAAAGCAATCAGAGAAAGACCCAGTTCTTTGGATTTGTGCAGTTTCGCTTTATTGTAATTTTCATTTGTCAACTCTAATTAATGGGCTCATTGAGTATCTCTCTTGATATTCTCCAGCTTTTAGTCTCTTTTCAAAGAATGTTCCAGCAGTATCCTGGGATAAAGATGTTCCTTCAATGGGCAGCTACAGAGAAGCATGCCCAACTTCAGAAGATGTATGTTTTTTCACACTTCACTTCATTATTAATTAAATTAAATTAAAAGAGGACAGAGTACCATGGTACCCTGGATATGGGTTACAGCAGGTCAAGCAGCTTGAAACAGCACAGGTTGAAACGTGAAAGATTTCAGAACAGACTTTCGAAGCCTCAAACAAGCACAACACACCCGGAAACTTCTGGATGGCAGAAAGCTGTTCCTGGGAGCACAAAGTAAATCTCCTGGGAATAAAGACATGTTCCGCAACAGTAGAGACAAGGGCTCCAAGACAGACAGATCCAAATGCAGTGATAGTTTTCACATTTTGGGGTAATGTCTTCTTGTTGTCTATTTTTACTAATGGCTTATTTGAGCCAAGCTGAAGCTAGCAAGCAAAGCCCACTTCTTCAGGCTTACCAAGAACTGAAGAACTAAGATGTGGAACTAAGGATCTAATTTCCTGAATCTTATGAGCCTGGAAAAATGAAACCATCCATAAAAATAGGCAGATATGCCTTTCATGGCACTTCTGGAAGGCCCACAATTTGCTTAATGAGAAGATCATGTCTCTAGTAAGACCTGTTCAAACAAGTTGGGAGATGAGCAACTGAAAGCAAGTCAGCATGTGAATTCCTGACAGCTCAGAGTTCAGCTGGTTGTGCCCTTTTATACTCCACAGGCAGCCGAGGTCAAATTGCACAGGCCTTGGGCCACCTCTGGCTGATGGCTCCTGACCAGCAGATTTCCAGCATTCTACAGGGGACTCTGAGGGGCACAGCAGTCCCTAATTCTCACTCTTAGGAACTATTTCTGTGCGCATGAGCACTCGAATGCATATTAAGGCCCTGGTGCTCAGCTCTCTCTTACAAACATGCATTTCAAAGCTGTCCCAGCCACTTGGCAGGCTCCTGCTGGGGCAAAAGGGCTCAGGATGAGGTTCCATTGGAGAGGGGATATCTCTGCACACAAACAGAGAAGGGTGCTGCTAGTGCTGGAGCCAGGAAGCTTCCCCGGGTGAAGAACTCTTTGTGTTTAGAACTGACTTTAAAGTCTCCTGCCAGTGCCACCTGGCAGCCAATGTCAGCAGAGCAATCTGAAAATGGCCCATTGACACCACCTCCCAGGGCCTGTCAGCCCTCAGGCATTTACAGCAAGTGGTCTTCAGAGTTCACAGAATAAAATACAATAGATTTCCTAAAACATATTTACAGCTAGTGGTTTCACTGTTCTAAAAATAGTGTTTTCAGTCACCACCACCAAGATCATAATCCCTTTAAAGATCAATAAAATATTTATTTCCTTAAGTTAATATATGTTCTGTGCAAACTGCCACTGCTTCATTTCCAAGAGCTCTGTGTGAATATTCATATCTGAACTATACAGACATAACTTTATTTACAGTAGAAAAGTATATTAATACTGATTTATTTAAACACTTTACCAAAGTGGCAGTTTATTTTAATCAAATACTGAAATAATTGGGCTATGTTTGATTTTAAACTTTGAAAATCCAACTCTAAGATTTATCAAGGAATGAATTTAGTGAAGTTCTCATCATTAAAAATTGATATTATATAGTGGGGCTACACTGGCTTCCCTGGAACATTGCCAAGCAACAGACCTTTTAAAAGATTAATTGTCCATGCCTGCATGATTCCCTAAGTGCTCTGCACAATGGTCACCAGCTCCCAAACACCAAGTCAAGTAGTGCCAAAAGCACCAGGAGGGAAATATTTTTCTGTTGCAGAATGAGGGAAAGGCACTGCTCTCACATGGTACAAACCTGCCTGCACCCAAGGGTGAGTGCCCTCCCTGCTCCTTCTCATCTTCGCCCCAAAGGTGAGCCCTTTCCTGATGGGAAGGAGAAAAGGGACAGCCAAATTCCTGCAGTGAAGCACCTGCAGAGCTGTGGGGAAACCCCTTGACTCTGAGCAGCTTTCCCAGTTCCTGTGCTTTGACCAGCTGTGGCTACTGTGGACATAGCAAGGCAAGGGATGCTCCTGCTGCCTCCCTCAGGAAAATTTGCAGAAGTATTGAACTAGTCCAAGCTCAGGCATCTAAGCCTCACTGGAACAGGGCAACCAACACTTCTCAACTAACAATACTGCTACTAAAATTTATGTGGTTTTTGCCATTTGATTTCTGTTTTCCAAATCAGAGAATGCTGAGGAATTCAACTCAGTGCTATGCCCTGGCTTTACTGCTATAGGTTCTTTTCCCTGTTGCCTTACAGCTTCATGATCATGGAGACATACCTCCATCAGAGGCATTTTCAGCCTAAATCCATTATATTTATCAGGGCCCTGGGTAACATCCCTATGATCTTGCTGATGGATACCAAGTCAGGATTTATCCCTACTCCTCCAAAGCAGCTGAGGAGGCAGTTTGCACTACTCATCTGACAATCCCATACATGGCATTTGTGGCATGACTTTGTGGTCTATCTCTAATTATCAGCCCTCTCTTTTGCCTCTCCAAAACACACTCCAAGGGTGAGGACTGAACAATAATCCTCCAGTCTGTGACTCGTGGGAGACAATGTGGTGCAGAGTCTGCAGTACAAACATGAGACGCTGACAAATTTAAATAAACAAAAGCCCTTGCAAGGAAAGGCTGATACAGATACACTCACACTTAATTATTTTTAAAATCTTTTCTCAAGAATGTAGGAACAAGAAAGCAGTGACAGCTGGAGGAAAACCACTATATCTAACTAAACATTTAAAATTATCTTCTGGAAAGAAATCTGCCCCATTATCTTCTGGAAAGAAATCTGCCCCATTGAACTGAATTTTTTTCATGTTAAAAAAAAATCCTCTTGACAGAAGCAACCCAAAACAGAAGAAATCTAAAAAAGCTGAAATCCTTGTGACAGCTTGTCAAAGTATTCTTCACCAACAGATTATCAGAATATTTGGGTTTGTACAGAGAGCTAAGTTCCTACACCTAAATAAGCTAATTATTGCAGAACACACACTTAAAGTGATACACTGTCCAAACATCATTTTCCCAGAATTTCAACATTTTCCATAAGTGAAACCTTTGAAAAACATTAGCAAGGACGTGGAAATTAAAAAATACACACTGTCTCAGCTGAAGCTGAACACATCAGTTCACAAGACCAAACTGAAACACTCCCTCCCAACCATCCCCTCTAAGCGGGAGCTGTGTTCTCACCGCCAGCCCCCAGCAGACACCCAGCTGACAGCTCTAGGGGGGAAGCCACCGTGTCTGGAGCTGCACAGGAACCTTTAGCATCCCTGCGCTGAGCTCAACCCCATGCACAGGGACGTGCTGCCCACCCGTAGGTGCTCCAGCTCAGGACTCTGCCAGGGCCGCAGGGGTGGGACACAGACTGGAACAGCCTTCTCACTTCCAGAAATACAGGCCCTGGGACTCCCTGTAGCAGGAGCTCGATTCAGAGCACTATGTTTAACAGATTTTGACAGATCTATCCCCCATTAACTCAGCCAATGAACTTCTAACCCCTCCATACATTTGATCTTCATACCACGCAGTGGCAATGAGCACCACAATTTAACTTCATGTCTTGTCTAAAACATACTGCTTTTACTTATTTTAAATCTATTGTCTCAGTTCTCACCAAGTGCCATCTGGGTTTTTTATCATCAGGAACAATAAATATTTGCTCTCTAGTCACCTTCTCAAATCAGTTATTCCTAGTGTCAAAGTCATTAGATCCAGGACAAAAATTTAAAGCAAATAATATTTACGGGTTTTAGCTTATGAACTGCATGCTCATGAGAGTGAAACTAATGAGAATTTTGCTTGAGGAACTATGGATAAGACTACCAGATTTCTTCGCAGAATCAGTTTTGCTTTACTGAAACTTCATTTTAATGAAAAAGTCACATAAACCTTGGGGACGTTGTTAGATTGTGACCTGCAGTCCATTATTTTTGTCTACCTTTAATTAATAGTAATTAGCTTTCCTCTTGCAATATTGGTTTCACACCCTACCTTCTTAAAAGCTGTCAGTGCTATCTCAGGGTACTGCAAGTTTTATAAATCAATGCTACCACAAAACAAGATTCCAACTATTCATTTGCAAATTGTTGGGGTTTTAAGAGTTCTCCTAGTTTTTTTCTGTTAAAGCAACTTTCCCCCATCGTGTTGCTAGGGAAACAAATGGCTGGATGCTTAAGAAGAACAAAAGACCTGGCTGCTCTTTTTGTTTCACCTGGGTGTGTGGTCAGTCGGTCTGGGTGTTCAGGTGTTTGGCATTCGTCGTTTCGGGGGAAGAGAGGGAAGCTGCTTGTTTCTTCGCCGTTTTTCTTTCTGCCGGAGCAGCCCCAGGATCCCAAGCCCGTCTTTCCTGCCCCGCTGGGAGCCAGGCCGTGGCCGCCCTGCCCCGCTGTTGCTTCGAGCCTTCACTATACTGTAGGCCTGCTCGCCCTACCTGCCCAGACATCCGGGGGGGCTGGTTCTCCATTTGGATACACCTCATCTGCCATCCGGGATTTGTGCTCGTCCCTGCCGTTCCAGCCTGCTGTTCCCGAGGGTCTGGCCGGACACCAGGATCGGCTGCCCAGGGGTTTGTGAAGCCTTTGTTCCATCCCTCCCCGGGATCCCGGGGCACCAGTGCCGCGTGCTCCCCGAGCTCGCTCCGGAGCACCCCCTGCAGCCGCGGGGGAACCATCACACCTGCCCTGCTCACCGGGAGCCGCCAGCGTCCCTGCCGGCTGCGAGCGGAACTGCACCTTAGGGGAAAGGGCCTGACAGCCGAGAAGGCTGGGACTGGGTTTGTGATTGTTTGCTGTTACTGCCATAGTTATTGTTGTTTGTTTGACTGGTTATACACATATAGATATATAATAGTAAAGAACTGTTATTCCTATTTTCCCACATCTTTCAAAAATCTGATTTCAAAATTATAATAACTTGGAGGGAAGGGGGTTGCATCTGCCATTCCAAGGGAGGCTCCTGCCTTCCTTAGCAGACACCTGTCTTTCAAACCAAGACAGATTTTGGCACCCAACTATGGAGCCTGAGGGCATTAAGAGAGAGAGGTGAAAAAAGGAATAACAGTTCCTGGATAACTTAATTTTGTGTGCTGGATATAGGAACCTTGCTAGGCAGCACTATGTGGTTGATTTTACTCTGGTTCGGGTGGCAAATGGATCGCCCTCATCACGCAGTGCGCCCGAACTGGAAACCCAAGTCGCCCTGGGATCTTGGAAATAATTACGAACTGGCCGGAAGGTGAGACTTTTGGGTTATCTTCTGAAGAAGAGGAGCAGGTGACGCGTGACGAAGAAGCCCCACCATATAATGAGCTACCAGAGAGTGAAAGACAATACGCCCTCTTCACTGATGGTTCCTGCCGAATTGTAGGCGCTAGCTGGAAATGGAAAGCCACTGTATGGAGCTCCACACGACAAGTTGCACAGGCTACTGAAGAAGGTGGATCGAGCCAATTTGCTGAACTCAAAGCTGTTCAATTAGCTCTGGACATAGCTGAAACAGAGAAGTGGCCAAAGCTGTATCTCTACACTGATTCATGGATGGTAGCCAATGCTCTGTGGAGTTGGCTGGAAAGGTGGAATAAGGCAAACTGGCAGCGCAGAGGAAAACGAATCTGGGCTGCTGAGGAGTGGAAAGGCATTGCCACTCGGGTAGAGAAGCTATCCGTGAAGGTCCGTCATGTAGATGCTCACATCCCCAAGAGCCGGGTTAACGAAGAACATCGTAACAACAAACAGGTAGATCAGGCTGCGAAAATAGAGGTGTCCCAGGTAGACTTGGATTGGCAACATAAAGGAGAGTTGTTCCTAGCTCGATGGGCCCATGATGCCTCAGGCCATCAGGGCAGAGATGCCACCTATAAGTGGGCACGAGATCGAGGGGTGGATCTAACCATGGACAGTATCTCCCAGGTGATCCATGATTGTGAGACATGCGCTGCGATCAAGCAGGCCAAGCGGGTGAAGCCTCTGTGGTACGGTGGGCGATGGTCCAAATACAAGTATGGGGAGGCCTGGCAGATTGATTACATCACACTGCCTCAAACACGCCAAGGCAAGCGCTACGTGCTCACAATGGTAGAAGCCACCACTGGATGGCTGGAGACCTACCCTGTGCCTCACACTACTGCCCAGAACACCATCCTGGGCCTTGAAAAGCAAGTTCTTTGGGGGCATGGTACCCCTGAGAGAGTTGAGTCTGACAATGGGACTCATTTCAAGAACAGCCTTGTAAACACCTGGGCTAGAGAACATGGCATTGAGTGGGTGTACCACATCCCTTACCATGCACCAGCAGCTGGGAAGGTTGAGCAGTGTAATGGACTGCTTAAAACCACATTGAAGGCACTGGGTGGGGGGACTTTCAAAAACTGGGAGGTGCATTTAGCAAGAGCCACCTGGTTAGTTAACACTCGAGGCTCCACCAGCCGAGCAGGCCCTGCCCAATCTGAACCCCTACAAACAACAGGGGATAAGGTTCCAGTGGTGCACATGAGAGGTATGCTTGGAAAAACTGTCTGGGTTAAGTCTGCCTTGAGCAAAGACAAACCCATCCGTGGGGTTGGTTTTGCTCAGGGACCAGGTTGCAACCGGTGGGTGATGCAAAGAGACCCGATGCTTACCTCAAGGGGACCTTGTTTTAGGGTGAACTACCCATGGCTCTGTCCTTGTATCAGTATCAGCATGTATATATGTATATAATTCGGGTGATGCATGTATTTATATGGTTAAAAGGGTTAAGTTTCATGTAACATGTTAGTATGGGAAAAAATTCGGGGTGGATAATGTTGGGGTTTTAAGAGTTCTCCTAGTTTTTTTCTGTTAAAGGAATTTTCCCCCCATACTATTGCTAGGGAAACAAATGGCCAGGTGCTTAAGAAGAATAAAAGACCTGGCTGCTCTTTTTGTTTCACCTGGGTGTGTGGTCAGTCGGTCTCGGCATTCGTCGTTCGGGAGAAGAGAGGGAAGCTGCTTGTTTCTTCGCCGTTTTTCTTTCTGCCGGAGCAGCCCCAGGATCCCAAGCCGGCCTTCCCTGCCCCGCTGGGAGCCGGGCCGTGGCCGCCCTGCCCTGCTGTTGCTTCGAGCCTTCACTATACTGTAGGCCTGCTCGCCCTACCTGCCCAGACCTCTGGGGGGGCTGGTTCTCCAATTGGATACACCTCATCTGCCATCCGGGATTTGTGCTCGTCCCTGCCGTTCCAGCCTGCCGCTCCAGCCTGCCGTTCTAGCCTGCTGTTTCAGCCTGCTGTTCCTGAGAGCCCGGGATCGGCTGCCCAGGGGTTTGTGAAGCCTTTGTTCCATCCCTTCCCGGGATCCCAGGGCACCAGTGCCGCGTGCTCCCCGAGCTCGCTCCGGAGCGCCCCCTGCAGCCGCGGGGGAACCATCGCACCTGCCCTGCTCACCGGGAGCCGCCAGCGCCCCTGCCGGCTGCGAGCGGAACTGCACCCGAGGGGAAAGGGCCGGACAGCCGAGAAGGCTGGGACTGGGTTTGTGATTGCTGTTACTGCCATAGTTATTGTTGTTTGTTTGACTGGTTATACACATATAGATATGTAATAGTAAGGAACTGTTATTCCTATTTTCCCACACCTTTGCCTAAAAGCTCTTGATTTCAAAATTATAATAACTTGGAGGGAAGGGGGTTGCATCTGCCATTCCAAGGGAGGCTTCTGCCTTCCTTAGCAGACAGCTGTCTTTCAAACCAAGACACAAATGATGATAGTAACACAAACACGCAAAATACTTGCTTCAAAATGTGTTCAAGACAGTCTGCCAGATACCTGAAGCCAAAAGTTGAAAATCATTGAAGGGGTTTTAAATTCCATATTAAAGTTGTAATGGATTTTTATAGTAGTAGATACTTTGCTTCCAGTAGATAGTTTACTTACAGTTTAGGTAACCCACTTCTCAAAGGGCTACTTGTACCAGCAAGCTAAATGAACCACCTTCAGCTAATATTGGAAAAAATACTTACAACTCTATGTATAAAAGGCTGATTTATTTTTCCACAAAATTTTAGTAAATGAACCTAAACTTAACAAGTATCTCCCTTTATTCTATGAAACCCAGACCAAAGGTGTGATAACTCTTAGATATCCTATTTGCAGAGATCTTCGTTATTTCTTTCAGCAAGCAACATTACCTTGTAATTTACCCAAATGCATTGGTGTCCCACCTGACTAACCTGGCAGTGGTCCCTCCCCAGGCCATTCCAGGAATTTTGTGCTGGATTATCCTAAAGAAATTGGGGTATTTGCACACATTACCCTAACGTGAGGGCTCTACACACACCCTCTGGGTCAAGGTGAACTTCAGCATAGGTGATTATCCTGACAGTTCACATTAAAGACATATTATTGACCTCAGCAGTGCTCATCTCTCTGCAGGAACCATGCCTATTAATGCAGGAACTAAAATGAAGAAGAGGAGGAAAAAAGATTTTTGAAATTCATGTCTCATCTCGTAAACATGAATGGATTTCAGGAGCTTTTAAAGGGTGCAACTATTAAAGATCAGTTCTAACAATCCACCATAATGCATTTCACAAAACCCTTTCAAGAACTTTTTTAAATTCTTCCTCTGGCATTGTTCCAGCCTGTTAATCTGGAAGCGCTGGAAGCTCAGTAGGTGGATTTTTGGTATAAGGTCAGAAACTCTTTATGACCAACTATACAGATGGTTCAAAAGCAAGTAAAATAACCTTCTTTGAAGGTAGTTACCAATGGTGCTCTGCACAGATAGACTGCATGTATTCAGCATGCTCTGCAGGAGCCAGTTTTATTTCCCAATTCATTCTCACACACAACTCCATCGAAAAACAAAACAAAACAAAACACCAAACAGAGAAACCAGATAAGTTTGGAAGATAAGTGTGGTAGCCTGTTAACCCACTGCTTTCGTGATGCCGTGTTCCCCTTCCTGCTCCCCCCTGCCCTTAGCCTTGGCCACTCCCTCAGGCTCTCCCTATTGGTTCCTGTACCCCATCCCGGCCCAGGGACCGCCCCTGGGCCCCTGACAAAACCCCCCACGCGCCCAGACCATGAGGTCTCTCTGCCTCTGAGGGCTGCCAGTTCAAGATGTGATTAAAGTCATCTCTTACCCTCGTGGGAGACCCTTCTCACCTCCTCTGTCATCCCTGGTTGTAACGCTGATAGCTGACCAGAGCAAGATGGCGGGGCCATCGGAAATGGACTGCGGGATGCGACGGGTCGCATTGCCCTAGGTAACCCTCGCTGAGCTCTCAGGGAGCTACAGCCTGCTAAGCAAAATCTAGCTGTTACAACAGATACATTTTTCAAAAATGTCTCTGCATAGCAGAGGATGGTCCTGCCCCACAGCCATGGGGGCATGAGCCATGTGTGGGTCTGGCATCTCCATGCTCTCTCTTTCAATCCACGGTGACCAGTCTCGAGCTCCCTCTTCTACCACCCCTGCAATGTCAGCAGCCACATTTTGGCTTCAAGCACCAGGTCATTGGCAGCTGTGGATCAAGAAGAGGAGGAGGAAGGGATGGACCAAGCCCAGGGCTCACAGCTGAGTCTACACAGCTCAGAGATGAAACACCACAGGGGGGTCCATGGCCTGGATTACACACCAGAAGCTCTCTCAATCCACTGTGCATCTTTGGACAAATGACTTTGTATCTCCACATTATCTCCCAACATTTTCCCTCTCCATGAGACACTGAGCAGTGATGACTGACTATGGAACACTGCAGTGCATTAACTTTGAGTATGAAAAGTGTATCCTTGCAAATCACTCCTTTGCTCTTGGAAGCATGAAATTACAGGAACAAGAAATCTTTTCCTGAAATATCTCTGCACTCTGTTTGCTTTAATGATTCAATCTTTTGACCACCTTATGGTCCTCCAAATAAACTAAAAATTAATGACCTCCAACTAAGTGCTGTGGTTTGTGCTAAGATTCAAGATTATTTTAGCTGTTAGAAAGAAGGAAATGCCTCCTTAGAAGGGGGGATGACTTAAAAAACTGCTGACAGCACATCACTGATACTAACAGAAATAACCGTGCTCTAATTGACAATTCCTGAGGATTATCGAAAGACTCAGTATCCATTAGCTCCTTCCCATTATATAGACTATTTCCTACTCAAGCAGATTCTGAAGTGCCATGATACCTACAAGCTGGGTTCTTAACAGCATTGGAAGGCAAAGATAGCACCAGAATATGAGCAGGCATAGACATGGCCCCGTGGTTCTGGTACTAAAACAGTAAGAACACTTACTGTATTCCTTCTTCAAAGTTTCTTTATTTGGGAGCAATCTTGAACTCTTAGCTCTGCTGGAACACACACTAACACTAGTGTCTCAGTTTTGAGACAAATTTAATACTCTGCAAATAAATACTCTGCAATGAGTAATCTCCTCTAAAGGGTTTCAACAATCCCCCTCCACCAATAGAAAATGAATACTAATAGAGGAAAGTGAAAAAATAACCCCAACCCAATGGTTTATTAACAACAGAATGCCCACGAGGCAAGGAAGAAAAGTAAATAACTGCTAAACACCAAACTATCAGAACTCA